>NW_020874428.1:21492392-22099059 GCF_003935025.1 Abrus precatorius | reverse complement strand
TTACAATTAAGGGTTAATTTCTTAACTTCAAGCTAAGTCATCATTTTTTTTTGTCATTCAAACCGTATACGGAATGAGAACAAAGACTCTTCATTTGGATTTATACCAACGATGCAACCCATGACGAAATATCCCTCTACAAGTCTTTAAGAGTGGGGTTAAAAAATAAACAACATTATGAAGTTGAAGTTCCTTCAAATACTCTTTGTTGCACAAGTCTTGAAATAAGCACATCCATCGCATAATCTTCTAATAAATGAGAATGATTCATTGAACTAATTAATATTCTCTTCTCCAGGAACAGATCATAGTTTTTTCACCAGCAAATGTACTCCATGTTCAGGCTCTATCAAGGGCCTAAGTATAGGAGAATGAATGTATTTAGGAGAGAGGCAGAAAAAGAATTTGGACAAAATCCGAGATAACAACATCTTAAGTTCAATCATGGCCAAGTCCCTTCCAAGACACACTCTTGGTCCTATCCCAAAGGGCATGTACAAATGTGGCATCTTACAAGCACCTGTGATCCCATTGGCAAACCTTTCAGGGTTGAATTTGTAGGCATCATGTCCCCACACATTAGGATTTGTATGTGCAATCAAAACCATTGTCCAAATGTTAACACCCTTTGGGACATGAATGTTCCCAAACTTCATATCCTTGAAAGCTTCCCTTGACATCACAGCTACAGGGGGATATAGACGCAATGATTCATGAATAACCCTTGATAGCTGCCAAAACGAGTGCAAGTTAATCATTGTCATCATACATAAACTGCATACTTAATTATGTCTCTGTCTCTCAAAATATATTACATTTTGATTTTGGTCTTATAAGTTTTTTTTTTTTTTAATTCCTACACTGTAAAAATATTAGTTTGACTCTCTGGTTTGACATGTAACATCAAAATTGACACATGGTAATATTTAAATTAACCATATCATCATTGATCAATAATTATGAACTAAAATCAATAATATTAGAAAATTGTAAATAATAAAAACAAATCAATTAATAGACCAAAATCAAAATTAATATATTTTGAAAATAAAAACATTTAACTCAAATTATAGAGTTAGAAACTGTAGTACGTAATATGCCACGTAATGATCCAATCCATACCTGCTTCATCTTATGAAGCATACCATAATCTGGGATTTTACCCTCACAAATTTCCAGTGCTTCAGCACGAACACGATTTTGCCACTCTTGATTTGAGGCCAGTAACATGAGGCACCATGTAGCAACAACTGCAGTGGTCTCATATCCTGCCAGGTATATATTCTTGCAGTTATCAACAATGAAGCGTTCAGTGGCCTCCTGAGATAGATCCCTGTTCTCAGCACCCTCAAGAATCATTTGCAGTAGGTCATTCTCATTAGCAGTTTCCTTTCTCTTCTTCACCACTTGTAGTATACAATTTTTCACCTCTTTTTCTAATGCCCATGATTCTTTATTGCTCTTCGTTGGAATGTATCTATAACAGGCACGTTAAGGATAAATCATTAATTTACAACAACAAAAGTTTTATCACAGAGGTTAACTGCACGGATCATATAATATTATTGGACAAAAAACATTAAATTGACAAATGAAAAAAAAGGAAAATTAAAGATCTTTTGCTGGGATGTTTTATACCTCATGCCTGGGATCCCAGAGGAAAAGTTTTTCTTGGACATGATCTCTTGGAGAGCTGCGAGTTTTGAGAAAATTTCTTTTCCTTCGGAATAATTGCTTCCAAAGCATGCTTTTGAAATAACATCACCAGAGAATCTTCTTATGCCGTCATCAATTTTTATATCTGCAGTTCCACCTTCTGAATCTATTCTACTGCTCCACATATTTAGCAGAGAAATAGTAGGCTCACTAATTATGCTCATCATTCCCTTTCAAGAACATATATAAAAAAACATATTGCAAGTTATGAGGCTAATATAATTAATTATTCATGTAAGTACCAAAAAGTGCAAGATTGGAAGTTAAAAATGATACCTTAACCTTCTCCATGTATAGTTCTGGAGCTATGATCTTCCTTTGATTGGCCCATATAGTCCCATTTGAAGATATAACTCCATGACCAAGCAACGGCCCTTTTTCTTTCTGCTGATATTCAGGCTTCCCCAAGTCCAATGATGTGCATGTGGTGATATCTCTCACTATGTCAGGTTGTTCCAGATACAATATTTGTGTGTTTCCAAGGGAAAACATAAACACTTGACCTGTTTCAACAAAATATTAGAAGCATAGTATACAATTCTCAAATCAGTCATAGACTCAAAATTATTAGCTATTTTATCAAAAGGGTTATTTAGTTCACTTGCAAGCAAAATGAAAGAAAACAAAAAGTTACAGGTAATGTTGAGAGTCAAGGGCAACATGACATGATTCACAGGTTGATGAATAAACACACAAATTTCAAGAGAGTAAAGTTTGACGTCGAAGTCTTACCGAAAATTGCTTGTATTGAAGTCTATATATGTATCTACTGTGTTGTACAAAGTCCATTTTTGTATTGATTCTGATGAAATTGAACAACATGATACAGAAAATTTATATGTTGAACGTAACATACCATATTTCTGCCTCCATTTCTCAAAGAAAGGGAAGAGAATTGAAGCACAGTTATGAGAAGCATAAGGGTCTAGTTCAACGGGAGACTTTGCAACAGTATGTTGTCTATTTTTCTTTATCTCCGTTATATTTCCAAGTAGTAAAGTTGGTGTTGGACCATTGATACCTTGCTTCCTTAGCTTAGATCGAATTCTCTCTGGCTTCCTCACAAGGGTGTTGTATAACATAAACGATACAGTAAAGCCAATCAACAACACAAGTGATGGGAAAAACTGGGAATCAAAGTGGATTTGCATGGCCAGAGAACTCATTTTCAGTGTTGTTAAAGATATGATGTGTATATTTGTCTCCATACTCGGATTATCTTATTTATAACAAAAAAATATCACTATTGACCTGCAAATACGTTAATACTATCTTCAATGCATCCTGTGCTGACAGCTGCTAAGAATAAATTACACTTCCTACTTTAACTTTTTTTTTTTCCTAGTAGTTGACAAATGTTAAGTAATATAATATATCACCTTACCTCCATTGACTTTTTAACTGAAAAATGACACTAAATATTTTAAAAATTATTATTTATTAAAATTTATTAAACTATGACTGTGATACGTTAAATATGTAACTTTTTTTTTTCCTATTAGTTGTGGCTGCTACCCTTCAAGATTTTTTGAGTTTTGTGGGTGGAGCGAGAATTCAAGTTCTTTTCGTGAGATTAAAAATCAATCTCACCAATGAGGGTCTCATAACATTAGTTAATTTTGTTTAAGATTATGGTTTTTTCCATGATTTTAGTATATATTTTAGACTTTTTGCAATCGTGTGGGACAAAATGCACCGCTGAGTATCGGTGGATTTCATGTCTTGACCTTTATTATTTATTTTTCCTACTTCAATATAAAATGAATTTTCATTCAATTGGATTTGTCTTGTGGCACTGTATTTAAAGGATTAAATATTATTTACTTATCGGTTATCGGTTGTTTGGTAAGAGAGTTTTTAGGAGAGAAGAAAAATGTTATATTTTAAATAAGTATATTTAAAATTTATTTTTAAAAAAAATATAAATTAATATATTAATTATGAATTTATTATTATAAATAATATATAGTTCTTTTAATTTAAAATTAAAAAATTTGTCATTTTTCTTTCCTTCTAAAATATCTCTCCCAAACATAGTTTTAGATATTGTATGTCAATGAAATTTCGTAATTTTTTGTGATTGATACTTTTAATTCACTTCATAATAGAGTTGAATATGTTGCAAACCTCTCCATTAGAATTTATTGCCTTAAACATAGATGGATCTTCATTTAACAACCTTGGTCTAACAAGTTTTGATGGTGTAACAAGAGACCAATCTGAAAAGTGGCTTTTTGATTTTTCTGCTAGTATTGAAATATCTGAAATTCTGCAAGTAAAATTTACAGAACTATGTCATGATTTTAGACTTTGCTAGGAAGCTGGAGATAGGTAGTTTGCATGTTAGACTGCAAAAAAGCTACAAGGGTGATTAATTCTCGTGATAACCAGTATTACATGCATGGTTTTATATTTAGAAACATCAAGAATTTGTTAAACCTAAAACAGAGAAGTGTATATTCAACTTGTTTATAGGAAGACTAATGCCTCTGTGAATGTCATAATGCAACTTTTGGGTGATAGAAGAGATATTTTTATTTTGAAATATTAGTTTATTTTGTTAAAAAAAAACCTAAGCCTCAATTAATAGATTTATGAGATAAATTATATTTAAGATTACAAAGGACCAAACTCAATCTCCCAAATTTGACAAGGTTTTAAATTATCAAGTTTGCTAGTTATTTTATGATCTTTATCCCGTGACTGACTGCTTATGATTTCTATAAAAAAAATATAAATAATGCATAGTTATTGAATACTAATGGTTGTTTAACATATAGATTGTCTTTATAATTTGTAAACAAGTAATTTTGTTACCTCTGTTAAAAATATTTTAGTATAATTACAAAAAAAATATTTTAGTATAGATGTAATGGTGTTAAAAAAAAAATATTTTTAATAGTTGATTAAAATATGCCTTACGTTTATGAATTTGTTAAAAAAAGAAAAGAAAACTTAATAAGGAAAACTTAATAAGGAAGAAAATCACTAAAAACAATTTCCCTTACTCATGGTACAGACGTAACTGCTTTCTACTTTCTTTTTTGTTTTTTTGTTTTTTTGTTTTTTTTCATACGTAACTTCTTTCTTAAAATGTGCAATATTATCATTATATAATAATAGTGTAGAATCTTGACCAAAAAAGTAAATAATGGTATAGAATTAGTAAAATGATATTGTGAAGGGAAGTGAGTTGGATGATATTAATTTTGGGAGCTTAAAATCAATTACGCATGAAAGCCCAATAAGGGCCCATTAAGGCAAAACAGCGAGCGAAGAGGTGGTGTTTGATTTCGTTTCGTTTCTTTTCTCTTCCTTATTGACTTTTGACTCTAATCTAAACTACGCAAAGCAAGTAGCAAAAAAAGGGGAAATGGAAAAGGAAAAACGGTGGTTGAATATTTGGAAGTGGATTAGATGGAGGAAGTGATGAAACCGTGAAAGGGGTTAACAGAAGAAGAAGAATCGTTAACGATGGAGGCGGTGGCGGAGGGGTTATGGAGACTTGCAGAGTATCATGAGAAGAGAGGTGAAATAGGAAACGCAGTGAAGTGTCTCGAAGCCATTTGTCAGAGCCAAGTCTCCTTCTTCCCAATCGTTGAGGTCAAAACCCGCCTCCGCATTGCCACTCTCCTCCTCCACCATTCTCACAACGTCAACCACGCTAGGTCTCACCTCGAACGTTCTGTTAGTCTCTCTCTCTCTCTCTCTTCTCTATTTCAATTTCAATTTCAAATGTGAATTCCTCGGTTTGATAGTTTTTGTTTCTTTTTTCCAGCAATTGCTTTTGAAGTCTATTCCTTCTTGCTTCGAATTGAAGTGTCGAGCTTATAGCTTGCTTAGTCAGTGTTACCATCTCGTTGGAGCTATTGCGCCTCAGAAACAAGTCTTGTACAAGGGCCTCGAGCTTACTTCATCTGCAGGATATGCGTACGTTTTGCTGTCGCTTTCTCGTTTTTAGATCTTTGTTTATAGTTATAGGATTTAGCGCCTCTAGAGTGAGACGAGTGTTATTTCAAAGATGAAGTGTAGTTACCAACGGTTGATTTGAGATTTTAAACATTTCAAGGCTTGTTAGCAGAGCCTCTTGCCCTGCCACTTCTAATTTTTGTATTTCCAAGTTTGAAACGCTGGACATCCATGTTACAATATTTTCTAATAAATTGAATAAAAGTAGAGCTGTTTTCTTGTTAGCTATAAAAGGTTGAGTTCCTATATTTTTTAATAAATTGAATAAAAGTCAATATTTGGTAAAATAATATTTTTTTAGATAATCTAAATAAAATGGATTATCTTAAAATTAATTTTTACATAATATATTTAAATATTAAAGTTATTTTTTATAATTAATTCAATAATAATTAACTTCAAAATAATATATTTTCACAATTAATCTAAAATTCAAATGCACATCATAAAAAATATGTATTACTGTATTATATCAAGCTGGGTTGCTGAGATTAGCTATTTACTTAATGTAGATCCCATTTTTTTAAGTGTAACCTATTATTTTTAAAATTCTTATTTGAGTTGAAAATCTATTTATGAGCTCTTAATAGTAAAGTCTCTTAAATAAATTAAAAAAAAAACTAACCCAGACCCAAAAAATATAAAAAAACTTTATAATTTATCTGCGTGTTTAATAAGTTTACGATCTTAAAAATATTGTCATATAACTTTGATATAACAATAATTATGTAATTTTTTTATAGGATTAAACTTTTTAAAGATCTAAGTTTTTTATTGTTTAATTAAATTTGATTTTGAAAAAATCTTGCTAGATTTAGGCCTAAGGTTAATTAGGCTGTGTAGCATGGTCTTGCTAGACAATGTTACCATTTGAAGATTTAACTATAAAATTATAGATTTTTTAATTTATTTTCAAGACCTAATTAATTAAAAAAACTATAAATTAATTTAACCTAAAATAAAATATTACACCCACTTGAGAAAAATAGCTTAACAATTATTTAAATTTTATTAAGGAAAAAAATATAAATAATAATTTCCTCACTATATAAATATCAAATATAATTGATTTTTTAATTAAATATATTTGTAATTGCAAGTATGGTTAAATTTAGTATTAGTATTAAAAAAACCTTCTGTTAATTAAGTTTTTTATAATTCTTTTATGTAATTTATATTACTACATAGTGAGGCCACCAAACATATAGGTATTACATGTTTTTTTTTTTTGTTAAGATAGGTATTACATGTTAATGACTACTTTAGATATATTATAATATACATAATCTCTCTTATTTCTCGTAATTTTGAAGATATATTAGATATTTAGTTAAAATACGATATATATATATATATATATATATATATATTATAATACTAAGTATTTTTAAATAAAAAAATTAATAAAGTATATTTAATTTCTGTTTTAAAAATAAAATCTAGTAGTATTAAATTTTATTTTTAAAAACAAAACCCTAAACCCTAAACTATTTCTAAAACAGAAATCAAACGTCTCATAGATATAGTTTTCTGAGGATTTTCCCTTCTCTTTTGCCTCTCTCGTTTTATTCTCTCTCTTTTCATTTCAGTTTCTACTATACTTTTCTATTCTAACATGTCAGGTACTGTATTGTTACCTTCCGAATTGCGTCCGTTGGCCAAGAATGATGAAGCTTTTATTGCTGAAGCGAGTGGGTCTCTTTCTGGTATAGGCTTTCCTGTGTGTATCTTCAAGCAGGCCAGTTACCTTGTTCATGGATTCACTGATACTATTCTTGCCTCATATCTGCGCATTCTGGGCGATTTCAAAGATGACGTCAGATTAGAGAAAGTCTGTTTGTTGGGAGTTCACCATAACTTCTTCGACACATTTAGGAGTTGTGTCCCACAACAGTTCTATGAGTTTCTGCGATTTCTCGAGTAAAGAAGGGCGGATTACGCTTTACAACCTCTCGATTTGAAGGAAAAGATGGCCAAAGAGGGGGCAGGAACTTTCAGTTCCATTGACATGTGCTTTATTGTTTTATTCAAGACCCAAAAGGCTGAGCGCGCCAATAGAAAGACGGCCCTGCGAAAGGAAAAAAATGAAGAAATTGCCGAATTGGAGTTGAAGCTGGCTAGTCTCGGGACTGAGAGTGATGCAGGCCTCCATGGGGCCGACCTCGGCGACAGAAAGGCGGCTCTTCGAAAAGAAAATGATGAAGAAATTGTTGAATTGGAATTGAAGCTGTCTAGTCTTAAGGCTAAGCTTGATGCAGCCCTCGAGGCTGTGAATTTGGATTTCTTACCTGCCGGTTCTTTTCAGGATATGGATAAAGCCATTTTCAAAAGAGCATGCTGGGATGCTTATCTCGGTGAGTGCGCAAGGATGGGTAGTAATGCAATGCCTTCGAGTGAGGAAGTGTTAACTGATGCTGTCAAAGTTTACAGGTAGTGATGTCAAGAAGAGGAAAATCTTGGATCATATTGATGCTCCTGGTAACAGAGAGAATCTGATCAAGTATGCTAATGCTCACATTGACTACCTGGAAAGGCGCCATAATCAGCGTGAGGTAAAGCGTTTTCGAGGCCTCATAGCTATTATTGGGGATGAGGAGAAGGTAACTGCTATTAGTAGGGGTGGAGAGGAGGCAACTGGGGGACTGGCTGACAGGCTACCTAGTGAACCGGAGTATGCTTGTTCAGAGACCGGTGGTGTCAGCAACTAATATCCTTAACAAAGCCTCTTGCTCTATAAGGAAGATGTTAGGGCAACGGATAACAACCTATTCAACAAGCAAAACTATTTTTCGTTTTTAATTTGAGCACACGTTTTTAATTTGAGTCACTTCTATTAATTATGTCTTCACAAAATATTATCAAAATGATGAAAAGTTGGGCAATTCGCCTACATGATCCTATCGTTATTTTCATTTCTTTTCACCACATATGTTGGGTTAGTCCAAGAGGTACCACTTTTTGCATCGTCAGAATAAACTATTAATAATCACTGCCAACTTTTAATTTTAACCTTTTATTCATATTTTTATGATTAAAATTTAATATTTTCATAATCTTATATTATATACTATTCTCTCCGGATATGTTCCTTGTATATATGCATAATCAATTAACTAAGTTTAATAATTTTAAAAGTTGCATTTTCAACTCTCGTGATCCCCCGATACAGTAATAAAAATCTACCATTACAAACTGGGCAATTTAAAGATGCAAGCACTCACTAGTGGAACATACTTCAAAACATAAATTCAAACTGCATCCAGTAGTTGTTATTATTAACATGCTACACCAAGTTGCCATTAGTAGAAAACAAGGAGAAGACCATGAGCTAAAAGCTTATGTAATCTCCCCTTTTGTTCAAAGTAATAGTAATAATAATTGGCAAGTTATCTTTTAATATTTTCCCCTATAGGACCAAAAAGCACACATACCAGTCATCAGTTGCATTGCCTGTAAAACTCTGGTGTCAGGGGTGACTCTGATAAGTTTGTTATGCGGCCACAATGTCCAAAATTTAGTGTAGATATCATGAATGGTGGCGAAATTGATAATTTGTAGAAGTGTACAATACTTCTACGTTACCCCTAATTACTGCTACCCTGTTCAGTTGACAGTATCAACAATTGCTGAATTTTGCATCCAACACAAAAAATAATAATGCCATTTGCCAATTGGGTAGGAGCAATACTAACTAAAGGAACAATTTAATTTAAATTCTATTTTAAAGCTCTACACCTTACATTAAGAGATTTAACGAAAGTACAAAATTTAAATAGTATGAATAAATGTTTTAGAAGAAAAGTTGTTGTATTGATAGGAGATTCAGTAATTCTAAAAAGTAGTTATTTTCTGCAAATGTAAACTTTTTTTTATCTTTGATTGATTGCAACGTGCTCAAGTTTACGTTAGTAGAAAATATTTTTATTATAATTGAAAATAAGTTTTTTTATAGATTAGATTCTTTAAATAAGGATAAAGAAATCAGAAATAACAATGATGAAATTTGTGTACTTAAAATTTCAAAAGAGTTTCTCATTCTTAAAATAGATAATAGTATTATGCATTTAGTAGACTTTATATGTTCAAGTTTAATTAATAAATGTGTTGAATTTAAATTTTTTGAAGGGATAGCAATATTAGCACTTACTTTAGAAAGTGTTGAAAAAATAAATAAATTCATTCTCTCTTTGATGCCTAGAGAAGAAAGAAAATACCTAAGTTCTAATTCAATTTAGGAATTACAAACTACATATTAATTTTGAAGATAAGTGTTTGAATCATGCTCTTGAAGAATATAGATCAAGAAAATAGATTATATAATAAAATTAAACTGATTGTTAATCAATTAAAAAGAAATATAATAACATTCATTCTAAAATATTAGTGATAAAGTATTGTTCTTAAGAAAGAATTTAATTTCTTTAAATTGACAATTACCTTTTAAATTTTAAAGTTACTTTTGTTAAAAATATTTTAGTATAATTAAAAAATTTAGTATAAATGTAATGGTGTTAAAAAAACTTATTTTTAATAGTTGAATTTGTTAAAAAAAGAAACTTAATAAGAAAGAAAATCACTAAAAAAAATTCCCTTACCCATGATACAGACGTAACTACTTTCTACTTTCTTTTTTGTTTTTTTTTTTATACGTACCTACTTTCTTAAACTGTGCAATCTTATCATTATATAATAATGGTTTAGAATGATATTGTTTTTTGGAATAATGGAATAGAATTAGTAAAATGATATTGTGAAGGTACGGGAGTTGGATATGTTTTTGGGAGTTTAAAAAAATCTGTTAGGCGAGAAAGCCCAATAAGGGCCCGTTAAGGCAAAACCGCGAGCGAAGAGGTGGTGTTTGATTTCGTTTCATTTCTTTTCTTTTCCTTATTGACTTTTGACTCTAATATAATAAACTACACAAAGCAAGTAGCAAAAAAAGGGAAAAAGGAAAAACGGTGGTTGAATATTTGGAAGTGGATTAGATGGAGGGAGTGGTGAAACCGTGAAAGGGGTTAACAGAAGAAGAAGAAGAATCGTTAACGATGGAGGCGGTGGCGGAGGGGTTATGGGGACTTGCAGAGTATCATGAGAAGAGAGGTGAAATAGGGAAAGCAGTGAAGTGTCTCGAAGCCATTTGTCAGAGCCAAGTCTCCTTCTTCCCAATCGTTGAGGTCAAAACCCGCCTCCGCATTGCCACTCTCCTCCTCCACCATTCTCACAACGTCAACCACGCTAGGTCTCACCTCGAACGTTCTGTTAGTCTCTCTCTCTCTCTCTCTCTCTCTCTTCTCTATTTCAATTTCAATTTCAAATGTGAATTCCTCGGTTTGATAGTTTTTGTTTCTTTTTTCCAGCAATTGCTTTTGAAGTCTATTCCTTCTTGCTTCGAATTGAAGTGTCGAGCTTATAGCTTGCTTAGTCAGTGTTACCATCTCGTTGGAGCTATTGCGCCTCAGAAACAAGTCTTGTACAAGGGCCTCGAGCTTACTTCATCTGCAGGATATGAGTACGTTTTGCTGTCGCTTTCTCGTTTTTAGATCTTTGTTTATAGTTATAGGATTTAGCGCCTCTAGAGTGAGACGAGTGTGATTTCAAAGATGAAGTGTAGTTACCAACGGTTGATTTGAGATTTTAAACATTTCAAGGCTTGTTATGCATGTACTTGTTGTATAAATACATGTGCTATGGGTGCGTTTGGAAGATATTATAGAGAGGATACGAGAATAGTTTGTAACTTTGTAAGCTCTTGAGTTTATTTTAATAAGATTATTTGTATAGTTTATCAAAATAAGCTATTTTCAGCTTATGTTAATAAGTTTTGTAATTAAATTTATGGTATAAACTCTTTATGCTATAAGAGTTTATTGAATAAGCACTTAGGTAAGATTTTACCCTTACACCCTTTATCCATTCCTTTAGACAGCACTGCTTAGAGGAACCAACCCTTCAATTATGGAACTTCCTTTGTGTTGTGCTTTACAATTTGATGAGGCCTATGCGTTATTATTATTATTATCTGGTTTAGCTTTGGTCTTTTCAGGGTTTTGTTTTTGGACGTTTGTCTTTGTTTAGGGATTCTTTGGTTGTGTAGAAAACAGATATGGCTTCTTAGGCTTTAGTTCTGTGCTTGAATGAATAATTATAATATATTTTGATCTTTTTGGATTCCCTTTTTGGTGGTGTTGTTGTTGCATGGTTCTACCATAGTCATAAAATTTGTCTTAGATGGAAAGGGTGGAAGTACTATGATTGAATTGGATCAAAATTACAGTGAAGAATGTAGTGTTTATTGATGGAACAAGCAATATCTGAATTTGTATTGGAATGATACTGAAGAAGAGATTGTAAAACAGTATAGGACAGTAGAGGTGCAGAACATCCTGCTCTAGGTATTCCAGAGACCTTGGCTCTTGCTCCCAATCCCTACCCTCAGTCTAAAGGACTGATCACCATTGGTTCACTCCTATAATTTTTACTCTATCATAGCATATTGACTCTCCCACTCTAACTTTGAACCAATCTTTTCGAACCAACTAACTGTCCAATATTGGTCCACTATTTAGTTGGGGGTCTGCTAACGTAGTAGCTGTAGATAATAAATAGTAACATAGTCTATTTGTAACCCATAACAAGCTTGGTGCATATGATTTATGTATTCTCAGCTTAGAGGAGTGTAAAAACATAGCGTCTTAGAGTTGTTTGATATTAATTAACTATTAGGAAACAACCCCCCCCCCCCCCCCAACCACCAACACAAAAAAGAAAAGGTGATATGGTCAATTATTTATCTTTTATTTTCTAACTTGTTTTCAATAAATTGGATTGCATGCTACTTTTTCTGACTAATGGTGCCTGCTTCTACTACATATTCAAACTTTCTAGTTTATTTTCTTGAAGGATTTCAATGAAATTGTGGGCTTGCAACTTCAATTCACAGCTTGCAAATGCTTTATCAATTGAAGGAGACTACCGGGGTTCAATCTCTGCCTTAGAGTGTGGATATGTCTGTGCTACTGAAGTACGCTACCCGGAGTTGCAGGTATGTTTACAAAGGTTACAACTTACAAGAAAAGACATGTCCTTTGCTTCCTTCTCCACTCTTTGTCACCAATTCCTTAGTGAATTTGAACCACTAATAGGCACTTAGGTACAACCTTCTGGAAACTTGTTGTCTTGCACACCTGTTGTGTGTGTCAACTGTCAACCTTTAGTATGGTAAAATAAAGGGAACTCCATTTGTGCTGAGTTTATTATGATATTGCCCATCAGCTTTGTTTGTAATGTCTTGTTTAATCACAATGGAGCAGATGTTTTTCGCCACTTCAATATTGCATGTCCACCTCATGCAATGGGATGATGATAATTTGGTTGAGCAAGCTGTTAATAAATGCAACGAGATTTGGGAGTTAATTGGGCCCGATAAAGTGAGTGCACATGTTCTTTAGCTTCTTGAGTTTCTTTATGTAGACAATGTATAGTCATATAGACATTACTTGACTTCAACTGAAATGTACCATGAGATTCTTTTTTCCTTTGATCTAATTTATTTTCCCTCTTGCTTCCACACACTCCTCAGAGACGACAATGCCCTGGCTTACTCTTTTATAATGAATTACTGCACATATTCTATCGACTGCGGCTATGTGATTACAAGAATGCTGCACCCCATGTAGACAATCTTGATGCTGCCATGAAGGCTGATATGCAGCGAACACAACATATACAAGAGCTAGTGAAGGAGCTCAATGCTTTAGATCAAAGTCTCTCCCGATCTGACCTTCACTACAGGGATAGGGTAGCATTATCTGAAAAGCAAACAATGATTCAGGAGCAGCTGAAAAACATGAACGGATTGAGTTCAATTGGGCGGGAATCTCTGCAACCAGTATATTTTGGGAATGTTAGAAGGGCAATAGGAGATAAGCTTCAGTTAGCACCTCCTCCTATTGATGGTGAATGGCTTCCCAAAAGTGCCGTTTATGCATTAGTTGATCTAATAGTTGTTATATTTGGGCGTCCAAAAGGACTTTTTAAGGAGTGTGCAAAGCGCATACAATCTGGGATGCGAGTAATTCAAGGTTGTTGATCAACTTTTTTAGTTTGTGTAATTTTTTCTTCTTGTTTTGGGTTTAATCTCAATTAATTGCTTGGTTAATAGCAGCAAAATCACTAGATGGCAAGTACAGCTAATGCTTATTTTGAATACAAAATAATAATCGCTTGTTATGGTTTGTGAAACAAATTTGTATGAATTGGATGTCCAAAAAGCTCTGTGATAATCTTTAATGCTGTCTGAATCAAGCCTTTTTAACAACACTTTCACTGTCTTGTATATGTTTATGATCTCAGCTATAAAATGTCTTTTCTGTTGGTTTCTTGGCTTTAACGTGAAATGTATAAGAAGCATCATTCCTTTGAATTATTCATTGTGAAAGCATGGTTGATGAGTTGAGTTGTTTTTGTTATTCACTCAAATGGCTTTCCTTATTGCTGTTGTGCAATGCATCTGAGACTAACTTTGGGCTTATTTTCCTTAATAAATTAATATTTTTCCTGTTTCCTTCTCAAGATTGTAAATAATGCATTTTTGCAAATTTCTCAATTATAATGTTCATTAGTTGCCATACATAGGAGGTTTTTATCAGGCATGTATTGAAGTATTTAGGTCTAAATGTTAAAAAACGACTATATACATAAAATTAATCAATAATATTCAGCTTTTCATATTTTCAAGTTCTTCCCTGCAGATGAGTTAGTGAAGCTTGGGATTACTGATGGAGTCAGAGGTGAGATTTTTATTCTTATCTTGTTTATAAGATGCTAATGCTACCATGCAAACAAGGATTCCCTATGCAACTTTGTTGAACCTTCCCTTTTTTTAACAGAAGTGGATTTACAACACTCTTCTATATGGATGGCTGGTGTGTACTTAATGCTACTAGTTCAGTTTCTTGAAAACAAAGTAGCCATAGAGCTCACTCGAGCAGAATTTGTTGAAGCACAAGAGGTTTGTTATGTTCCTATTGTATATTTTGTCAACTCTAAGGATGAGAAGATGTGATAGCTTGCATTTTATTCCTTAAAATTTCAAATCACAATTAATAATCCATCTTAAAATTAAAAATTGCTTCTGGTGATATTTTTCTTGTACGTGTAGATTTAAAAATTGGCAGTTAATTTACATCCTGTTATGTTTCAGTATTGAAATCATTAATGATAATCACTGCAATTTTTCAGGCTTTGGTACAGATGAAAAATTTGTTCATGCGGTTTCCAACTATATTACAGGCATGTGAATGTATTATTGAGATGCTTAGAGGCCAATATGCACATTCTGTTGGCTGTTATCATGAAGCTGCTTTTCATTTTATCGAAGCTATGAAGGTATACGTTTGATGTGTCTATAATATGTGTGCAATTTTAGTAGTGGACACGCTGTAGTCTCTGCTGTTTTTGTAAGGCAATACACCCCTAAACTGATTTGGCATGCTGCATACCATATTAATGGTTTTCTGTGTTTAAACCTTGTTGTAAATTGTTGATGGGGATAACTTCACGGTATTCCAGAAATAACTACATATTTTTGTGTAGCTTACAGAGAGCAAATCAATGCAAGCTATGTGCCAAGTTTATGCAGCTGTCTCTTACATCTGCATTGGTGATGCTGAATCTTCTTCACAGGTGGAAAAGTACCTCTATTTGCGAATTAAGTTGGTGCTATATACTTTTTTCTTTCAAAGTAATTTAATCCCATGGACAATATTTTAACCGAATGATAGTTTGCCTGCAGGCACTTGATTTGATTGGGCCAGTTTATGGAGTTATGGATTCTTTTGTAGGAGTTAGAGAGAAAACAGGTGTTCTTTTTGCTTATGGTCTTTTATTGATGAAGCAACAGGATCTACAAGAAGCAAGGTAAGTTTTAATTTTTTATTTTTTTTTGTTCAAACAGGTTTATTTGTGTGTGAATGTCCAATTTATAATTTTATTTATACATCAGGATTTTTAGTCATTTATTTGATAATGAAATGTCATATTGAGTGCACTTATTGTTTATATAGCATATAATAAGTTAATTTTTTCTTTATTTAAAATTTACTTCTATACAACATTTCAAATATGAAAAATAGAACTACAGTTTAATATTTATTTAATTTATCATATTTAAGCTATGTATCCACATGAAAGAATATATTTTATCTTTGTTATTCATCAATATACTTTGTATAGTATTTAAGATCCCCTGTTGAACTTGACCCTTTCACTTCAATAATTTTTAAAATATGGAAACAAACAATAGAACAGTTGCTGTGCCTTCTGTTGGTTCTAAACATAAATGCAGAGACAAAATTTGGAAGGTTTAATTTTTATATAAAAAACCAGTATATGCTTCAGTTGGGTGTTTCTCCAAATGAATGTCATATAGTAGATTTGACTCTTGTATGGGCCTTAAAATTAAGTAATCTCCAGAATAGAACTTCACTTGCAGCTGAACCATTAACTCCATCAGCGTGTACAGTTTCTAGTTCTTTCTCCTTCCTCTAAGATGCAAATTTGTTGCAGAAATCGCTTAGCAAGGGGCTTGCAGCTGACACATACGTATTTGGGGAACCTTCAACTTGTTTCCCAATATTTGACAATCCTTGGCAGTTTAGCCCTTGCATTGCGTGACACTGTACAAGCCAGGGAGATATTGAGATCTTCTTTGACCTTGGCAAAGAAACTTTATGATATTCCTACACAGATTTGGGTGCTATCTGTTTTGACAGGTACTTCTATACAAGACTGCATAGTTTGTGAATGCAAAATATTTCCTATTATGACTTTTAAGTGCTCCCTAGTTAGACAGCCTCTGGAGTGTCTTGCCTGTCTTGTTGATTTGTTGTGCTTTTTCCTGGTTTGAAGATAAACCTTGTGTAAGAGTGGCTAGTGTGTGAGTGGGATTTTTCATCTGTACCAAAGCCTGAAAAATTGTGTAATTCTCAATGTGGCATTTTTCATCTGCTTGGAATATTTAATTAGTGTACAATGCTAAAAAATTCATCTGACCACGGGTAAAATTTTACTGGTGACAAGTCTTGATGTGATAGAAATGTTGTTTCCTTGTAAGCTGGCAGCAATGTTGTTAAATCGCGATTAAAATCGCAAGATCGTACGATCTTAAAATCTGTAACCTGCCCTGGGATCTTGATCGGAAGTAGGATCGCAAAACAACAAGATCGGATAAGATTCCAATTTTTCTCCTTAGGACCGTAGGATCGACGATCTGATCCAATCTTGGCACGTAAGTTTCTAGGTCAGTTTCTGGACTTGGTTTCTTGGTAAGGTTTTTGGGACTTGGGTTTCTGGGTCTAGTTTTTGTGACCTGGTTTTTAATTAGGGCATTTTTCACCCCATTTTGGAGTTCTCTCCCAACAACACTCAATCCTCCCGGTGCTGGAGAAGATGACATAGCCACTTTGGCGCCGCAAAGAATGGATAACTCGCGAGCCTTCTTCGTGCCTCTTCAAAAATGTTACTTGACAAGTGCTTTTGTCCTCGATTCACTTTATCTCCACCTTCTTCTTGCCCATTCTTCTTTGTGCCAAAACCATAGCTTTTTTTCTCTTGAGAATTTCTCTCTTTCTCTTTCTCTGATTTTTTTGCCTTTTTGTTACGGCTTAGCAGCAAAAATATCTTGTTCTCACAGGCCTCTTGGGTTCATTCACAAATTGACATGTATTCAATCACTTACTACTACTCTGACTAATTAATTGTCATTTCTTTTTTTAATAATATAATTTATTACCCGCAACAAAACATATTTAACCAATCTTTATATTAATTTATTCTAATTATTTTTTTATATTATAAAAATATTCTAACGAATTTTTAGAAACAATAAAATTTCAAAATATACCAATTTAATTAGTTTATTTTATAATTGAAAGTTTTTAAAATTGTCTTAAAAAAAATAATTAACTTTTACCGAATATACATTTTTAGAATCTATGATTTTTAAGTTATGTTTAATTAAAGTATGTAATTTAGATATTAATTTTTTTATGTATATTATTTTTTATGATTTTATATATATGTGTGTATGTGTGTTTAAGTATAGTTTTACATATTTAGTAAGATCTTATGATCTATTTTACAATCCCACGATTTATTATTTTTGACCCTCCTTTTGACCCTAAGTAAAATCCCAATTTTGACAACATTGGCTGGCAGGCATAAGTTCAAATTCTAGAAATAGTCTCTCCACTTGTGGGGTTAAGGTTTTGTTCATCTACACTCCCTAGATTGGTAGTGGGTCTCATGTATGGACTGCCCATTTATGTTGTGCTTTTTAGGTTTATCATCCTTAATTGTATGTATTCTCAATGTAAGATTTTTTTTTCTGAAAAAGGAAATTGAATACACTTCCTGCTCTTGCAGCTTTATATAAAGAATTAGGGGAAAGGGGAAACGAAATGGAGAATGCTGAGTATCAGACTAAAAAATTAGAAGATTTGCAGAGGAGACTCGCTGATGCACATGCATCCATTTATCATATTGAAATCGTAAGTTCATCTTGACAAAAAATCAGTATGCAGCATGTGTTTGAGTTTACAGTTGTTTATTGTTTGTGTATTTTGATTTACAGATTGACAAAGTAAGACTAGAAGTTCACCAATTACACGATTTGGACATTAAGCGTGCAATGGCAGGGCCGACTATGGGAGTCAATCTTGATATTCCAGAATCTATTGGTTTGTCAGCACCCTTGCCTGCTCCATCATCATCAAGGCTAGTTGATATAGACACGGGAAGACGTGGAAAAAGGAGAATTTAGTGTTTTCTTGTGCAGGAAAATCCATTATATTTCTTGTGAATTAATTACAGACAATTGCTCGGAAGTCCAAGCAGGTTGAAGAATTTAGCAGATAGGGTTTCCAGCTGACCACTTACCAGCAAAGTTTTCTATCATGTGCATCACTGTTAAAGATTATGTACAGTAAATATTATTCATAAGTTATACAGTAGAATAGATGATAGAACTCACCGGTTAACATTAGAATAGGCTTTTTGGTATTAAAAGAGAAAAAAAATGTAAAATAATTGTTGGAAGGCAGTTCTGTAGGATTTACTGTGTTTTATTCATCTGTTTATAGCATATCCTAATCCACGGAAATCAGTTTGCTTTCTCATTTAAAGATGTCAGTCATACTGGAAACCAATTGCAAAAGTTTTAGTGAAATAGAATTTCATGTATTATCTGGATGAAGTGTTTTATCCTTTCACAAAATTAAACCTTGAGATTGTATCATTCATGGTTGTGGTTGATCTACTTATTATTAGGAATTTAATTTTCTCCATGTCCTTTTGCTGTCCTTGTTCATGGCCATGGAGTATGGAGTCTCAAAAGCTTAGCATCGTCAAACTACCACACCTTGGCTTCAATTATCCATACTCACTCCATTTGGTATTTGGTGACACTACTTTTGACCTGCAATCAACTTGTGGGAAATACTACCTTGGTATGGAGTATCGGTTGCTTCCCGTCGCGAGCCTAAGGTTAATGACAAGAGTATTGAGGAATTCACTTACTGACCAAACGGAGATGAACTTTGGTGAGGGTGTTTTCAGGATCACCAAAGCAAAGGTCAAAATAAATTGAAATATAAAAAGTTTATCTTTTATTAAATTAAAATTACCTTGTATGAAACTCAATAAACTTATAAAACTACGACGTATTTGTATTGTGAAAGATAAGACAACGTTATCTTATGTTTGATGATGTGCTACCCAGTGATCAAGAGGATAAAGAATACTTTTACTAAGCTATATTTTATTTAAAATAAACTATATTTATCTAAATTAGTTGTGTTATTCTATTTTTTAAAAGAAATTGCATATAGAAATTAATAAAATTATAATAAGAATCTAGATTCTGTTATTAATGACAGGTTTAAAGAGAGTCTTAGATGCTCATGATAAATTTATATTTGTGTGTGCGCAATATAATTTTTTTATTCGAAGTAGTCATATTAGTACTTTCTTAAACCCTAAAAACATATACATGATATTCACTTTCGTAAACATAAAGCAAAAAAAAAAAAAAAAATCTAAAAAAAAAAAAGAAAAAGAAAAATTCTCTCCGTCGTTTTCAGAATTTTAAGAAATGGAATCCAACTACGTGTTTTCCGTAGTTCAGTCTTCTTGTGTATGTGTGCATTAGTTGAACTTGATTACAAAAGTCAGCACATGATTAATAAAAACGAATGAACTTGGCTCAGAGAAGAGGGAAGGGGGCAATTGCAAACCAAACAACAATTTCTCCTTCAAATTCAATAAACCGCATCACAAACACAGACCCCTTATTCTTCATCTCCAATTCCGTCAAACCCAAGAAAGTTCTTCGCTTTGCTTTTGACCCAGTTGCATAGAAGAAAGGGGAAAAAAATAGCTGCAAACTTTGGTGGGAAAATGCTGGCTGCTGCTGCTTCTGCTTCGAAGCACTTTCTTCAACGCGATGCCAGACCCAACATTGGTTCTTGCAGTGGCAATCGAATTCGCTCACTTTTAACTACTTCTCGCATCACCACTACCTACCCAATTCGCACTACAACATGTTACGGTTATGGAATCGTTTTAAATAACCGCCAACAAAGAACATGCCCAAGTTTGCTTTTTTCAATAAAGGGGTTTCTTTCTGATTCATCACCTTCTTCGAATTCACCATATGGCAGAGTTTCAAAACCTTACTTGCCACAACCTGTTCGTTAAAATGCCTAGCTTTTTTTTAAAGAATGATTGTGATTGGTTCAAATTCGATGGCTTTGATGCTGATTGTGGTTGTGAAATTGTGTGGAACAGAGTTCAACGTTAGATGGGCGAGCATTGTTCTCAACTTCTACTAAAATTGATGATGGAAGCCAGGACCAGAAGGTTGCTTCAACCGCTGCTAAATCACCTCCTCCTAGGGAGCAAGTTGCTGATATGAAGATCCTTCGTACACTTGCCAGTTACTTATGGATGAAAGACAATCTTGAGTTTCGGGTTCGGGTTATTGCTGCATTGGGTTTGCTTGTTGGGGCTAAGGTTAGTGGTCTGGTTGATTGTTATTCTTTGTGTTGTGGTGTGGTTGACTTGCTGATGCTGATTACTGACCCTTGTGATTGGCACTTGGTCTTTCAGGTTTTGAATGTTCAGGTCCCTTTCATGTTCAAGCTTGCGGTTGATTGGTTGACGGCTGCCACAGGCAATGCTGGTGCTATTGCGTCAAATTCAAGTGTGCTGGCTCTTTTTGCAACCCCTACGGCGATGTTGATTGGATATGGGATTGCTCGTTCAGGAGCTTCTGCTTTCAATGGTATTTATTGTAAAATTCAAAGTGATTGCTATGCTATTTGTTTTGTCTAACTGCTGAAGCTGGTCTTATGAGTGTGGCATTGGCTGGCTATACAATTTTAAATTCTAATAATTCCTCGGCCTCCCAAAGAAACACACTTGTTCAGGCTATGTTTATGCTAATTAGACCTATAATACATGAAAGACAATCTTTTGTTATATTTTAGATTTATACTTTTGAAGGAATGAAGTAAAATATTGATTAGCCAGTTTTGGAAATTTTAATTTTTAGTTCATATTAATTGTAAATAGTATTATTTTTTATATCCAGTTCAATTGGTTTAATCAGTGACTTACTAGTTGAACCAGTAGCCTATTGACCCGGCGGTTAACCAAGTTTATTACCAGTCTAAGTTTAGCAACAATGGTCCAAAACCAATAGTTGGGGGATGAAACTAGCTCTTGTTCACTTATTACTCTTTGATGTTGCTGCTAGTAGTAAGATGATTTGAGCTTGGCTAGGCTCAGGTGGCTCAATGATAATCTGTTCAGCTTAAGTTCAATAAAAATTAGCTCTTTTGTTTTTGGCTTAAGTTCAATTCAGTACAAGCTCATGAGCAGTTCAAGTCAATGGGCCTACCTCAAAATTCATATCAACACATAAATTCATGCTGAAGATATTAAAGTTCTAGCTATGCTCATTTACTAAACAGGCCAAAATTTCTAGCTTTTTCCTAGATCATGAGTTCTTGATTCTGGCTTATTGACCTGTTAGCAGGCCAAGCCTCGAATTGCTTGAGTCAGCTAGGCTCATTTCAAGTCCTAGCTGCCGGTGCCCCTCCATGAGGACATTTGCTTTAGACTCTTGATGTGGTTACTTTTATCTACATTTCTTTGAGAAGAGGTGTGGCTTTTCATGATTCATTATGTTAATTTTTTATTTTTTTAATAACTTGTGGCAGAACTGCGAACTGCTGTATTTTCTAAAGTAGCACTGCGAACAATTCGAGTAGTATCAAGGAAGGTAGGCTGGTTTCATGGTTTTGGAACATCTAATAACCCAAAAGGAAACTATTTTTAGTTCATCCTTTTTGTACTTTTTATTAATTTACATTGATTTTGAATTTGGCTTCTCTAAAATAAAAAGTGTACAAAGTGAGAAAGTAAGATTCCATCTCCCCTTGGTTTTATGAGTTAACTTTATGAGGTACTTTAATTCAAATAAAGGGTGAATACACCCTTACTTACTCACTTTACCCTTTTTTTCACTTTAGAAGAGTCAATTTCAGAGGTTTTAGATTAGATTCCTCTTTTAAACAGTTTCAGTGTTTTTTCCTTCTTTTACAAATTCTACTTTAGTTGGTTGTAAGATGTTAAGATACTCAATTTACACTAGTATCTGACTGTCACAGGTCTTCTCACATTTGCACGACCTTGACCTTCGATATCATCTCAGGTATGACTTCTTCATGTTGAGAGGGATAATATAATAATATATATGGGAATGTATCAAATGAGAGGGATTTGATATGTGAGTGAGAAAAGTAAATCTTAATTATCAGATATAATCATAAATGGTTAAAATTAAAGCTTCAAGTCATGTGACATTTTAAAGTAGTCATGTGACCATTAAACAATTTTTAATCTTGACCATTCATGTGGTTGTATGATCATGATTTAATCTTCATTCATGTAAGAAAAGTCCTCTCACTAGATATACCCTCATATGTGTGCACTTGCGTGCGAATGTCTTTATCTGTGTTTGTGTGTGTTGATACATATGCTAATATGCTACTACACTTTTACAAATCTGAATGGAGAATTGCATACAATGTATTTATTTGTGAGCTGGAGGCCTGTTGGGGCTTTTTCAGTAGACTCTACCTTAGAAAAAGAAAATAAGTAAACACCAGGGTTGACTAACATGGGAAACTTGTGGTCAGTGAAGAGACTTTGAATCCCTGAGGATTGATAATGGTATGTAGAAAGTTAAACAACCATCTGCATGAACCTTATCTCACCCTTCTTAATCATTATGTAAACCGATGCAATTCAACAGTTTGAACTGACATAGATTCTCATTACAAAGTCTTCACTTTGTACTATTTATTGTTGTTCATAGCTTACTTACCTTTTCTTTTGGGCTGACATAGATTCTCATTGTTTTAAATCAATGATCATGAGTCATGACTTAAATCCTCTGAGCCAATTCAAAAATGTTTGCTAGAATTGCAGTGAACCATCTGATTTAGGTTAATAAACCAAATAAAGTAGTTTTATTGTTTCCTTTTTTTATAAATTCAATTTTTGTTTTACTTTAGGATATTTGCTCCATGATTTGATAGACAACACTTAAAATGTTTGAGTTAGAAAATCCGAAGGAAATTATTATTGCACCTTGGAATGTTTTGAGGGTTTGTGTTGCTTTTATAGCAGTCTTTCATGAGTTATTTATAATAGTTTTCAAATAATCCTTTTTCTAGATCTCTGAGTTCTTTCAACAGTTACAGTTCTGGTTACATTAGTTTCATCTTAGCCTTTTCTTTTCTTCAAAATTTCATGAATATAATTAGTCAACACCTGATTGTTGTAAAGTGGCCTGTATTTAATTATGGACTTGGACCTATGGGTCTACCCGTGGAGATCCTATATTTTGATGTTGAAGAGTTTGTGATGGAAGCAGAACTGGGGCAATAGGATTTGAGTGATAAGCCACCACTATTGTAATTTTAATTTATCATGGTTAATTTCTTCACTTACGAACATCTACTTGTCATTAGGCCTGAAAGTAAAATTCTGTCAGTAACTGCCGATGTGAAATGTGTTATTCCTGCACAGGAGAACACTGCAGTTCTTTATTGAGGACTCTGAAAACTGATTTAAATGTAAATTTTTGTTAACTAAACTGCATTTTGAGTGTTTATCTATTGTTTCATTCATTGTGTATGCTTCTCACCTAGTTATTGTTTTTCCAGCCGAGAAACTGGTGCTTTAAGTAGAATAATTGATCGTGGTAGCCGTGCAATAAATTTTATCCTATCCTCTATGGTGTTCAATGTGGTACCAACCATATTAGAGGTATGCCTCAGTTTTTCCCTGTTACTTAGCTCAAGGAGGTATTCCCTCAGTGTCACTATTAAGCATAGATGTTTAGAAAGAACTACATTTTCACTTGTGGCTTCCTGGTGTCTTTGATTCTTCTTCAATGATATTTGAAAATTATTTTGTCATCCCAACTCTTGCTTCTTTTTTGCTTTTTTGGAACACCTTCAGCAGATTTAACATGTGTCCATCCAGATATCTATGGTATCAGGTATACTGGCCTACAAATTTGGAGCCCCTTTTGCATGGATTACTTCCCTATCAGTTGCTGCTTATGTTTCTTTTACACTGACAATCACACAGGTATCATGCCTTGGACTGATCTAAATATTTAATAAAGTTAAGCATGGAATAGTTTGGTATCCCTTGTATTGATTATTGGTCTTGTCAAGTATGTTAATGGTATAGTGGGTGCCATGTACATCATTTCATTTTCTGTACTTTCAGCCATTTGAATTGTGGAGGCTAAAATGCTCAGAATCCTTGAGCTCAAAGCTATCACTTTCCTTTTGTTCCTCCTAGTTTTTGGATAAGAGGGATGAAATTGGTTTCAGTGATAAATGGGAAACCTAAAAGGACCATTATACACCAAATGAAAGATAACTGCCTAATCATTTTCCCAAATCTGCTACTGGCTCAAAGAAGCCTCCTTAAAATAATGAGTCTTATGTCATGCTCCAACAAATTTCACCTAATATTAGTTTGGATTGGATTGCACATTGCCGTAATGTTTACTACTATCCAAACCACTTATTGACTTAATACACCACAGAAATTTTGCTTTTTTTTTTTTTTTTATACATATTAAAGTTTCTGTTCTCAGTAACAAATATTTTATTTGTTATTGATTGGCCAACTAAATGAATTAGGATAAATGGATTTTAGTATGATACAGTCAACTAGTTGGAAAATTCATTATAGATAGGGTTATAGCATTCATTTACTCTCATTTTTTCTTGTTTTTCCAGTGGAGGACTAAGTTCAGGAAGGCCATGAACAAGGCTGACAATGATGCTAGTACAAGGGTTATTGATTCACTTATTAATTATGAGGTGAGCATTTCAGTCACTAATGCCATATTTTAAATGTTATCTTCATTCCACTGTTTTGTCATCACTGTGAGATTGTGTTGTCTTAATCTTGTTTTACAGACTGTCAAATATTTCAATAATGAAGATTATGAAGCTGACAATTATGACAAGTACCTTAAGAGTAAGTAATTGATTATTCTGGTTAAATCAAGTTTGAATTATTTAGCAACTCCTAACTAGCATATTTGAAAAGCTTGGCTTTGTGTTTTAAATGACATGTTTCACAATAACATCATGGCTTAAACATATTTTCAGTCACTATTAAAATCTTATTGGTTTAGTCCATACATTTTGGTGTTTTCAAAATTTGAAAACTAACTCCTTGAAATTTTTTCTTCCCAAATCATTCTTCCTTTACACCCATCCTAGAATGACTGTTTTCTGCCTAGGTCAAACATGGCAATGCCATTGTGTATTGAATATTGCCAATGTGGTACACTAAAACCAAGGTGGATAATTACAGGACATATTATGTGGAAATGCTTCCCACTTAGAGGAAATGCTAAATCTTGAATTTATAACAACACCATCTCTTTGAGCTGCAGCCCATTTTCTCTCAATTCTCTTCACAGCTGATGATTCTTCACCACATTCTTCAAATTTTGCATTCATCCTCCAAATTGCTCAACACAATTCGAATAAGGATGGTGGTGATTTAGCATGAATCAAAGAGTGTTTAGGTACTTTTAAGTTGCAAATCTTTGACAGTATGAAGCTTGCAAACCAATCCTCTGAAAATGATATTGAGAAAAGCCAATGTTGGGAAAATATTGGAAATAAAATCTTGGCAAAAGTTAAAAACATGAATAAGACAATAGTTTCATACCACCAACATATTAATTCCCACACTTCCATTGCTTCTTCCATCTTTCACCCACACTCCATTGTTGTGCTTTGTATCAATTGAAGTGTGCAATAGGTTGCTCGTTTCTATCCCAAAAATTGGCTCCCTCATGCAAAAACCAAGATGCAATATTGAAATATGAAATTAAAAATAAATATATGCTAGTTGCAAGTGCATATTTTTGTGGTGTTTTTCTGATTTGCAGCGGCTTCTCTGTTATTCCCTTGCCCCTCTCTATTCCATTGTATGCTTTCCCATTACCTCCAATCCTCAATTTGGCAGCTTGTCTAATTTCATTTAAACTTATTCTCTAGGTTATTCTGTGTAATTGATGTTGCTTGTGTTGCTGTGATTTGTAATCTCATTTGTTCAGGGTATGAGGATGCTGCTCTGAAAACCCAACGTAGTCTTGCTTTGTTGAACTTTGGTCAAAATGTTATATTTAGTACAGCTCTTTCAACAGCAATGGTGCTGTGTTCTCATGGGATCATGAATGGCACAATGACTGTTGGGGATTTGGTAAGGTTTTGTCCAATTAAACTAGTATTATTTTGCCCGTATTATGTATGGAAAGATGGACCAAAAAACTAATAAATTTTTACTTATTTTATTTTTGTGTAAATTTTTAATGTAATTTATCATATGATATGTATGCATGACTGTGTGCATACATGTGTGTGTTATTATTGAATATAATATGAACAATATAAAATTTTAGGAGTTGAATGTGTTTTTGACTCAAGAATATAATATATTTTTGGAACTAGTACTTTTTTTTTATAGTCCTTATATTAAAAAAACAATATATTTTCAGTCTTTAATTAAGGTGTTTTTATGGACTAAAATTAAATGTTTTTATATTTCTTATGGACAAAAGGAAAAAAAAAAAAGTTAACCCCAGAAATCCTTAATTTTAGAGAAAAATATGTTTAACTAATTTTTTAATATTTAAAGGTTTAAATAATGGTAAAGAATCATATTGAAGATTTTTTTTTTCTTTATTTCTTATATTTAATTTTTTTTTCTTTCACTCAATTAGAAATGAATACTTTTTCTGATTCTTTCACCTAATCTAAACAGAATATTTTTTTATTATTTATTTATTTCAAAATATTAACATTATACAAACTGTTAAATAATATTAAAAAATCAAATCAAATTGAAGGAATTTTTCTTTTCATATTTTTATAATTTCATTATTTTTTAAATATAAAAAAAATAAAAATACATAATTTTGCTGAAAATAATTTATTTAAAATAATTTTTTAATAGAAAAAGTTAAATAATGGTTAAAAAATCAAATTGAAGAATCTCTTTCTATACTTTTTATCATTCAATTTAAAATGAAATCATTTGTTTCTAATTTTTTTTCAAATAATTTTTAAAAATTTACTCTTACCAGATTTTTTTAATTTATCTTTACTGTATTTGAACATAAATATTTTAATGTTATAATTTTTTAATGTAAAATAAGATTACAAAATTAATCGGACTAATGTTTGCATATTTTTATAATTTTTTAGTTTTGAACAATTTAAAAATGTAAAAATAAAATTAAATAAGAAATAAGAATTGAAAAGGGGAGATGTATTAGTAGTGTTTGCACAGTAGCACTGTGAAGGGGAGTAGAGCTTTTTTGTAAAATTTATAGGTTCTATTTTGAGGGTTGGGTAGCTTTGTTCAATGATGTGTGTTCCTTAATGTTTGTGTTTTGCTTTCACATAAGAATGATCCCTTATCCTCCCATCTCTTTGTAATTATCTTCTGTCTTAATGAATTTCTTCTTCTATTAAAATAGTTAAATAAGAGTAAAGAATTCTAGCTGTATTTAATCTAAGATTCAACATGCAGGTGATGGTGAATGGGCTTCTCTTCCAACTATCTCTTCCACTCAATTTCCTTGGTAGTGTTTATCGTGAGACTATACAGAGTCTAGTTGACATGAAGTCCATGTTTCAGTTACTTGAGGTATCTTCCCCATGGAATTTTAATAAATTATTTTGCAGTTAATTCTGAATCTATATTGTTGATTTTGAAATTTCTCTTTTCACCTCAGTGTGTTTCATATATGAGTTAAAAATATGGATTGCTATAAATTTTGGTAGCATGGATCACTGTGTAATTTCTTCTTATTTGAGTTGAGTTATTTGTTACTCAATTTTCTATTTAATATTCTCGCTGGTTTAGCTCTTTCTGATGATGAAATTTCCACTTTCTTGTGAGCTCCATGGAGTAATTGCAAAAGAAACATTCTCTGTTACTATGTTCATAATGTCTGTATTGTTGCCTCCATTTATTCTAAGATATGTTATTTAGGTATGTAATCATGTTTACCAAAATTTTCTCTACCTGCCTGATTCTGTGACGCTGTTTGTTTCCTTTTTCTACAATCATTACTGCAGGAAAGAGCAGACATTAGGGATAATGAAAATGCAAAGCCTCTGAGTTTCAATGGGGGGGAAATCCAATTTGAGAATGTACATTTTAGGTCTGTGATTTGCCTCTTTACTACATAATGTGTTACTATTCCTATAGATGGACTTTTGGCTGATATATGTGGTGATATTAATCGAGAGAGATGTGGTAAATATAATTGTTCTACGCTTCTACTGTTGTTGAGGTAGAAGTAGAACTGCACATAAAATAAAATTCATTAGGATGAAGAGGAGTTTGAGACATAAACTTGCAACCTACATTTGTAATGATTCTAATAAGCGCAATTAAGAAACAAAATACTTAGCTTTTGAGGATGCTTTGTATTTGCTAATGGATTAGTTAAGAAGGAACTTCTAATGATTAGGAATTAGAAATTCAATGGCCTCGAAAGAAAACACACCAAAACAAGCAAGAGTTCAGATACTTCTTTCTGCATTAGTAGAATGAGAATAATAAAGTAAATTAGAAGGGACCTTAACTCACTAGCTGCTTTATTGCTCAAGTTTCCACAAAAATTGAAATGTTCAACTAAAATGCTTGGAAATGAGTGAAGATTTTGAATGTGTATGCGTGAATCATGCAAAGTGGAGGTACGATATGATGGAGTAAAAATCAGTATAAATGAATTTAATCTTATATGATAATGATTCCTTTGGAATAATTTTTTATGTCTGCTATATATTTTTTGGTGTGTTTTATTGGACTGGAATGACCATGTTTTTTAAGGGTCTCGACTTGCTCCAACATTTGCTTTACCAGTTTATTTTCTTTCCCCACTAGCTTCTTTTTGGTCTCTCTTTATGGTTGTTTATTTCCAGGGAGTTTCCGTGTTTGTTAAGTAGATAGATTGATCAGCTAAATTCTTAATTCTTTTCTTTTTTTCCTTTTCTTGAATGTTCTATTTTAGAGGATGTCTTATTTCATTGTTGTACATCACTTGTTTTCCCCATAGTTAAATTCTTTTTCCATAAAAAAGATATTAAATGATAACAATTTGACATTTTTCATATTTATATTGATTTAGATCAGTAAATAATTTGAATAATGAAGATATTTTTCACTTATAACTATGGATTTTTTTCCATCATACCAGCATATTCAGTTTTTCTAGAAAATAAAAATAATAGATAAACCGGTGACATGGTGACACCTACTGTATAATAACTAGTAATTTTAGTTAACTCTTGCTAATAAGTTACAGAATAGGTGACATAGAAATTTGTATTTGATAAAATATAACAGTTGTACCTCTATTAGAAAGCTAACATGCTAATCAAATATAACTTGAGTTTTGACCAATATTCGAGTGATTGTATGTTGATGCATGCTATCTTCAGTTACCTCAAAGAAAGAAAGATACTGGATGGAATATCACTTGTTGTGCCGGCTGGTAAAAGTGTTGCAATTGTTGGAACTAGTGGAAGTGGTGAGGTTCAGCATGATTGTTTTTTATTATCTTAAATTATTTTACTTGCAAAGTCATTGTTGAATAATGGAAAACATTATTGCATCTGGGGGCCACCAATTGGGTATCAGGTGGAAGATTATGGGTTAAAACCTGTCCATGAACCACACCTCTCTGTAGGCCTTTTCTGCTAGTAGTTGGTGTGTGATGGTGCATCTCTGGCCATTTCAATAATTGACAGTTGTTCTAGACTTCTAGTATATGTTCTCAATTTGTTTATTATTTTGAGAACTTTTGCATTTTGTGTTAAAGTTTTGACTGCTAGTTTACTTAAATACAATCATAGTTAGTAGCTAGTCGGGAGAAATTTTCATATTTGCTGTATAGCCAACCTCATTTGAACACAATCTTCTTCTAAAACATGAATTGCCTTAGTATTCAAATTTAAATATGACCTGCTGCTATACTTTGAATACTCTTGTCTCTATACAAAAAAGGTTTGTAAACAAGTCCTTGAACAAAAATATATTTTTGAAATGGTCCCTACTGCTATGTCATATTTTACACATTTTTTCAATTTTGTCTCTATACATATGATAATTCTTCTTTTATTATTATTTTGATTCTTATAAATATTCTTCATTTTGGTCCCTATAAGATTTTTATTTTTTTTTAAATTGGTACTTATTTATGCTAGAACACAATGTAAAAGCAGATAAAATGTATAATTCAACAAAACAAAAAATATGCAGTCCACGATAATTGTACATGAAAATTTGGGCAAATTTGACCATGAATTTTTGGCCTATAAGATTAGTAGCAAAACTAAAGAAAAACCTTCCAAATCTCTTTCAAATAACAAAAAAAATTACTTGATAGTCAAGGTGAATCATAACAGATTATAATTAATGAATTATAGTTGATAAATAAATAAATATATATATATATATATATATATATATATATATATATATTTTCTATAATAATTACAAAAAAAATGATTTACTAGCTTAATTTGAATAAACTTATCAGGGCTTGAGGTGGCTATAGAAATTGTTACCAGAAGGTGATGTTTGATAAAAGTGTTTTGATTTTACTTTTAATGGAGGATAAAAGAAGAAAATATGAGTTAACTTTCCGGCGCTAAAGTGATTGATTTTCATTTTTAGTTGGAGAGCATAAGAAAACCTGTTCTTTAGTTCTGCTTTTTTATGTCTAGACTAATTTTGAAAAGAAAATGTCATGTATAGGGATCAAATCATCAAAATAAAAAAATATACTAGAAATAGAATTATAATGTGATATAATGATAGAGACCATTTCAAAAAAAATTTCTGTCTAGAGACTTGTTTACAAACTTTTTTCCTGTAGGAACCATATCGAAAATCGAGTTTCATATTGGGACCAAAAAAACATCTAAACATATTTCCAGCTTGTGAGTATTCTCTGTCCAATAATATATGTTCATATTTGACATGTTTCAAAATTTTATTTCTTGCAGGAAAATCAACCATTCTTAGATTGCTATTCAGGTTTTTTGATCCTCATTCTGGAAGTGTAAGAAATGAACCAATGAATCTTTTCTGTTGTGAGTTTAGGCCATGTTGCCATGATATATATGACATTTAGTTTATCTTATCTTGTTTAGATTCAGAGATGCATTATTCTTTAATGTGTGCTACATGGCTCTACCCGGGTGTTTATAAACTTCAATAAGCTAGATAAATTGAAACTAATTTGCGTTATTGGCTTATCTATGGTTACATTGAAAGTAATGAAGCTAAATGATGGTTGTCATTGATGAATTTATATTCCTTTATAACATAAAGAACATTATTGTAGTGTAATCCAGGAATAGCACACTACAGTTTACAAATCAATGATCATTGGCATGGATTTACATTAACAAAAAACGAATTTGCAAGCAGATTGTCTGTTTTTATTAAGTCTTTTGATAGAGCCCAATGCCATTTTTTGATCCATTATCCATATAATCAATCCTGCTATGTGACTAGTATAAAGCTTGATTGTTGTCTTTTATCATTAAGATGGCCATTGCTTTTCTATCACATTCTCATTCAACTTCTGCTTAGCAGATTAAAATAGATAATCAAGATATTCGAGAGGTAACCCTTGAAAGTTTGCGGAAGTCTATTGGCATTGTTCCACAAGATACTGTAAGTTGAACAAAGCGTCTATTTCATAATCTCATCAGTGCCTGAGCTAGATCTCGCATGTTGTGAAAACCTGAGTGACTATGGACAGGTACTTTTTAATGATACAATTTTTCATAACATTCACTATGGTCGACTCTCTGCAAGAAAGGAGGAGGTAACTTTTGTAATGTTATGCCTCTGCTTGAAATTTTGATTGTAAGGTTCCAAGTTGTTGTTAGCTTATGACTATATGCACACAGGTCTATGAAGCTGCTCGGCAAGCAGCAATTCATGACACTATCATGAATTTTCCTGATAAATATTCAACTGTAGTGGGAGAGCGAGGCCTCAAGGTGATAGGAATTCTCATTTATTTTTGATAATATGTTGCTCAGTATTGTGTTTTTGGGTGATTGTATGTTCAGGGTAAGAAGGGATATGAGATTGCAAATGTTAAATCACTGGAAGAGGCGTGCACAATGTAGATGTACTGAGAAATCCAATGTTATTTACTTATATAATGGCATGACAATTCAATTTAAAATGACCTGTATATATTAGGTAGTGTTATAGAACTTAGGAATACCAAGCAAAGAGTGAGATCAGAAAAAGAGAGTGAGGTTTCTATTATTGATGAATGTTGGTCAAGAAGTGGAAACGCCTCCAGAGTGTTGCGTGCCCCCTTAAACTCAAAGCGCAGTACAAACTAATTTACCCACAAAAATCTATTCCTCCCTTTGCAATTTTGTTATTTATCCTCTGTCACTAATAGAGATATCGAGGGTGACTCAAAAGAATCATAGACAAAGTTATTAAAAGAGATCTTTTTATTAACCAAATTTTTGAAAATTGGTTTTGAACTGAGCTTAATGACATCATATAATCCATATAGCCGACCTCACCTAGTGAGATAAGGCTTGATTGTTGTTGTATCCTTTGCCACTAACCATTTAACTTTCCTGCTAACTACTAATTGTTGTTTTTGTTCATTCTACTGTACATCTTCATATTTGTCTGCCTATTTCACTATTTATGTCCCTATCAGTGTGCAAAAAAAGTTCCTTAAAGTAGATTTAAAATGTGCTCTCTGGCTATGTTAGAATGATGATTTTCTCCTCTTTTTAACCACAGTAAAACAAAACACTGGGATTTTAGTTAAAATAACGATGTATATAGGGGAATGCTTTTTCATAGTTGTATAGATTTTTGTAAAGACTTGTGGTCAATCCTGACTGCAATTTTAAAAGATTAAATGACTAAATGTGTACTGCATATGCATCAAATGAATAAAAATTGTGGGGCTCAACTATACTATACATCAAATGTAATAATACAGATACTCTACTAGACTGAAAATTCATCAAACTTTTTTCTCAAGCTTTTTGGTCATTTGATAGAGCTCAACTATAAAACGTAAAACTATATGTAGTTGCAATGATTAACAGTGCATACTTGGTTCACTTCAATGTTGCATATAGCAATTAAAGTTGTGATTGAACAAACTTTGTTTGAAAACAAAATTTACATCTGAGTTGGCTATTTACATAAATTACATTCATTGTTATCCAAGATTATTTTCTCATGTTCAACATTATAAAACTAATTATAACAATTGAGACTCAATAATTTTTAAATAATATCCTTACATTATACTGCTATACTAATTCTACTTTACAATCTAAATCCATTATTGTACTTTAAATTCTTCGCTATCAATTCTTTCAACATATTTTATTAAATTCTGTAGTCTTAAGCTAAACAGACATGTTGGTCTGAAAGTTGTCGGTTTGCAACAGTTGTAACTTGATCAGAGCACCTACGCTTAACATTAAATAATCTTAACTTGCATGTGAGGAAAGAAGGGAACTCAGTCTCATACATAATGAACATCAGATTGCATTTTTTTGTTTTTTTTTACTTCAAGAAACATAATAACCAACCCAGTTGTTTGTCACTGATATACATTGCTGCTAGATTTGTTTCTGTCATCTTGTCAGGATACTTTGATCCATTGGTGAGTGATAGTTACCAAGGGAAATACAGTCCTGGGTACACTAATTATATGATGAGTTTTTTTTTTTCAAATGTAATGATGAGAATAAAATTTTACAATTACAAACTCTTAAATTTTTAAGTTATGAGAATTTTTTTGAACAGTTAAGTGGTGGTGAGAAGCAACGTGTTGCCCTAGCTCGTGCATTCTTGAAAGCTCCTGCAATATTGTGAGTATTCTAATCATACTATTTAGGATACACCTTTTCTATTGGGGTAGCAATATATCTTTTAATTTACAAAGTTCTGGTTGGAGTTGAATAATGATAAGCATTAAGAAACTTCATAAACTGATAAAAAAGAAATCAACAAATTTAGCTACTTTCTCCTCAAAGATGGAATCAGACCATCTAGTGAGTATGGTGTGATTGAATTACCTTTCACCATGGAAAAAAGAAATTACCTGTTAGAAAGTATATTAGATATGCCTATAGTCAGTTAAATAGCTCTCTAATTAATGGGCTAATTCATGATTTCATTTTCTTGTAATTATGACTAATTAATATTGTGCAAGATAAATACATGCATGTGTGGACTGATTAGGTACAGAATTCCTGCCATTCTCTTCATTTTAAGATGTTATTTTAGCTTCTATGATCAAGTAGTCAGGAGTTTGATCCTTTTAACTACACATGCCGGGGAGGGGGGAGGGGGGGATGCATTTTATTGAAGCAGAAAGCTTGCATTGTTAAGAATATCTATTTTCCCCTACACTTGCTTTGCGATAGGAATGTGTAACACATGTTGATATAGTGTTCAGCTCATGTCTGTTTCAAGGGGATTGTGACATTGTCTTTATGTTTTTGGCCTTCTTTTTCTTTTCACCTGTAGGATGATTCCTAATACTCTTATGCTCTATATGGTGTACTTACAAGGAGGATAGAATAGGAAAAGGCAAACTTATTAGCGATGTTTCTGTATCTTTTCTTGTGAATCTTAATGTTTAATTTCTCATACTAAGCCCATTTTCAATTCTAACTTAATTTCAAATTTTATAAATAACCATGGGAAGCCGGGGAGATAGAATTGAACAAGTTTATACAATATTGCTTTTATACTATAAATACCAATTTGATAATATATGTAGGAATATAAAATATTGTTTTGCGTGTGCGGCTATGTTGTATAACTGTTGTATAATATATCCTATTCCAGCGCTCACGTTTTTGAGATACAGGAAGGCAATATAGAATAGGTAAATGTTTGTCCAGTTTATTTTAATTGCTTGCACTGCCCTTGTCTTGTCACTCTTAGGTTGTGTGATGAAGCTACAAGTGCTCTTGACAGCACAACGGAAGCAGAGATTTTAAATGCATTAAAGTCACTAGCAAATAATCGAACTTCTGTGTTCATTGCGCACAGGCTTACTACTGCAATGCAGTGTGATGAGGTAAACTCTAACTAGGTTGATGTCCTTAAACAGTACCGAGTTTCTAGATTTTATATAAATGTTCGAATGTGTAGCTTTTATGTACAAATTTTATGATCTTCGTTGCAAATTTTATATAAGTTTGCTTACATAGATTGTACCAGAACACAGCCAACTGATTTTGTTTCATAGTTGTAATCTATATGTTGGAGTTGGAGATGTCTTTACAGTAAGCCAAGACACTAAGGAAAAGCAAATTTTGTAACAGTAGATTTATGATGAACCCAGAAACTCATCCTTACCATAATTAACATTTTATATATTACTTAGTATGTATATTCTCTTTTGACATTACATTACTAATGTTCAAATATTTTTTGCCAATGTTTCAGATCATTGTATTGGAAAATGGAAAGGTGGTTGAGCAAGGACCCCATGAAGTACTCTTAGCAAATGCAGGAAGATATGCCCAATTGTGGGGACAGCAAAATAACACAGTCGATGCAATTGATACAGCCATCAAACTGGGAGCATCAAAATAATAGAAGGCTTTTCCTTTCTCTTGGTGGTAAAAAAATGCATAACACAATGTTAATAGTGCATGTGTTTAATCACAATTTTGAAGTTTAGTGATTCCTATGCAGTCAGTTATAAGCTCCCTTTAGTCACTGTATTATATTTTATATTGTTTGGTAGACCAATTAATGCGTAGACCATATATGTGGAGCCATGCAGCAGGGAAGATCAACTGGCTTTGATGGGGGGTTAATTTTGAAAAATTTCTTTGAACCACACGTAAAAGTTATCGGTGTTCGAAGGCTACAATGCGACACACACACATCACTCCAAAATGAATGAGGCCGGATGAGCTTTGTCGGACAGAAAATGTTTCTATTATTGGAATTGATTTATAGATTGTGGGGTATGTATTGCATAAATTAAGTGCAAGTTTGGTTATTCAGGGCATAGATTCATGTTTACTTCAACGCCATTTTTGTCTTGAATTCATGTTTACTGGCTTTTTAACATAAATTTAAATACGCAGTAAAGCACTTTTAATTAAGCGCTTCTTTGTACATTTAATTAGTGGCCGGTAACAGTAACTGCTTTACTTTTAATTATCCAGTAACATTAATGCTTATTTAACATCTTATTACATTATATCACTCCTTACATCTATTTTGGATCTTTCTTATTTTGTTCTCTCTCAAGATAACGTTGTCTTCAAAACATTTCTTAAAATTAAAGGAAAAATCATTGTTATTGCTTGATATATATATATAAGGCATTCTAGGCATTTTTTATTTTTGAGTTACAATTTAATTTTTTAAATTATTTGATTTTTAATTTAATTTTTATTATTTTATTAAATTAATCAACAATTTTTTTATAATTTTATTCTTAATGATTATTGTGTTTAGTTAAATATATTTTTCTAATGCCCATATTTTTTAATAATTCATATTAATATAATAAATGAAGATATAATAAAAATTAGAATAATATTTTTAATTCTTGTATAAGATTTAAAATGATAAAATTAAATGTAATAATATATTAATATTAAATTATCATTAATATATTACATTTATATATAAATGTAATATTTTTATATAATTTTTATTTCAAATAAACATTCATTTACTTTAAATAATGATAAAATTTTAGTTTTCAATATCAACTCTCCAATTAAAGTTGATTGAATGAATAATTAAAAATTAACATCTATATGCAAAGTTTTTCTAATAAATTTTTCAGACAACATTTTTTAAATTATATCTTAAAATATTTTTAAATTCATTATTTTTTTTAATATCCTTTTATATTTCAACAATTTTATAAAACTAAAATATTTAACTTTTTTAATAATATGATCACATAAAAACTCTACTACTTAAATTAATTATTAGTAGAAATTAAGTAATAGTAAAGATAAATCCTAAACATTTTTTATGAATTAAGAAATAAAATATAAAAAAATTATAAAAATTAAAAGTAAACTTCAGTAATTTAGAATTATTAAAAACATTTAATTCCATCCCTTCTTGAGGCCGGCAAAACATTGTCACTCATTCTAGGGCATTTGAAAAATGAAAGAGAGACAAGTCAATGTGTGCAGAAGACATAAATGCTCCCCAACCAAACACTCGAGTACCGTAATAAAATTTAAGTGAATAACATGCACACATTCTTTGCTATTTGCTATATTTACTAAAATTTATTAAAAGTTATGAAAGTATATAAAAGAAGTATTAATTTAACAATAAAAGAATAAAACTTATATAATTTTTATAGTTTTTAATAAATTTTATTCAATAATAAATAATGTATTAAAGAATATATTTCCAGCTATCGACTATGCTGAAATGGCACATTGGCTTGACAGTGGAACAATAGCTCTGATAACAACTACAAAGTCTTCTGCACTTTGTTGGCCAACCAGGATCAGCAGCCAAAAAACTAGAAGATCTAAATTGTATGCAACTTCTGAACGGTGAAACTTCAACGCCAAACCTCGCCAATGTAATACACAATCAGATTACTCAACCAACAGCTCAAGCATCTAGCAGCACAAAGCCTAGAAGCTGTAAACTTTCAGCAACTTTTGAATACAACAATTTCAAACCTCTTAAGACAATGTTTCAGAAACGCAGATTACCCATGAATTGGAATCAGCAACAGCTCAAATAGATCATGCAGTTACACAACTGTGTGCTTTTAAACTTTCAGCAACTTTTGAATGATGACACCCCTTCACCAGAACTAATCCTAGAAGCTTAAGAATTTGAAAAACTTTCCAATGATGAGACATATGGGTGTACAAGATTCAAACTATCCCACAATTCTGTCTGGGTTCTATGTTAATTTTGACAAGTTTGAGTTTTTAAAATTAAACCTGCTATATTTTGAGAATTGACTCAAGATATAGTTCAGATTGTCCCGACGCCCTTCTTTATTTAAAACGTTTATTTTTTAAGCAATTATGTATTAATAATAGCATTTTATGATTTAATAGATAATAATATATATATATATATATATATATATATATATATCATGATATCATATTTATATTGATATTATTTGTTTTAAAATAGTGTGAAATATTCTTTAATTTTAATTTTATATTTCATTTATTCTATGATTTAATTATACATAATATTAAGATTAATATATTCAATTTATAAGTTGGGTTGACTCGATCCTGTTATCAGGTGTTGATAAAGTTGAATTCTGAGTCCAGAAAAATGGTGTGAAAATTTTAGGTCAAAGTAAAGACAGATATAAACCTATCCCAACCCTTCCCCCTCTAACGAGACTGATCCAATCCTAAACCTACTTCAAAATTTTGGAAAAACGGATAAACCAACCAAAGCGGTAGAATTACCTATAATAGTAACAGCCATGAGACTAGAGGATGAACAAATTATGCTAATTGTTAACAGTGGAACTTCGCTGGCACCAAACACAGCCCCATGGTATCAACAATGCTCTTCCTGGCACCAGTGCCCCACAAAACAGAAACACCAACCCCATTGCTAACAGTGTTATGACATCACTGAAGGTCTTTCTTATATGGGAAAAAAGGCTCAATGTAGAAGATGGTTGGGATACTTGTGCTGCTGCTGCTCTTTTGAACAGTATCTGTTCTTACCGTAACAAAAGGAAACTAACAAAGGACTAAGAAGCCTATGGTTTCATTTTTTCACCAAATGAAAATGCCTCATATCATCAACAAAACAGTGAGGTGCAATTAGGTGGTAAAAGACAGAACAACAACTATTCTGGGATACAGCACTTTACCAATATACATGCAACTTCAAGTTTTAAGGACGGTGCAAGTTCCAGCCACGGGAGAGTCTTGCCAACACGTGTGATCTGAGGATCTAAACCTGAGCTCCAACTTTTCCCATGCCTAATTCAGAAAATCCCATGTATAGCTTTATTAACACAACCATGCATATTGTTTCAAATATGACGGTGTTGGCAGAGTTAATGATGGGAAACAACCCTTCACAATCTGCAAACTTTTCAAGATGGGCTAATCCAAACAACTCTTTGTACGCTGTGGACAGTCCCCAATATCAGCATAAGGGGTTTCCGTGACTTGTTGAGTCCAAGCCAAACACAAGTATTCAACAATGAGCAAGTAATGAACCAAATGGAGCTTGGCCTTCTAGTTACAGTTATGTAGAGGAGACATGGGTGAGAAAACGTGATCATAACCTGAAGCAACAACAACATCAAGGGATAGGTGACTGGAATTGACAACGGGAAGAGGACGAAGACAATGAATTCGACTTTTGGGATTATGATGTTGACCAGCTAAATTCGGAGCTTCAACTGAGTTTGATAGATGATAACTCAAAACCAAATTGATTTTGTTAACAGTTTTAAATTCTCTGCATCTTGTAGTCTCCAAATTTGCTTGCTTAATTGTGTGTATGGAAAGCTTAAGACGGTTTGAGTGGGAACATCAAGTTTGGTTAGCCTAAACAACGAAGCTTTGTGTTATCTTGTTGCTTAATGGAATAACCGTGTCCGTCTTAATCAGAGTCATAGTGATAATTTTTTTATACAAGTCAATCATGTGCTGGTTATAATATTTAAAGAGCTATACTTTTAAAACTTATATTGTGAAATTAATTATATAATAATATCACATGATTCAATGATAATCTAAAACTGAATTAGGAAGGGAACCGTACTAGATATTATACATAGTCAAGAAAAGGAGAAGATGAAAAGCACATTGCCATAGCATAGAAACAAAGCAAGGTTTTTAATATGTCCAATATGTTCATGGATGCACACACATCATCAAAGAAAGATTTAGGTTTTGCCCTTCTTGTAAACCCCAAACCCATATTCTCCCACTGATTATTTAAGCTCCCATTAATAATAAAGTCGGTGACTTCTTAAGAAGGAAGCGCCATTAAAAGACTAGGTGCTTGAGAGGTTAGGGTGCACACCAGACAGAAAGTATAATCCTTGTGACTTCCACCTCAGCGTTGAAATAAATCAGAAGCCGTGCCCCTTTTACGATCACAATCATCATTATTTTGTCTTCTGCCATCCTCCCAAGTTGATTCTACATCCTCCAATGATAATTACATTTTAGAGATTATAATTAAGTTTGATAGAAATTTAGAGACTGAAAAATAACAAAAATATGTCAAATTATTAACTTTGAACTTCAATATTCAATTTAAACAAATAATAGTAATTTTCAATTAAAAAAAATACTTATCACACTTTATAACTTTAATTAATCAACATTATATTCTAATAAAACTTAACAATACTTTAAGATACTTAGATCTAAAGTTAATAAAGCTTAAAAAATAATTATTATATCAAGAATCTAAAGACCTTTTTGATAAAAAAAAAAAAAAAAAAAAAAACATTTGTTTTAAAATACTTAAAATAAACTTAAAAATGAATGTTAACAAAAATGGATAAAATAAAATAGTTTGATAAGAGTATATAACATCAATGACAAAGACAGCTCAAAAACACTAGTTGAAAGTTAGAAATATACTACTAAAATCAAAGGACCACCCTCTAAATGCACAAATACTCTATTCCCTTTTTACCAGATCAATACATCTCTGATTGCCCTGGCCCTGGACCACACTACCACAGGTGAAACCCCACACTTGTGTATTTAATGTACTGGCACTTGGACTGAGAGTGGTGTCACCATCCTCAAGTTTTCTTCGTGGAAAACGAGAAGTTGGGCCAAGTTAGATTCATCAACAGAGACAAAATCTTGAGAAAATAAGATATATCCAGAAATTATTATCAGTGAAAACGTATGAATGGTCAGGGGAAAGAACATGTGACTCCAGAAAAACAAGTTAACCTTTCTTTCTTCTTTAAAGTTGACTCATTCCTATTCTGACTAAATAGTATAAACCCTGTGCTTTTTAATGGTGCCAATGAAAGACTTAACTAAAGGACAAAACACAATCACACACACACATGGATATTAATCACTTCAAAGGGTGAATGTAAGATAAGACCATTCACAGTGTCACTTTCTGAATCTATCAGTTTTCCAGCTCAACACCATGTTATCAAGCTCTCCATTGGTTCCATCACTTACAAGAGCCATGAGAGGTGAAAGCTCAATTGGTAGCAACCAAAAACCACTACTGTCCAAGGCACATGCAATGTCCTCCATGATGGGGTTATATTTTTGTTACTCTATTGCATTTTTTTATTATTGCTTTTCATTGTCCTTGTTGCTCGTGTGTTTGCCCTATGAAATGCAAAACCCTCTCCACCAACCTTGTTCATTGGCTTTTCATACTCAACTTTCTCAGATAAATCTTAGTGATTAAAATGCATTCTGAGACCACCCCACTTGCATATGTAGCAGGAAAAATTGTTTCATCTCTCTCTTCCAGGAATCCAGCATGTATATGATGCCATGCACTCATGTGAAGATTCAACATTACTTAACTCGGCGTGAATATATACAATAAGCATCATGCACATCACGTTCACTTTGGACCACCATTGATAGAGGGCTGGCGTGAGAAGATGCATACTTAAAATATATACGCAAGCAAGCCGTACCACAATAAAGCCAAGTCTCATTTTTGTATTAGCATCAAAAGAGCTGAAAATTTTCACAGCAAATAAAGATCCTCCAAGAAAACAATTTCACAAATGGTTTTTTAACACATGACATGCAACGGATTATAAAAAATTAAAAAATGACACACATCCCTGTATAAATAATCCTTAAGGATTTGTGGTCCTGCTGGAATTATAATAACATCAACATTGAACAACATAACATCAACATCGAACAATATAACTAATATAACAACCATTTTTTTATTAATATAATTATATTTTTTTCACTTGTGCACTATTGCGCAAAATAACAAGTTATATGTACAAAATAACAAATTATATTTAATAAATTTTTATTAAAAATTATAAAGATTGATACATGAACATGATGCTGCATTATTACTATTAAATATTACAACTTTCAATGAATTTTTATTATATATAACTTTTCATTTTTATATTATTACTTAGATTAAAAATTTAATACAATAAAAACATTAATAAATTTATAGCAGATTCTAACAAATAGACAGAAGGGAATTGAGGAAAAATCCACTTCAGATTTAAGATAACTTATAATTTAATACATACAAGGCCTAATCACATGCCCATTTATCAAAACATTTAGTATTAAATTATTAGGCAAAAAGTGAGAGATCCAGTTCAATTGTACTTGCATCTCGAACTCCTCAAGTAACTAGACTAGTTTTAGTTCGGTTACACACATGCATAGGTATATAATAATATCATGCCCTTTTGGAAGTACATAGGAAAGAGAAAACACTTTTGCCATAAACCATTTGAAGTCCATAAATTATCATATCATAATACGAAAATCTTGACATAAGCCCGGGCGTAAGATGGTTCAGTGACATTAGCCATTACATGTCTTTAAAAAAAAAGAGTTCTAATAAACAAATATATAAAAGTGCAATTAAATGTAGTGAATGTTATATATTATATCGAGGATGAGTATTAAGTTTACTAAATAAGAATATACCCACTAGCGGCTAGCCCATTTTTTATATGCTTTCAAGGAAATTAAGTTGGAAAAAAACATTTGAATAGTGCACGAGATTTAAGAGAAAATTGAAAAAAAAAACAGTAATAATAAAACAAATCTCACAAATGTCAAACAAATTAGAACGTTATAGCTCCAAGTTCCAACCTCTAGCTAGAGTGCTAGACTCCCAGCATAGTGAATGGTGAAGCAAAAGGCAGGGTCTCTGGCGCGGATTGCACGGCTAATATTTAATTCCAGGCACTGCAAAATTGGTCAGAGTCCAGAAGATTGATCAGTTATGCAATAATTATTACAACAACGTTACTCCATGAAGAAAATAAGAAAAAAGGGTATGACACAAGTGTAGATTGCCAGTCTACAAACAGCTATATTTCATATCTAACAGCCTTGTTTCCAAGTAATTTTACTATTATAATAATATTGTTCTAATTATTATATATTATTATCTATTGCCTGCCGTTTACAAGGTCGCTTCCTTCCTTCATCTTCTATGATACAGCTCAGGTAAAAACACGTACCTGATAATGACACGTCAATATCAATCGTCCTGCATGAAGAATTACCATTCATCATAATCAAACACCTCCGTTTACGAAAGAAAGCGTGGGAAAGGTAAAACAATGCGGAGGACGCTTGTGTTTTTATGTGGCCAAAGTTTGCTTTTGTTTGTAGCTTTGGAATAAAGTGACCGACACACACATCACTATAATCAATGTTGGCGTATTTCTAAGGTAAACTGTGAGTTCAGAGCCAGCAAGCCACCCAAGTGACCCAACCAACATGAATGGTCAGGATAGATTCAATGTACAACTCATGTATGTGGCCCATAATTCTCTCTCTTTTAATGCTATATAATTAAGAGGTTACTGTATGTAAATGTCCCTAATATTTATATATGGTCTCATTTTAAAATTAATGAGCTAAGTCTCATGCATTAAAATTCTAGATAAGAGTTCTCGTGTACACATTTTACAATTATCTCCTTAATTATTTATTTTTACAAGAACCCACTTATATCAATCAAATAAAAGATAGACACATAATTAGAAAACATGAGACCCATTACCGGTATTCACATCCATTGCGAGTTCTACCTCGTACCATTATCATAGGAATACATTTTCATTTAACTACCATGTCAAATAAGTCAATTTGGCAAATACTACCCGGTTTCCCCATACATGTCAAAGTACTTTAACTGACCAGACTGATAGATCGACTTTACTCTATAGGCTAATGGTTTTGCATGTTTATTCTAATTACAAAATCCTAGAACCCAGGACTTCTGTTCAATTTAGAATGCTACATTACAAGCAAAAGAGGTCATTTGGATAAATACTAAGGTCCATCTTTTATGTATCATTTGTGCCATATAGCCGGACTAATAGGTCTACTTTACCATTTGGGATGATCGTTCTTACATGTATGTGCAACTAACAAAACCTTAGGACCCATGAGTTTTGTTCGGGCATTGACTACAATATTACAAGTAAAAGAACATCCTTTTCACAAGGAAAATCCACACATGATAGAGCTATAAACCCAACATTAAGTGCCAACGAACAATTATAACCCAAAAAGGTTTCATAAAATCTTAAACAAGAACACTGGGTATTATTCCCTACCATTTATTAGTGTTTGGGCATCGTGCTATTCTACAAGGTTAAAAACGGATCAAGATACCCTTGCCAGAAAAATATGCGCATTGAATATACTAGTGCCGACTCCCAATATGCCCACTTACACAATGTCAATCACTAAAAGTAAAATATGACTACCAAAATCATCGTCAGAATAACATCACGTCTACACAAGATGACAAGAAAGTTCCGAGAAAACATTATTAATAATGACATTCAATGTTACAGTTAACAGTATAATGCTTTAGATAATAATGCATAGATATAGAGAAATTCGGGGGGCCGCGAATTATACTGCGATGACATCTCAAATCACCAACAAGTTGTGTTGTGACATTTCGATCAATGATGAATCTCCAAATGCATGCATCATTGAGACAAGCAAAAAATAGACTCTCTTAACAAAAAAATTGCTAAACAAGACAAGACAAGTTAATCAAATTACATAACTATTGAATGATTATTCTGACAATTCTTAGGTTAAGAATAAAACTGTAACAGTAATTCCAAAGCAATACGTAGCTGGTAGTTAAAAGAAAGATAAAATTACTAAAAATTTCAGTATGAATGTAAGAAAAAAGAGCAACTGACCAGAAAAAGGCTAAGATACTATTCTAGACAGTAAGAGGGAGCTCCCTTCAGTCCAAGCACAGACAAGAAAAGGAAGAAATTTATCTCCCGCATCATTCACACATTCACAATAGAATATCATGATGCCTGATCTATTGTGTTTGAATGAATGAGTCAGCAGCTAATTCAATCCCCTTACCCACCCATGAGTGGACTGAAGGAAGCTCTCTTCAACCATTCATAACAATACATAAATCTTACATGTTAATCCAAACATACAAATTTTATTGAACTGAAAAGGAACTTAGACAGCAATTTAAAATAAAATCAAACCGAGACAATGTTCAAACATAATTGCAAAATATATTTAGACTTCAACGCATCAAGAATAGTGTGTTCAGATCTTCACTAAGAAACTGAAATAAATCATAATTGCCACAAGCGAAAGAATAATCAAACATAATTAGAAAATACAATTACACTTTAAAAGAGAAATAATAGTGTTTTTGAAATCATTAATAACTAAGTGAAACTCAGATAATTGCCACAAGGAATCAATTTAATCAAATAAAGCTTTCTCATTACTAGGCACTAGTAATCTTAAAAAAAATCATAGCCTTCAAGTAACATATGCTAAAATTATAACAGGAATATTTTGGATATACTTAAAATATAATTCTGGCTGGTGAAACTCATTCTAGAAGGTAAGACACAACATAATTTCAGTAGAGAACGAATTATATTCTGCATAGAATCCAAAGCCTTCCCTTTTCAAAACATGTTAATAAATTAGGAATTGCAAGTTAACAACACTATAAAATGCTAAAGTATTATAATTTCGCGAAAATGGCATCAATTATAAAACTGTAATGTAATTGGCTTTCAAAATATTAGAAAGTTATTCCAGTAAAGAACCCTAACCCTAAGTCTAAAACCAACCATTGAACCAAAAAGGAGATAAGACATTTTAAGATTTTCTCAGGAACATTTTCCTTCATAGAAAAAGAATAGTGTGTGCCCTTCTGTCTAACCCTTTGGTTGTCATGCAGATTCAATATACACATTTATGCACAGTATATAATGAACGTGACTTTGCCAAAACCAGAGATGCTTTCATCGATTTGTACACGTGTGCAATGTGATATTGATAAGCAGACAAATCAAAGGGTCAACTTATGTGATATGATGCAAATAAATCAAATTAACCACACCTTTAACTTACAGCTTTACCATTCTCATAAAGTCCCACCATGAATACATCCGAGGCTTCAACTTTAGGACGATATGAGAACCACTGCTGAAAGAAATGATAACCAATACGGCAGAGAAAACATGGATTAGAAGACCCAGTGACTTATAAAAGGTAATTAACATGTTAAATCAAAGTAAAAATCAATAGAGCAAAAAACTATGAAATGGGAAAAAAGGAAGAGCGTTAAAGGGTGTGAGAAGCAGAAATTAGTGAAGAGAAGGTGCCTTAAAGAAGCAGAAGAGGGAGAGAGAAAGGATGGGAAGTGTCACTGTCTTCATTAGAGTCAGAGAAAGGAAAGCGATTGAAGATCTCATAACCACACATACAAATCTGGCAAAGCACTGTTTCCAAAAGAAATCAAAACAAAGGTAAGCAAAGATCATCTTTTTCTTTTCCCAGCAAGGGAATTCTTTTGCAGGAGACTTTTGCAAATTTGTAATAAAGATAGATATAGAGAAGCAAAAATAGGGTGTTTTTCTTTCTTGTTTCTTCTTCCTTTGTGATAACAAAGCCATCATCAACCTCCTCCTATTACACACACTTTTTTTTTTCTCTCCCTGAAAGTCTGAAACTGAAAGAGACTCTTACCACACATACATAAAATCCAACCTACCTGTACTGTTTAAGTACTGTAAAGAAATAGATGAATAAAAAAAGGAGAGTGGGACGAAAGGTGGGGTTCTCGTTCCCCCTTTTGCTCATTCTCTCTCACCTTTTGTGCCAGTGGCTTCACTCAACTGTAGTGCACCATTTTCTATTGCACTCTCTAGTCACTATCTCTCCGATTTTACCTTTTGAATTATTTGCATCTCATTTATTAACTACTGTGATGATAGTATTATGATGTTCTTCATTTTAGTAATATCAATTTTTTAATCGATTTTAAGCTATTGAAAACTTAAAGAAATTTGTTTGTAAGAGGTTTGATTTTTAAACTGTTAAAAGTAAAAGATTGACTTTAAAAAAACGTATAAACATCAACTATTATAGTTTTATGTTTATTTTTTATTTTTTATCATATTGTTCATATTTTCTTTTATCTCTTTCTTTTCCTATTAATTTTACATCCAATAAATAAGAAAAAATTATTACTTTCTTATAAATATTTTATTTTTTAGTAATTTTTTAGCGAAAATATTATGTTAAAAGATTGAAATTTGAAGTTCTTGAATTTGAGCTGTGCCTCACTTTAAACATCAAAACTAGGTTCTAAAGTTAAAATTGTCTTACCTTTTTTATAAATTTTATTCTAGTTATAAATTTTATTCTAGTTAAAATTGTCTTACCTTTTTTTATAAATTTTATTCTAGTCAAAACTAGATATTTTAGTATAAAATAAAATTTTATGTAAGTTTATGAAAAAGTAAAAACTAATTGATCTAAATATAACAGTGGATTATTTATATATGGAATTTAACATTATATATATCAAAATATAATATTGTTTAAAAATTTTAAAAATATGAAAATTTAAAATCACTGATAACAATTTTTTGTATAAATGCTATTTGAACAATAAAAAATTTAAAATATCATGGAAATTTTTTTAAAAATATTAAAAAATAATAATAAATCAAAACTTGCTAGTAACATTTAAAAAAAATTAAAATAGAAAAATATAATATTATTAACATTTTTTAGTAAAAAGTTATCATTAATAAACTTTTTTAAAAATCACATATTTTTATATTTTTTTTAAAATACAGTATTTTAGTTTTTTTCTCATATAGAAAAAACCTATAAAAGTATGTTTAGTATTATTAAATCTGATTTTGTAGGCTTGTGGAACTGTCTTGGGTCTCTACTTTTTGTACATACAAAGCGTTTAGTGCTGAACGACGGTGCCTGTAGGCGTCCGTATATGGAGGGTTTTAGGTCGCTGATTTGTCCGGCGGAGAAAATAATGAACCAACGATTATAAGCTTCTTATCATTATCCATTTTTAAATCACATGTCTCTGCTCCCACAGATGTACTGTTCACTCTTTCTCGCTTTAGCTAACCCCTCTTCTCACCATTGAACACCACCTTTTATTGTTTTATCTTTTAAGTAAGACGATCATGTAATATTTTTCATAATAAATAAATAGTTAAGATATTAAACTTATAGTTTTCTAATATAATTTTTTTAAATTTGAGAGTATTTATTAAAATATGGCTTTAGTCATAAGTTGTTCTTAGTTGCTGCTATCTATAATCTGATATCTATTATTATAATTATTAATATTATTAAGGATAGTGCATGCAAATGTTAGGAACACACACATATTTAAAATGCAAGGATTCATGCTACGATTAAAAAAAGCTTCCTTGAAAAGTTCAAAAAAATCATGATAAAGAATACCTTGTGATACATACCTCTCAGTAGTTGAATATGCCTGTTAAGGCACAAATGCAAACTAAAATTCTTGTGAAATTCAAGGTGGTTAAAAATATAATCATATCCTTATTCAATAATTGAATGGGTAATTAATTTAAAGTGTCTTTGTCGATACATCAAGCATGTTGATAAAGAAATTTTAGAAAAAAAGCATTTTTATTAAAAATCATGTTAAATTTGTATATGGTAAAAGAATTACATTAATAATGCTTTTTAAAGAAAAAGATTAACCTCAATAAAAATTAGATTAATAAATCTCTTCTTAATTAAAGGTTTATATGCAATAACCCTCATGCGTATCAGCGGTGTGTGAATCTGGAATTAGACTTGCTAACTCCAATCAATTACGTTAATCCCATCAATTTATAATGGCATTTGCCTTATTTTATTCGAACAAACCGTGACAACGATGGTGTCTGCTGGTGACTGGTCACTGTATTACCAAAAAGAAATTCGTGGAAGATATGAAATGTAGCTCCCGGTACACAACCCAGAATCCATGTTTTATTAACAAGGCTAATTATATAACCTTTTTATACACTTTTTTTTTTCTTAATTCATTTTTTACAATACCACACTCTTTAGAAATTAACTTTTTCAGAGATGGTTTTTACTTATGAAAATATAAATCAATAATAAAAAATATACGACCAAAAACTCTATTAAATATTTTCATTTTATAGAATATTGAGCAAACAATTAATTATCTTTTAAAAATAATATTTAATAATTTGTGGATCTTTGCAGAGAATTAAATATAAACAGTTTAACACTGACGATTAAATAGAAATCACATTAAATATTTAAAAAATAATGATTTTAATTGTATCAAAATTTATAATTAGATGATAACATATTTTTTATACCGTTAAAATGTTTTAGTTAAATTCATTTTTTAACTGATAAATATTTTAAAATATTGTGAAAAATACAGTACTTTAACATCGTACTTATTGTTAGTTTTATCGCATGATCGCGTTGAAAAAACCATTTAATACCGTTTTTCATAACTATTTTTAAAACACGTGTTAAAAAAATTAATTTAAACCAAAGTAGTTGCCGTTAAGGCTTTTACACAACGATTAAGATTTATTAAATATCCTTACTTTAGAAAAATATAATTATATGCATTTAATAAAATTACTGGTTCACTTCATTAATGATTTTATTCCTTTCATGCAATAAAAATACCGAAGATATAAAGATAATATCAAAAATATAATAACAATTAAGGAAATACGATTGTGTGTCCTTAGAATATTGATAAAAATATTAGAAAATATTTATGTATTATACAGGCATTTTTTATTAATAAAGCCTTTGAAAATTTAAATAAAAAACATATAAGCATGTTTTCATCAGTTTTAATTTTGGTCTTAAGGGATTTCATTATTTTTAAATAAATTAATGAAAAGTGTCGTGAATTTTTAAATAATATAAGCATGTGTCATCAAGAAGAAAATTTGTAATAGGAAATACACAGGTAAAAGCAAAAGACCCTTTGATTTTGATATATATATATTATATATACGTTGTATAATATAATTTTAAATTGAGTGTTTTAAGTAATTAAAAAAATGCATTTTTTTTTAATTTATGGTATAAATAAGACATGTGAACATGGCATGTTCTTCGAAGTCTCCACTAGACCCCACTAGGGTACCAAAATTTGGAATTTCTATTGATGAGGTTTTCTACCCAAGGCCACATGATAAATGTGTTTTTGGTCTCAGAAGTTCACTATGCAAAAGGCTTGAATTTGATTACTTGAAAACTTTGGCAACCCTTCTTAAGGTTCATCATATACATCATCCATATTCCATCTAACCAAAAGGATCCGATTACAGCTGCTTTAACCATGAATGAGGAAGACGTTACCTGAGATTACCAACTAGACTCAGTTAATTAATTAATAGTTTAATATTAGCATTACGCACAACTTCAAGTACAAAAGATTGCAAATTTGTCAACTTTAAAGTTAATTGTTAAAGCTTTTCAAGTGACCCCAAATTTAATCTGTTGTAAAGAATCTAATGGTCACAAGTTGGTATAAATCATAGAGGAAAAAGAGTTAATTTAAATAAAAATTTGGTAATTTGACGTTATATAAATAGTTGCAGTCAATTAATCAAGGGACTTATTTAGGACAATTGCTTCAACATTGTATTTAGTTGTGGCCATACCACACCGATCTCGTCTTGGATTGTCTCATAAGTAAGTCTTCTCTTCTCAAATAAGCTCACTTAACTTTGACTGCCTGAAGATCAATAACACTCGCAAGACCTATTTTATCAGTCAGTATAATGTGTGTGCATATTTAAAACTAAACCTCCTGAAAAGCATTCAATCCCATCAAGTAATCTCTGTCGCATTATATTAATCCAACAACTGAGAAGTTTCTTAGTCAAATCATGTCTAACATGAGCATTGAAGTGTTTTTTGGATAAAAACTTTTATCATCTTCGTCTAATTAATCATCCTCTCGCATACAACATTAATTGGAATAACATTGAACTTTGCGTTTAGATAATACCCTCCATATAGATTATATGGTTAAGGAACTGAATAAATGATATTGATTTGATGCGTGTACTATTGAATATGGTATATATAAGCTTAACTATTCGATTGCAAGAGTATACATGCCTTTCTCGTAAAAGATCGACCGTCGTTGAAACTTTAACTACAATATCTAAAGATAAATTAGAAAGTAAAAAATTAAGACTCATGATGGATGAAAAATTAAATTAAATCGAACTAGAAGTAAACAAACTATATATTTCCATGCTAAAAAGTTTGAAAAAAAATGCATGATAAATACTGAAAGAATTAGGGGTATTATTTGATTGAAATGTTCAGTATTGTTTCTGCGCTTCAAAGTACTGTTTTTCTTTTCTTTTTCTTTTTTCTATTAGTCATATATATAGCTTTGTTCCTGATGACTGTAATAACAATATACAGACAAAAATTAAATGAATTCACTGACGACAAAAGATTTGAAATAATGTATTACGTTTTTTTTATAAATTTTTTTTTCAGCACAAGCAAGCGGAGGAAAATGACTCTTAAAACTTGTTTTATTCTAAATTTAAAAAAAAAATAAGTATATTGACAAGTTATAATATTAATTTAAAAAATAAGTATGTTGACAAGTTATAATATTAATTTTCTTAAAATATATTAAAAATATAACTTGTTAGCATAATTCATTCTAAAAAATGAATAGACATAATATCTATGATTGTTAATGTATGTATATATTTTTTAGAAGGCGTGTATTTGTATTTTTAATTTAATGATATATATTTTTATATATACATATTTCTTGGTTTTGAAATTTGAGATGTGACTAGTCTGTATGACTCATTCATCTGTCCAAAAAACTTAACATTATATTGTACTTTGATTAAAGATTTATTTGTCTGTGCCTTTTCTTTTAACTTTTGCAAACTCAAAAGTATATGCGGGGAGACCTTCTTCCTGGATTCCTTATCCATGCATGTGATATCGGTGATTCAATAACATATTTCGTGTCCTTTGCCAATCATTTTATTCCAAAGAGAAACACATCATGTGTTTTATTGTCTTTCTGTGTTTACACAACCCAACAACACAGATTCATATTTCTTCAAATTACGTATTATTTATTTAAGGGATTGTATGTTAACTATGATAAGTCGACACAAGCAATTCATTTGCTTTCCTCTGTACTGTATCAGACCACAACTGTGTGGCCATAGCCAAATAAATTAAGTTAAACACAAAAGTAAGGAATCAAGTGTCTATTGTGTTAATTATAAAAAGATTTATAACAAGTTTTAAAATTTATTTTTCAATAAAAAAATAGATGACAATGGAACAATAATACTATTACAGTGATGAAATGGGACAGTGGAAAGATATCAACAAAAATAATGATGGGAAAATGGTAGTATAGTAATGAAAATAAGAGATAATAGTAGTTGACACAACAAGTATTACCATAACAGTGGAAAAAAACAATGGTAGTAGGCAAAGGCATTAGTGACAAGGGTGTCAGGTGACATAATGAACGGTAACAGGAGTAACTATGTGTAATAGTGGTAATAATAATGATAATATAATAATTGTGAAGGATTGAAGTAAATGACAACAATAGTGACAAATAGCAGTAATTGTAATAAAGATGAAAAGATATTTATGGTTGTAACAATATTAAGGAGGAGAAAATTTATGCAATATAAATGTGAGACGAAAGAAAAACAATAATATACATATATTTTAGTTGATTAAATTGTAAGTGCTAATTACTTTAATAATTGACTATACGCAAAAGTTATTTTAATTTATCATTTAAAAATATTAATTTCACTTTAGCCTTTTTTTTTTTCTTTTATATAAAATGACAATAAAAAATACAATAATTTTTTAAGAAGTTAAAACTACACACTAGATTTTTTTTTGTAAAACCATAAATTAAAGTGATATGCATTTTTATAATCTGAGCAACTAAAATAAATATCTATTAAAAATTTATCTACTCGATCATATATCCTTTCAAGTCAGTTCTCCCTTAAGATAAATGTTTAACTAATAAAAACATAAAATAAGATAACAGGATAAAATTTTCCTTTTCTCTAAATTCACCAAATTATAAATAATATCTTATTTTATCTACTTTATCTAAACTATTAAAAGGGCCTTCAAAGAAGCATTCTTATGAGACGAAAAAATAATAATAAAAGTTTTTCATCAAAAAGAGAAACTTACGTGCGACTTCTTGGATAATTCTCTGAAAATATTTGTTGACATATTTTGAAATAATTTAACGTGATATTGTTTTTAGGCAATTTTAGTCTAAACACCAAAATTGGGGGTTGCTTACTGCTACTGAAGAATCTGGTCCGTGCGTGTGCGTGTTGCCTTGTCTGCCAAGTTGGTGGCCGACGCCATGTATCACCCTGCCTACCGATTGCCAACAACTAAGAATTTCTGCACAAAAAGTTTATATGTTAGATATATAATTATATATTATACAATTTCAATTATTTTAAAATATATATACTAGTGCCATAGCATCATTTGTCGTGAAGTGCTATTAAGCTGTTGTCGATGGGTTATATGATGTAATTTTCTTTTCTATTCTTGTGCGTTTGATGTGGGGTTGGAAGTTGATAGCCTAAAAAAAAAAAAAAAAATAGACCATAGTTGAATGGTCAATTACCATTTATAATCTAGCAGATTTTAAGCACGGAGCATGCTGCTTGGTGATAATGTCCATTTGAATATTGAATTACCTTGAGCACCAATGATAGATATGAGAAAGGGAAGTCTAAGTAGATATTAGAATATTTAAATATAATTTTAATTTTCAATAAATATAACACATATTATAATAAGTATTTATAAAATAAAATAAAATTTATTTTTTATAAAAATATTAAAATTTAATCTCTATTGTTAATCTCATTTCTATTAATTATTAAATTCAGTACTCTCATGCTATTATTACATCATTTAATTTTTTAAACATTTTAAACTTAATTATAGTTTTAAAATACGTTTTGTAATTAGAATCTAGCCTTTAAAATATTAAAAGTTATTATTTAGTCTTTAGTAATTAGGATTAATTGATATTGATTTTCAGTATTTTACCAATAAGATTTATATCATATTATTCAACAAGATACAAGTTTTCAAAACACTACTATGCTAAAATATACATCAACTTTTTAAATCTCAAGAACAGTAAGAGAATGAGACAGAGGAAAGAGAAGAAGCGCAAAAAAAATGAAATTAAAGTTTTAAGAGACTTTTTTTATAAATATTTAAAATATATTTATAAATATTAATTTTAAATAATAAAATATTTAATAATTAAATAATGTGACATTACATAGTAGTAATGAGCTAATCCAAAAAAATCAATAAAAAGGATAAATTCTTTATGATACACCAAATTCAATTTGGTTATTAATAGAATGAATATATTTGTCATTTTTTGAAATATTCTTTTTATTCAAAATCATGATGTAATCTTATATTTCTTCTGTTTTGGTCATAAAATAAATGAAATAAACTAATAAACATATTTTTATTCAAGAATGAAATATAATTAGAAATTTACATTTCATGTAAGTCAGTTTAGCACATAATTAACAATAGTGACTAAATTATAATACTTTAGAAACTATGTTTTATTTAACAAAAAAAAATTATAAAAATTTATCACACAACATATTATATTTATAAATATAAAAAACATAACTATACCTAAAATATTTAATAAATTAATTGACGTAACAATGATGTAGAAGTGCTAAGCTGCTCTTTATCAATTAGTTTAACAACAAAAAAAGGTTGATGACAATATCAAATTCTACCTCTTAATATTTTAAAGATTATATCCTAATAAACAAATTTTAACAAAAATTTTTATAAAAATTTATCATAAAATGTGCTACATTTATAAATATTAAAATTTTATTTAAGTTATATTAAAATTATGAAAGAAGCTAAAATGTTAAAAAAAATATACTAAAAATATGTTTGTTTGTCTTTTTGAAAAGAGTTTTTTTAAATAAAAAATATTTAAAAATATAAACAAATATTTGGGAATATCGATTTTTGCCTCTCCTAGATTACCTCCAATTTTTTTAAAAAAAAAGTAAAAATGAAATAATAAAATCTATTTACAAAAAAATAGAAAATTTTTGAAAAATGAGTTTGGTTCCAGAAATGAAAGTCCTGCGCTATGCAGGCTCATACCCAGCATCAAAAACTGATTTAAGCATGAAAAGGGAAAAAAGTTAAATTTTTGGCATTTTGTAAAAACTCTAAATGAACCCAATATAAAATCCCAAGCAAGAGATGTGGAGGGGGGAATTTTTTTTTTTTCAGAGGAAGAAAGCAAAAAATTTTCAGAGAGAAGGGATTTGCAGAGGAGAGTTTTTCGGAAGGGGGGACGACAACCATATTTTGGGAGAGAAAGGAAAATTTTTTAGAGAGATCTACAAAAGGAAGAAAAAGAAAAGAGCAACAGAAGTTTACAAATCAGAAACAAAAAAAGAAGAAGCACGCGTAGACTATACTAACTTAGTCGTCACTCTTCCTTGTTATTTGGATTTGAGACTAGCAAAATCGAAGTCAAAGGTATATTTATGTACCCGTGAAGTTTATGCTCCAAAGCTTTCCATGCTTCTTTCACCAAATTTCAAATATGATGAGAGGAACGAATGATAGTAAAGTAAAACGTTCAAAACTATTAATCTTTCTCGTTTTCTTTTTATGATTATTATATTAGTTGTTTTAAAACAACAGTTTCAAAGCCTCTATCCTAGCTAGCGGACAAGAAACTAGATGCACATCATCCAGCGAAAAAATGATAGAACTACGTGGCTTTGAGTTTTTCATTGCACTCGGAGATACGTTTTTCCAAGGTTTTTCTTAAAATAAACTTTGGTAGCGACTCCTATTTAAAAACGTTTTTCGCCGTACCGTTGCGACTGCCCAGTTGTGACAGATGGCGACTCCACTGGGAAAATCTTTTTAGAGAGTCAAGCCTTTGATAATTGATTGTGCGAATTTATCTTATTTTGTTTCTATTTGTTTAACCCTTTCTTTTCTTATTTATTTGAATTAATTGTAGTGCTTCTTTTATTCGTGCATGTATTTCGTGTATGAATTGCGTAATCTTGTTGTATGCTTATATTGATATGGTTATTAATCCTAGGATAGATGACTATTGATAATTTGTGCTATTCTTGTGTTTTTTAATTTTTGCAGCTTTTTATTTTTGTTGAGTTGATAAGGTTTGTATGCTCTCTCACACACTACCACTTACACATTTATCACACACTTTGAGTGAGACCCTATATCCGGGTCTGAGTATGCTTAGGATTAAAGGGGTTATGTAGCAGTGTCATTTTGGATACACGTCCTATTTGGCTATCGTGAAAACCCTAGTTAGAGTTTGACCTTTTCTTGATATCTCGCATCTAGTAGACTCCCTACTGTTGTGGTTAACATCAAGGATTGGATCTTAACTCTAGTGACCTTTTAGGATTACAAGCCATTTTTGGTGAGTTTTTACACGTAAAAGAAAGTCGTAAATCTTTAAGTTAGACCCTTTAAGTGACCCAAAATAAGACACAAAGGGGGTATTCTTTCCTTATCTACTCTTTTAGAAATCATGTGAATTATTAGTGCCTTAAAGTTTTAAATAAAAAAGAGAAGAATTTTTTTTACTATATTTTGGAATAATATAAAGGCTAGTGATTCACATGATTCTCTCAATTAATTTTTCTTACATCATCATCATTTCATATATTATTGCATATCATTTATTTGAATATCATGCTTATTGCCATCCTTGTGACACTTGTAATAAATTTAAAACCAGTTTTGAAAAAAGGTCAAGGATGACGATTTGCATAATTTCTTACATCATTGCATTGTCATATGAAGCATACCTTTTTTTTTAAGGATCAATTTAGATTTATCGAAAAAAATTAAAAAATAACTAAAAAAGGATAATGATTCATATTATTCTTGCATTATCATGGTCATCACATATTTGTCTCATTAATATAAAAGCCTAGTAGATTATTGATTCATTTAGGATTAATGTTGATTCTTCTATGGATGTTTATCTATTTAGAATCAATATTGATCCTTATAGCTACTAGGATCCTATGTTAATGAAACAAATATAAGATTTAAAATAATTTCTCATCATTTTCTTTTTATTTATAGGTTGAGAATCACAAAGTTGTTTGAGTATTCAAAAAAATAGAAATTAATGTGGGATCAAGTAGCAGTGAAGTGAGATCAGTCAAGTTGAGAAGAAAATTGCATCTGAAAGTTAAAAAGGTTGACACTGCTAGTTTGAGAGAATTAGGGAAGAAGCTGAAGACGGTCCAACAACTCACTTTAGTGAGGAGGTATGGAAATATTCTAAGATTGATGGAAGTGGATATGCAAGAAGATGCCATAACAATTCTAACCCAGTATTATGATTCTCCATTGAAGTGCTTCACCTTTCAGGATTTTCAGTTGGCTCCGACATTAGAGGAATTTGAGCAAATTCTAGACCTGCCTTTGGAGGGTCAATAGCCATATCTCCCTATGGAACATCATGCATCTCTGCCGATTATTGCCAATGTCTTAAGGATCCATCCAGCAGAGTTGCAATAAGCTTATCAAGACAGACATCATAATAGGGGATTCACAAGAGAATTTCTTGAACGACACATGCATAATTTGGCAGAAAAAGAAGATTGGGAGACTTTCATGGATGTCCTAACACTCACCATTTATGGCATTGTCCTCTTCCCTAAGCATGACAACTTTGTGGATATAGCAGCAATAGATGTGTTTCTTGCATGCAAAAATTGATCTGAAAATCTTGTCCCTGCAATACTAGTTGATGTTTATTGTACACTGATGTGTTTCTGCCATTAGGATTAATTGATATTGATTTCCAGTGTTTTACCAGTAAGCTTTATATCATAGTATTCAACAAGATACAAGTCTTTCAGAACACTGCTATGCTAAAATATACATCTTTTTAAATCTCAAAAACAGTTAGAGAATGAGACAAAGGAAAGAGAAGAAGCGCGAAAAAAAAATGAAATTAAAGTTTTAAGAGACTTTTTTTCATAAATATTTAAAATTTATTTATAAATTTATTTATAAATATTAATTTTAAATAATAAAATATTTAATAATTAAATAATGTGACGTTACATAGTAGTAAGAGCTAATCCAGAAAAATCAACAAAAAAGGTAAATTCTTTATGATACACCAAATTCAATTTGGTTATTAATAGAATGAAAATATCTGTCATTTTTTGAAATATTCTTTTTGATTCAAAATCCTGATGTAATCTTATATTTTTTCTGTTTTGGTCATAAAATAAATGAAATAAACTAATAAACATATTTTTATTCAAGAATGAAATATAATTTAGAATTTTACATTTCATGTAAGTCAGTTTAGCACATGATTAATAATAGTGACTAAATCATAATCTTTAGAAACTATGTTTTATTTAACAAAAAAATATTTATAAAAATTTATCACACAACATACTATATTTATAAATATCAAAAACATAACTATACCTAAAATATTTAATAAATTAATTGACATAACAATGATGTAGAAGTGCTAAACTGCTCTTTATCAATTAGTTTAACAAAAAAAAGGTTGATGACAATATCAAATTCTAATCTCTTAATATTTTAAAGATTATATCTTAATAAACAAATTTTAGCAAAAATTTTTATAAAAATTTATCATAAAATGTGCTACATTTATAAATATTAAAATTATATTTAAGTTATATTAAAATTATGAAAGAAGCTAAAATGTTAAAAAAAAAATACTAAAAATATGTTTGTTTGTATTTTTGAAAAGATTTTTTTAAAATAAAAAATATTTAAAAATATAAACAAATATAAATGCAAGAAATTTGTTTCATGGCTTTGAGATTTTGTTGTTAATTTAAGTTTACAAATAGCTAAACTAAAAAATCTATAACTTGATGAGAGACTATAATATGTATAGATATAATTATATTTGGAAAAAAAAAATCAATTTTAACTTTTACTCACGTGTAATTTTTCGCATCAACATGTATTTTGTATACAAGTATGTGAAATATGTCTTTAGAACCTATCTAATTAGAAGTTAGCTTATGATTAAGAGTAATCAATTTGTAGGTAAAAACAATTCAAGCATCGATTTTCAATGTAATTTTATTAATATTTTTGTAGATTTTAACTTTTGTATTTCCTTCGTACTAAACTTGAATTATATTTTGTTTAGATGTAAGAGTGAAATAAAAATGAATAAAATGAAAATAAAAAAATAATTTAGTATATAAATGAAATGTAAAAAAAAAAAAGCTTTACATAAAATATGCTGTGATAATTTTATTGCTTTAGCAGAAGAAAATAATTAACAGAAACTATTTTAGGAGGGATATGTAATTTCACCTGCGTGACCCACACATAAATATGAAAATATCATTATATTTGCTTCAATTTTGGTTATTTCACCCCATGCCAATTTTAGTCATGTAAATTTAACTAAAACAAACATTAGTTTACTGGAAAAAAAAAAGAAAAAAATGTTTTAATTTTTATTTAAAAAATATTTAAAAAATAATAATTACTTTTAAAACAAAAATTAAACATACTTTAAATTTTTAATCTTAAGTTCACTAAAAAAAGAGCACACAATTCTCACCGCATGATTCTATAAAAATAACTCATTTATTTTATCGTGAATTTAAATAAGTGTTATAATCGATTTAAAACGATATAAGATTTCAATTCTTTATTTGATTAAGTGTTTTTTTGTTTTATATTTCTACTCTGTCCTTTTATTTAAATCATTTTTTTTTAGCTCAACATTACATAAGATAAAAATTATATATAATAATTTTTATTAAAATATGTAAAATATAATATAATGTATTAATATCATAAATAATTATGATTTCTAATCACTATTTATTATATATAGTCTCTTATCTTATACAATAAATGTTTAAAATTGTATTTAAATAAAAAATGTATTTTTTTTCCATTGATCTATAGAATAATAATATATACCATAACTTGTCTTCTGGTATCTAATAATCTACAGTGTGCTTAGTCGTTTTTTTTCTTCTAATAACACAAATCAATTTGAGGTGCATAAGAATATTAGAAGGGTGAAAATCAATATTAAATTTATGCTAACAATAATATATTAAAATCAACTTGTTATCATTAAAAGTTTGAGTTGTTACCTTTCACTGATCAGTGGAGAAATTTTATTTTATTTTTGGTTTTCGGGTATGAATTAACGATTCAGGTTGTAAGATTTCAACTATTTTCTCCCTAATTACAAATCTAAGATTTCAATTCAGATAATATTTGTGTTTGAGAATACTGTTAACAAATTCTCGTTTATTTTTGCAGCTAAATCAGTTTTCTTTAATTTGTTTGTTCTGACCAATTGTTTATCTAAAACTATTAGCAACATACTCTTTCTCATACACCTTTACTTATAAGTTAAAATTTATTGAATATTATAAAAAAAGGAGTCTTGTTTGCCATTTAATAATTCTTAAATTTAATTTAATAATTTTGTTACATGTAATAATTTTTTAAAAAGTTAAAAATAAATTCCCAGCATTTCTCTTGATTAGTTACATATTACTATGCCCACCGCTTTCTGTTTGTTTTAAATATCACCAATGTTTAATGTTGGAGTGGGTTTAGAGATCATTGGGCTCCTGCTTAGAAGGCCAGAATCAGGAGAAGCAAGCTGTGTTGGGCTTCTAATTCCATTGCTTAGTTTCTGTAAAATGGCAACAATTTTGACCCCAAAAAAAAGAGAGAGGAAAAGAACATCTTTGTATAGTATTTTTATTGACAATAAAAGGTGTGGTATTTTATTTATTTATTTATCTCCTTTTTAATTTTTCTATCATGTATTTCACTCTCTGTGTCTTTATTTATTTTTTATAAGTTCTCTCTCTTTTTTTACCTCCTACACCCTAAAACAGGGTAAATGAATAACATTATTGTTAATAATAAAATATAACAAGTGAATGAACAAAAGTATTTCTGAGCATGACTCCAAAAAGAGTCCTTCATAAAAAGAAGATATATAATACTCTTTTTCCACTTTCTTATACAGCATTTTTCTTTTATTTAGGTGTGTGTGAACCATTATTCTAATTATAAGGTCAAAATTCAGCTGGTTTAGTTTCATTTTCAAATCGATGTTTAAACAAAATAATTAAAACTGTTGTTAGAAACGACAAGGTCGCATTGTGAGATGACATATTGAATTAGGTTAAAAAAAATAATAACAAAAACAACTAAACTTCATATTTCAAGAATCATGAAACGAATTAAGTTGACCTCTTCCTTTCTTTCTTTTTTTCAAGAAAAAACTCAAAAACTAACATACTGTAAATGTACTTTACTTCCTAACATTTTAATTATGATTATTTAAAAAATATATGTAAATATAGGCATACAAAGAATTAAATGTCATTTAACCAAATTAGTACTTTTTTCAAATTATTTTAAAAATAATGTGAAAACAACTTATATTTTGAGGTGTTTTCTGTGATAGTTATTTTCTTTTACTGTTGCTTAAATAATGCCAATTCATAATTTAATGTGCGGTGGACACTCACATGGTTTTAATTTTTATTTTATTTTGGTCATGTGGTGGTTCCAATTATAAGTTATTCTTATACTGTTAATTTATTAATATTTTGATCACTCCCCTTCCTTTCAAAGTTACTGTTTAGGCAGTCAAATGTCCAGCATTGACTAACATCGGTCAGCCCTTAAGTTATTGCTCTATTGTAACTGGTGATTCTCGCTCAATCACTGCATTTGGCATAAGTTTTGCTCTTGGACCCCCTCATTTTGCAACACTTTTTCCTTCTTCTTTTTTTCACTTTTGATTAAAGTCATTTTCTTTTTCTATTAAATATTTATTGTTCTCCCTTAAATTTTTCTTTATCACTTTGTATGCGCAATTAAGTGTTTTTTTTTAAAGTTCCATACACTGGTGTTTTATATATCCCATCACCATTTTTTTTAAAATAATGCAGATATGTGTCACTAAGATACACTTTTTTTTAAATTTTTAATAATTGAAAAATAATATATAATAAAATAAAAAATTCAAAAGTATACGTTATACTAAACATATTAAAATTATTCAATATTTAATTTTTTGCTTAATTAACAATATTTAGTGTTATAATATATATACCGTATTTTAACAGAATTAAGGCGATATTAGTAACATATCCTTTTTATGATACTGAATATCTCGTATATCTTAAAATTACAAGAAATAAAAGAGATTAAGTGTATGTGGAAAATATAAAAGATAAAAATAATTAAATATGACTTCAAATATTATATTTCATGTCAAATACCGTATCAACACCCAAGCTACAAAGATGAGAGAACAATGTCAATCCATGCACTCCCAAACTCACGCCCAACATCTCCACCTAAATCTCAGCTGATTTTTTCCCATATTTGTATCTTCCATTTTTCACGCATTTTCTTCTTTCTCTCTCCTGATCAAAGATTAACTTTTTTTTTTCTCGTTGAATTTCAAATACCAAACTGATTATATAAGAACTTCAAGATTTGTTTTTGAACCCTTCAAAAGCAACTAACTAGTGCCTTGACTTGATTTTTTTTTTTTTTGAAATGCTATTTACTATCGGTTTATATCTTTCTTTTTTTTTCCATTTAATAAGATTTATTGCTTTACCATTATGGTTAGCATCTTTTATGCATAATAGAAAAATTAAGGATTTTTTTCCTTCTATTATGGTGAAGGGAATGCAGAAGAATTAATGGACGTAATCCCCCCTTCTGTGATCGTGAGTTTTGGTTGATTTTGATTATACACATGTGATCGTGATGAGGGTCAGAACCATTTTGTTAGTGCGGTTCTTATTGCCATGCCTTCTTTCTGTTCTACTTTCAAGTGCTCAGCTTCCACCTAATGCTGTTGTCTCGGCTCGTTTGTTAGATTCCCATATTCAAGAGTTGGCCTTTAAGGCACTTTTCAGCCCAAGAACTGGGGTACCTTACGATGCTCAAGTGCCCACCAACCTAACAGGGATAAAAGTTTCGGCAATGAGGCTTAGGAGTGGTAGTTTGAGGACAAGAGGTGTTCATAGCTACGAAGAATTTGAGATCCCAATTGGGGTTATTGTTGAGCAGCCTCATGTGGAGAGACTTGTTTTGGTGTACCAAAACTTGGGTAATTGGTCTAATAAATTTTACCCTTTACCTGGTTATTCATATTTAGCTCCTGTTTTGGGCCTCTTGGCCTACAACGGCGCCAATTTGTCTGCTTCAGAATTACCTGAATTGGATATAAGAGCTTCTTATTATAAGCCTGTTTTGATTAATTTCCCTGATGTGAAACCAGCACCCTTTGGTTCATTTCCCAAGTGTGCGTATTTTGATTTGCATGGTTCAGTGCAATTTGATATTCTATTACCAGGAAATATGTGTTCAACAGTTCAACAAGGGCACTTCTCCATAGTTGTGGAATCAAATGCCCCATCACCGACATCTAGTGGGGTAGATCAAGGTGGTGGGAAGAACAACTTCATGTTGAGGATAGTTGTTGCATCTGTGGTTGCTGGGATTCTGTTGTTGATCATGTTGGTTCTATTGGTTGCTGCTGGAGTGAGAGGAACTAAACAAAGATCAAAGATACTGGAATTGGAACGTGTAGCTGAGAGCAATGAAACCTTGGATATTACATACATTGGTGATACCAAAGTACCATTGGCATCTGGGACTCGTACTAGACCAATCATAGAACATGATTACATTCCTTAGATTTATGTCATTTTTGGTACCTCATTTTTTCATCTTGAAGATATCAATTTTCTATATTCATATTGTTAGTTCAAATGAGGTTATGTTTTGGTGGTTCTAATTATCTGATTTATCGGCATGTTATTTGTGTACACTATACACATTGATTGATTACAAATATATATTTGATCTTTTTTATATTTTATAATTTTTAATTATGTACATATTTTTGAAAAATATCTAATTTTTATTATGTATAGATTAGAGCTTCTATTATTCTTCAAAATACTTAATCGATAAGGACGAACATATATTCATTTTTTATATAAAAAAATTAACTTTTATAAAGATTAGGAAAGTATTTATATTTGACTGATTAATAAAACTTTGAAATTAGTCCATCAAAGTTGGTCCAGTTAGTAAAAGTTGGATTCATATCTTTTAAAAGGATGAATGAGTTCAAATTTCACTCTTGAAGGAAGATCTTCTTTACTCCACAAAAAATTAATACCCCAACTCATCTAACTGTATAAAAAGTTTAGATAAGTTGGGTATTATATATATATATATTATTTAAATATCTCTAGTAGATACATGTATTCTTATTTATTTAATTAACTGATTCACACACAAAATAATGATTAAAATTAAAATAAAATATAGTTTAATTATATATATAAATTAAATTAATAATTCTTTAATATGTATTGTTAGTTCTAGTTAGAGATGTAATGAGTTAAAGTTCTTTTATTTGCTTTTTATTTTTAATAAAATATTAATTTATTTTTTATATTTTAAATAATTTTAATATTTAAAATTTTATTTTAAAAATATTTTTTATTATCACTTATTAATTACATGACATGTATCTATCACTTTAAAGTAATCATTAACATGTCATACTTATATATATACGGCGGTCATCACTATGTAGTAATATAAATTCATTTAAAAATTATAAAAACTTAATTAATATAAGCTTTTTTTAAATACTAATACTAAATTTAATCATAATGACAAACATATTTAAGTATAAAATCAATTATATTTGACATTCTTGAGGTGAGGAAATTATTATCTATAAAATTTTTCCTAAATAAAATTAAAATAATTGTTAAGTTATTTTTTAAGTGGATTTAATATTTTATTTTAGGTTAAATTAATTTATAATTTTGTAATTAATTAGGTCTTGAAAATAAAATAAAAAAACTATAATTTTATAATTAAATCTTCCAATGCTAACATTGTCTAGCTAACAGGACCATGCTACACAATCTGATTCACCCTGGGCTTGAATCTAGCAAGTTTTTTTTAAAATAAAATTTAATTAAACAATAAAAATTTTGGATCATTTGCAAAGTTTAATCCTATAAAAAGTTATATAATTATTGTCATACTAAATTTATATAACAATATTTTTAAGATCATATACTTACTAAACACACACGGATTTAAGTTTAAATCAATAAGTATATTTAGAAATAGTTTTTATTTTATTTTATTTAAAAGACTTTACTATTAAGGAGTTTATAAAATAGATTTTTAACTTAAATCAGACATTTAAAAATAATAGGTGAAACATAAAAAACTGGGACCTACATTAAGTAAATAGCTAATCTTAAAAAGAAACTTTGATATAAAAAGAAAAAAAGAAAAAAAAATAATTTTTAAAATCTTAAAAAAAATTATTATAGAAATAATGTAATAGGAAATTTAAAATTAACTAATAGTATAAGAAATTTCACAAAACATAAAAAGGTTAAAAATTAATAAAGATATACGTATTTTAAATAATAATAATAATAATGATGATGTTTTCATATTCAACAATTAAGACATGAATTTATAGAATAAAGGATTGAAGATAAAAGGAATTGAATTAAATGATTTACAAATAAACACTTGTATTTTAAATTAGAGTTTAGTTCACTTTTTTGAGTGTTATTAAATTAATTTTTTTTAGTGAAATGGAGAGTTGACTCAACTTCGTGCATGTAATTTTATTGTAAATTTTGTTAATGTTTATGGTCTTTCCTAACTTTGCATGATGATATATATTTAATATGAGAATCAACAGAGACATGGGTACAAAAAATTGAACATAGCTTAATATATATATATATATATATATATATATATATATATATATATATATATAGTTCTGATTTCAAAATAAGAGTAAACATAATGAAAATGATAATATATTGAAACTTTGATAAAACTTACAATATTGTAGTATAAAATTTCTTGTAAACTTCTCAAATAGACGTCAAGACTATTACAATGAGAGGATTTTCTTAAGGATATTGAGGCTGATAGTTTTGCTTCTCCTTTCAAATGAGCTTGAGCTTACAATTTATAGTAAGAAAAATTACTATTCAAAGATTCCAAATAATAATTTTTTCTTTTGTCAAATCTCCTTTTTCTTTTGTCTTTTTCTTTTTTTTGTCAAATCTTCTTTTTCTTTTGTCAAGTCTATCGTCTTTTGTTACTATAGGGAGATTCCATAGCAGTCATCTTCATTGTCAAAATAGCCGTAGTCATCATCTCCGGCTGGACTGAGGCTTCTTCTGTTGTCTTTGTCAGAGGATATATGTGTAACCTCTGGAGATATGGTTTCAATGATCTTTTTGAATTCTTCTTCACTTCCGGCTGTACTTAGGCTAGCCAGAAATCTTGCTTTCTGTTGTAAAAAGGTCTGCTTTTGTTTATCTTTTATCACATTTTCACTCAATGGAGGATGTTGAACATTATTTTGTATCCATTGCATAATTTTTTTGGTGGTTAATAAATCTAGATCAAAATTAATCTACCACTTAACTTTTATGGTTCTGATTAACAATTGTATTGAGGCATCATATTCCAGTTTGGCTGAATCATATTGCCACATCATAATCCATGAGATACCTTGGGAAGCTATGAAGGAAATGAATTTGTATGGTTCTTGAAAATTGACTTTTTCTTGAAAATGGGCTAAGGCAATCTGAGCTATTTCTGGTAGAATCTGTTTTACTGGCCCAAAGTTATGGAACCAAGCTGAAAACCATTTTGAAAAATATAAAGAAATTCCTTTCCTGAACCAAATGAACTAGGAATGAGTGTCTGGTTGAAGAAATAGAAATTTCTCCCATGCTTTTATATAATCAAAGTAATTATATTGTGGAGGCTGATATTCTATTGTAAATTTTTGATAACAATATAAGTGTTGTCCCCACTCTTTTGGAGTGAGTATCTGACAAATTTTGAATTTTGAAAAAATAATTTCTTTTTTCTCATTTCTCTTATGAGTTAATTCTATTAATTTTGAATCAATAAGGATTAGCTCATAAAATTCCCTTTTTTGTTCTGATGATGAGGGAACTACATGGCAATCTTGAGGAAATACTCTTTTTGTTATTTCAGAACGGTTTAATTTAAACCATTCTGATTCTATTTCCATTATAGGAAGGCCGTATGGTTTTTCAAAATACTCTGGAATCTTATCAGTTATTGTGGGTCTTTTATAGGCAGATTCTGCCCATAATGGTAATTTTCTGGTTTGAGTAGTGGCTATCTGGGAATTTTGTCCTGGTTTGGCTAAAACTGTATATTATTTGGTTAATTCTGGTGGTTGGATCTGAGCTTTATTTTGTAATACTTGTAAGCAAGTCATTGGTTTTTTACCTTTATCTCTGGTAGGAGTTTTTGGTATTTCTGGTTCACTCTTTTTTGGTAGGTCATAATCAGCGCTAGTCATTTTTGATATTTTTCCTGTAAAAATTCTCTTGTTAAATAATCTGGTAAAAAAATTCTTTTCACCTTTTATATGTTGTATTTCAAAATCAAAGTTAGATAATAATGCTTGCCATCTGGCAAAAATATGTTTTGAAACTAAATTTTGAACATATTTTTGTAAAACAGAAGGAGCTGCTTTGCAGTCCGTCCTTACTAAAAATCTTTTGTTGAATAAATCATCTTAAAATTTTTGTATGCATAAAACAATGCTTAAAATTTCCTTTTTGATAGTAGAATACTTTTGTTGTGTAAGATGCCATATTCCAGAATAATATCTTATAACTTGTTCTATTGTAGATTCTGGTAACTTTTGTTTTAATATTCCCCCATATCCTAGGTCTGAGGCATCTGTTTCTACTATTAGGGAAGCTGAAGGATCTGGTATTCCAAGACAAGGAAGACTTTTGACGAATATTTTTACTTATTGGAATATTTTTTGTCATTTCTTCATCCCATGGTTGGAGATTTTTCCTAAGTCGTTTATATAAAGGGGCACATATTGTTCTAATATTTGGTAAAAAGTCTGCTACATAATTTAAACATCCTAAGAACCTTTGTAATTGAGTTTTGTCTTTTAACTGATCTGAAAATTTATCCGCAAATTCTATGGACCTTTGTATTGGTGTTTTTGTACCTTGATAAATATTAAATCCTAAGAATCTAATTTTATCTTGAAAATTTTTTATTTTCTTGGCTGAAACACATAATCCATTTTGTCTAATTAATTTTATAAATTTATTTAGATGTTGTATATGCTGATTAATTCCTTTTGAAAAAAATAATACATCGTCTAGATAGACTATTGAGAAATTCATATATGAATAAAATATATTGTTCATAATTTCTTGAAATTCACTTGGAGCATTTTTCAGTCCTTGAGGCATTACATTCCATTCAAAATGCCCAAATGGTACTACAAAAGCTGTCTTGTATCTGTCTTGTTCTTTTATAGATATTTGATAATATCCTGATTTCATATCAAATTTTGAGAATATATTGGCATTAATCAATCTTTCAATTAAATCTTGTTTATTAGGTATAGGATATCTAATCTATTTTAATACCTTATTGAGAGGTTTATAATTTATTACTAATCTTGGAGCTCCTCTTTCTTGCTCTAAGGCTTTATTTACATAAAATCCAGTACAGCTCCAAGGTGATTTTGACGGTCTGATTAATCCTTTTTCTAGATACTCTTGTAATTCTTGTTTACAAAATTTTAATTGTTCTTCATTCATTTGTATTGGTCTGGCTTTTGTAGGTATATTTGTTTCATCAAACCCTTCTTCATATGGTAATTCTATTTCATATTTTTTTCTATGGTGAAATGCTATAGGATTTAAATTACAAATCTCTTTTGTAATTCTTTTTTCAAAGTCTTGTATAATTTTTTTAATTTTTTCATTCTTTAATTGTTCTTCAATTCTTTTATATTCTATTTCTTTATTTATAAAATTAATTTGTTTTTGTTTTCTTTCTATTTGGTTTATTTTGGTTATTGATGCTTCTTGTACTAAATTTAATTCTCTAATCTTTGGGGGTTGTAAAAATTCAAATTTTATTTCTCTATCTGGTATTACTTTACTTATTATTCCTGTACTATTTATTTCGCAAGGGTAAAGTAATGTTAAAAATGGAGTTCCTAAAATCATTTTGTTTCTGATTTTTTTACTAATATAAATGATGTAGTAAAACATATTTTATTTTTACAGATTTTTCCTTTTGAAAGTTTATAATTTATATTTAATTTATTACCTCCAGCTATTGATAATTGTTCTGTAGTTTTTTCATAATATTTTGTAGGTATTATTCCTTCTTGCATACAGTTAACATCTGCTCCTGAGTCTATTAATGCTATTAAATTAAATTTTTCTTGTTCTACAATTAATGTAATTTCACACCACCATTTGTGTGAAGTTATAAGTGTTAATAATTCTAAATTAAATATGTCTGGTTGATCTTTTTCACCTGATGTACTAGTTTGATTTTCTTGTGTCCTTAAGATTTCTTTTTCTTCTAAAGATAATAATCTAATTTCTAAATCTTTTTGATATTCTTTTATTTTTGTCTTTAAATTTACTATTTCTTTTTGTAAATCTTTTATAGTTGTTTGTTGACTTGGGGTTTTAAATCTATTAAATACTTCTGCCATTTCTATTGGTTTTATTTCTACTTCTTTTGGTTCTTCTCTAGTAACAAATTCATTTAATTTTTTAATAAATTCTATTTTTAGAGGTCCTTCTTCTAATCCTTCTATTATTGTTATTAAAGACTAAGTCTGATCTCTGGTTATAGTGTTTACTTGTGGGGTTTTGCAATCATTACAATCACATAACCTTGGTCTTAAACAAAATTCTTGTTCTTCCTCAGATTCTTCTGAGGTATTATCTAATTGATAAATTTCATTTTTTTTTGTGTATTTTTGTTTTCAAATTCTTGGTCTGAGAATTTTGGTTCTGGTTCAGAGTTTATTAAAACTGAATAAAGAACTTGTTTAAGTTCTTCACTTTTAATAGAGTTGATTTTCTTTTCAACTCTACATTTATCAGCACGGTGTCTGAATTTTCCGCACTTTCAACAGTTTCCTTTAAATTGATTATTATTATTATTATTATTATTATTATTATTATTATTATTATTTTGTTTAGGAATATTCTTTTTATATGATTTTTATATAGATACTTCTTTTATACGGTTTCTTTTGAGAATTAGGAGAATTTTGGCTTTGTTTTCTTTTATGTGCTTTTCTAACTATTCTACTAGGAGCTTGTATGGGTCCTATTCCATATTGTGCGCAAAAGCTTCCTAATTCAGCTTTTCCTATTATTTCTTGTTTTCTAATTTGATTTTGTAATTTTATATCTCCACATATTTTTATTCCTGAATCTATTGTAAAACCATGTAATTGTCTTAAGGTTAATGTTCTATAATCTATGTGTTCTCCTAGTCTAGTTTTAATGTTTTCTATGACCTTAACTGCAAATAATGAAGGAAGGCCACAGATAAATCTTTCTTTCCAGTAAGATTCATTGGCATCTTCTAACATCATTACTTTTGACATAAACATGTCCCTATACCACACATAATTTGACATAGTAGGACATATGAGTTTATGTAATTGTTCTCTTACTCTTTCTCTGCATACTATAGGATCTCCTGTAAAATGTAATAATATTGTATATATGAGTGTTACAATAGAATCTTATTCATTATTTTCTTGCTTAATATGTCCTAATATAAATTCTTTGTCTGCAGGGGTTATGTAATTATCCCACCATCTTCTTAGTTGCCCAGTGAAGCCTTGTACAATAGCTTCAGCTGTTACTCTATCAGAGGCATTTTTCATTTTGTAGGCAGTAGCTGCCATAGCCATTTGTTGTGTAATGTCAAAAATTTGTTGTTCAGAGGCACCATCAATGTTCCATTCTACAATATCATTGCCTCCATAGGAATTTTGTACAAAATGTGGTCTGTTTTCTAAGGCAACATCGAGTAGTGATGGTCTTTTGTAATAATGTTTTATTTTTGGATGTTCATAAATCTTATTAATTTCTAAAGTATTTATTGTTTATTTATCTAAACTTAGTTTAGCTATTTTTGTCTATATCTAACTCAAGTCCAGATTTTTTCCCTAATTCTTTCATAGCATGTGCTGACATTGTAGTAATGGGATATATTGGTTTATCTAAATAATGTAATTTTTTAATATTATTATTATTATTGGAGTTTTCTTTATTATTTTCTATTCTATTTAATTGGTTAGTTATTAAATTTATTATTGTATTGGAATAATTTAATTGTTGATGTATCTTATTTATATCTTTTTTGTTTATTGGTTCGTTATTTTCATTAGTCTTTTTGTAAGGACTAGCTTCTACTTCTTCATTTTCTACTTGTATTTTTATTTGTTCTAAAGGAGGATATTCCGCCTCTATTATTTTTCCTGTGGTAGTTTTTCATATATTTTTAATTTTTTGCAAGGGATTTAATTCTTTGTTAAATGGATAATTTATATTGTTTTGAATACAATATTTTTTCATCCATGAGAAAAAATAAGTATTTATTTGTATTTTCTCTAAATATTTATAAAATTTTTCTCTAATTTCTGTCCTTTGTTGTTGACTAAATGTTTCTATTAGCCAGGTTTTTCTATCTATATTATGTTCTCCATCTATGTCTTCTTTAATCCATTTTTTATTTATAATAAAAGGTTCAATTTTTTCTATTGTATTTAAAACCTGAGAAGGTGTTAGACTGTAATTTATTTCTGAGTTTTGGTCATAGACGGGGATAGAAACTCCAAGTCTGGTTATGTTATCAATTTTGGTTAGATCTATGTCTACTGTTGATCCGCTAATAGAGTGTCTTGAGGGTTCTCTAATAGTGGATGGTTGTGTTATACGAATTGTTCTAGACCTATTCATTCTTAATCTGAACCTTTCTGGTTCTTCTATTATATCCCTTATTTCTGTATTTTCTTGTTTAATAGAATAGGGTTCTTCAAAAACCCATTCCTCTGGTATTGTTAATTGATCATGTCTTAATCTTTTGGGTACTTGTACTAAACTTCTATTTAAGTTAGCCTGTATAACTACTGTTTCGTCTTTATTGATTTGTCTATTGACTTTAAATCCATAAGGAATTTTGGTAATTTTGTAATAAACTCTATAGATCACATGAAATGGATTGAACGAGTCATCTACAATATCTTCTTTTACTTTTGTAAATATTTTTATGGCTTTAGATGTTTTTTCATTATCTAAAGACATTGATATATTGGGGTAACAGTTAAAGAAAATTGGCCCATCATGTAAATTACTTTCTAAAGCTGCTATTATGGAGTCACTTTTGTTGTATAATTTCATATCTCTTAATAGTACAAGTATAGGGAGATCTACTCTTAACTTAAAATTTAGTTTTACTGCTAATTGGATTAACCCTATATGAATAAATTTAAAACCTTATTGTTTATGGTTTTGTATAAGTGGATCTTCTAAAAGTTGAATTGCATCTTTTAATCTTGTTCCACGATAAGAATATTCTATTTTGTGAATTTGTTCATGATTATTTTTAAATGACCATACAGATCTATCCTTGTATACCTCTTTTTCTTTAATTAAAGGTATTTGACCAATCATGTAAAGATTTTTCAATATCATCTATGGTAATTTGTTGTGGTGTTGTAGAAGAAAAAGAAGAAGTTATTTGTGAAGAGGAAGAATTTTCATCTTCTGCTCTCATTACTCTTGTAACTATCTCTTTGTTTCTACCTAGGGCTAAATTACTCATTGTTCTTAATAAATTAGCCATCTTGAATCCTAAAGGCTACGGGAACACCCAGGCTTACCAACGGTTTCACTGCCTACACACAAGACTTACTACCGGGAATACCCTCTAGGCTTACCAACGTACACACAGTTCTCACTGCTACCCATTTGAATTCTAAATGATTAACTTATGTAGAATAAGTTATAATCAACTCAAGATATAGCAAAAGAAGATTACAAGATTAATGATATGCATATGATTAAAATTCAAGCTCTTGACAAAACTTTCAAATCTTTCTTATTTTCTTTGATATCTAAAAAGAGCATTTTTCCTTTCAAAACTATTTTGAGTTTGTTGTAGAGGTTTTCTAAATTCTCTTATTTTTCTTCTGATATCAATAGGATGCAAGAATTCATATTCTCTATAATCATAAATATAAAAAGGCATTATAACTTCGTATGGCATATATATATATAAAAGAATAATTATTCTTAAAAATTACACGTTATTTTTTTATATAGGATGTTTTTAATTTCTTTTTTTTTTGAATTATAAATTTAAATTATTTTGTACGACTTTATATATATATATATTATTTTTAAAATTAAAAAAATAATTTTTAATCTTTAATTTTAAAATTTTATTTAAATTAATTATGTGTGTAAATTGTATAATTTTAAACATTCTCTCCATTAAAATATTTTATATTTTAATTAATTATTTATATTTTTCATTTTAATATATATATATATATATCAAATAGAGTAAAATTAAAATATAAATTAATATAATATTAATTTAATAATTTTATTTAGATATAAATTTATTCTTATAATTCTAATAAAACATATCCAAATATAATTTATTATTTTATTAATAATACTTAAATTTTGTTTATATGAATAATATCAGCAAAAAATGAATCCAAACTATAGAAATGTTTAATAAAAAGTATTTGACTATAATTTAGTTTAATTTAATTTAGTTTTTGGTATCTTTCATAAACAATACAGTTACATTTTATTTATACTAATCATATTAATAGAAAGAACTTCAATTTTGTTTTATAAATTCATAGCATTTTAAATAAATGTTTTTTGCCTATAGTATTAGAAGTTGATTGTTGTATTAATTGAAATCCATTCAAAATTTCACAACGATCAACGTTCAAAAGACTGATTGTTAATATGATACTATCTAACAATATAAATAACTTAAATAAAATATAAAGTATACTTATATTAGTTTATTTGAATTGACCTTGTTATGATAAATTAGTTAATTACTTACATTTTAAGAGTCTTGTTAATTATTTTATAAATAAATATATACTTAAGTTCAATAAGTTTATTGAGTATTTTTAAGTATTATGTTTACAATATTCAACGTTTAAGATATATAAAATTTTAAACTAAAATAATATATTTAAATTTGAATAATTTTGTATAATTGTACAGAGTTAATTTGTGAAAGAGAAAACAGAATAGCGGGATGCCCATGGCTCACATATGGCTTGATTTGCTTGCCAAGTTCTCCTTAGTGGCCCAACATGCACGTTGCCATTCATTTTCTGCAAGCAAACCTCGTACCTAGGAATCCTATGCTCTCCCTCTTGTGTAATTGTTTGAAAGATTTTTCAGCAGATATATATTTTAATTTTCTAATTAAAAATTCTATATTATTATTATATATATATTTATTAAAATATAAAAAAATACTCTCTCTTTCTCTTCTCTTTAAAATATTTTTTTTTCAAATGACTCCCTAGTATAAAAAATTATTGTTTATGAATTATTCAAGTTTGGTTCATCAAAACTTCGTTTGGACAAGATATTTTGTGAAAGGATTTAACGTATTGTTAATTAAAATAATTTTTTTATACAAAAGTTGGAAATTGTAAGAATTTGAGTGGAGAATTTTACTTAATTAAAATGTGAGAATTTACCATTCCTCCTAAATAGATGAAATTTTCGACCCCTATTTTAATACATTCACCATCAACCCACATTTTAAAATTAAAACTTTTAAGCAAGCACGTTATTTTAATAGTTTATAACTTTAATATGGCACTTCAAGTAAAAAGCCTTTTGAATTTGAAATCGAAAGTCTAAAACACTCATAAAGTTCTAATGATAAAATTAAAATATTGTAAAAAAAAAGTAGTACAAATAATTTTTTATATTTTCATCTTTGTCATACAAATCTTTAAAAAATAAAAATAAAATAGGAGTAAAATCTTTTTATACTAGTATAAGTCTAAAAACTCTTACATTCAATATTCAATATGAGTATTTTATTTAATTTATATATAATAAGTTGTAATTTATTACTTTACTAATCATTACATGTAAGTTAAATGAAAAGTTCAAATTAAGTGTAAGAGTTTTTAAATTTACATTAGTATGTAAGAAAATCATTCCCTAATAAAGTAATAGTTTCGTGACTAAAAATAAATAAATAAATTTGTGAATCACAATATTTTTTTTTTTTAAGAGTTATTAAGTGAAAGTATATTAACAGTTTTTTATATTAGTTTTTTTTATTCAAATTATATGCGTGAGATTATGCAAGATCTCTAGTTAACATGGGAGTGACAAATTCGTTTGATATACGTATGTGTATTGTATGTATATATTTCCTAGAAATGAGGCCAATAAAGTTTCAAGAAAAGAACTGATTTGCTAGGTCAGTAGGGTTGGTTCGTGTAAGACAAGAATGGGGGCAAAACGTGGTTTAAAAAACAAGTTCCACCATTAATTGTATGATATTTCAAATAAATGTCAACGAGTTGATTTTAGTAATCAATATCAATAATAGCGGCAATGATTAATTTGTCAATATTTATATTAGACCTCAGTTATTAATATATTTAACACATTATTTTAATATACTTCAAAATTTACCACTTAAGTCGTGATTATCAGGACTAATTTAACCTGTGATCTCAAGTTACATAAAAGTTAATTTAGCATACTGAATTGAAGGATAAATGCTTCTCAACACGTATTTTTTCCATTTACAACATCAAACTTGCATAAGAGTAGTCCATGCAACAATAACTTAAATTTTGCCGATTGTTATATGATATTTTTTATTTGCTTAAGGGGATGATGAAGCTGGAGTTGCTTGTTTAGGAGGTTATTGGAAAGATATTTTTGTTGGTCCCTGGTGAATGCAAATAACTGAGTAGTAGTACTTTTGAGAGAGAGATGAACACTAACAATAATAACTGGTAGCAGGAATTTGATTATCATCATTTATGCTATGTTATGGATACATATAAGCGTGAAACATGAGGGTGATTGATTTCCAATAGTCTATGTGCTCATGATCTGGTGCCAGTGACCCACATCGGTCATTGGGTTGGCCTCTTTGTAAGTGATTGAAGCCAATCCATCTTCACGCACCCTTATTGGAGCGTGTATGATTGCTTCAGCATTTTAATGATTGCTTTTGCATTTTAATTACCATTCTCTAGCTCAGAAATCTCATAGTCACATCACTGAAGGAAAGGCCTCTTTGCTTTCTGCTTTTGAAATGAAGTGTAGATTTGAAGTGCTTTCGTATCTTTCTTTGATTACCCTCTCTCTAATACATATTAGATTGAAATATTGTTTCTTGAAAAAAAAAAAAAAAACTATGCATAGAGACATATGTTTAACGAAAACATATATACAATGATACAACAATGCATATGCAACATAAGTCAACAAAACAACAATTAAAACACCCTGAAAGAGATAGATAGATAGCGGGCACCCTTTAACGCTTGCTTCTACTACTAAGCTACAGAAGGTGACCCTCCATCTATACTTCTAGTTTTTGTACTTTTCTTTCTTCCACTACCATTTTCTCTTTTTTCTTTCAAACAAGAGATGAAGTGATTATGTGTTTTTTAACAGGATCTTTGAGGCCAGACCCCATCTCAAGCACCCTTTTTTCTCTACTCCCTTTGAATTTTCTCTAGTCTTTCTCTGCATCCCTTATTCTTGTAGAATTGATGTCTGGCTTGTACAATCAGATTTCTTCACCTGGAATAGCAAGGGCCAACTCACCAAACATAAACATGAGAAGCAATTTTGACGTTGATAGGTAAATGGATTGTGGGTGATTCTTCTTCTGTTATTTATTGTTAAAAGCTCTGATTTTTCAGGTACCTATGTATGTATGTGTTTATGTTTGGTGTCACGGCTTCAATTGACTTCTGGCGCATGTTTTTGTTTACGTTTCTCATAGTCCGTACTTAACGGAACTACTAGCAGAACACCAGAAGCTTGGACCTTTCATGCAAGTCCTACCCTTATGTACCAGGCTCTTAAATCAAGGTTGGTCTCTCTCTCTCTCTCTCTCTCTCTCTCTCTCTATATATATATATATATATATATATATATATAATTCAAGGTTTTGCTATTGAGAATTACCTTCTTTTGCTTACTATAGAATTCTTATATGACTTTTATGTTACAATCTGAATTAGTCTCCTATACATGTGACTTGAGCAAAGTTCAACAAGAACATGATTCTATATAATTGTTATCTGTTAACAAATTCGTGAAATGAAATCAATCATCTTAAGTTAATGCAGGGCGAAAAATCCTTAGAAGGTCTGAAAAGAGGTGGCAATGCTTGTTACTTTCCACAGCAATATGGATCTATATCTGTATTCTTTTTCAAAATGCTTCTTTGATAGAAAATATTCTCTAATACATTAAAAAAATAAATTAGCCATATTCTTTTACTATTAAATAATATTAATGCTGGCTAGAACATTCTGTTTGTTATCAGAGATTTTAAGGGTTTCTGGAAAGAATGGATTGATGCAGAACCAAGGGTTTAGTGACTTTGACAGAGTACAGTTTGGAAGCCCCAAGCCAAGTATAATGCCTTCTTTAGACACAACACCAAATTTTACTGGCTGGAACAACCTGTCACATGAAGTAAGTATTTTGTTTTCTGTTCTGTCCTACTTTTTCTTGTTTCAATGTCAATCTATAAAACCATTCATGTCTTGTTGTAAAAGAAATTCTGTTTCATAGCAAATCAAGTTCAGGCAATTAGATATTTAGATTATCTGTTTTCTACTGTGTATAAAGTGGCAATGTTGTTTATATTTGATAAATTTGCATTGGTTCCCTTAATCTGGTTTTGTGGAAAAAAAAGCACCTACTATCTGATTTCTTTCTATCGTGTACCGGTATTCCTCTTCCAATTTTTCATTCTTTCACTTCTTTTCTTTGTTTATCCTTTGGTAATTTCACTTGCTAAGAGATTAAGTCCAATCTTACATCAGAGGTTAGCTGGAGCACAGGGACTAAATGTCGATTGGCAAACAGCACCAAGTGTCCCTGGTTCTCACATTGTGAAGAGGATATTGCGTTTGGATATTCCTAATGATAGCTATCCAAACGTAAGACATTTAAAGCATTTTAAGGCATTTTCCTGTAACTTAGGCAGGTTCATATCATGTTGTAATAGTTTTATGGCGTTCTACTGAGCTTTGAGTCACTAAGCCTTGCTTAAATTTCAGTTCAACTTTGTTGGGAGGCTTCTAGGCCCAAGGGGTAATTCACTGAAGCGAGTGGAGGCTACCACAGGTTGCCGTGTGTATATCAGAGGGACAGGTTCAATAAAAGACCCAGACAAGGTATCATCTCTTCCTTATTGTCTAGCAACTCCACAGAACCTAATTCAATGATATGCGTCATAATTGCTCCTTCTTTTGATTTGTTGACTCATTTTATTTTTACCTTTACATCTATATTTTGCATTCACAACATATATATATATATATATATATATATATATATATATGTATATATATATATTGTTGTTAATTGTAACTGCATGTTAACTTCTTTAAAGGAAGAGTTGTTAAGGGGAAGGCCTGGCTATGAGCACCTGAATGAACCGCTACACGTTTTGATTGAAGCTGAATTACCTGTCAATGTTGTTGATATAAGGCTGAGGCAAGCTCAAGAAATCATAGAAGAGCTACTTAAACCCGTGGTATCTCTTTATTATAATAATTCTTTTGCTGAACTAGAATATTACTTACTAATTAGATTTTTCTTTTTGTTTCTACTTTCACCCGATACATTTTATGCAAGGTGTTGTCAATTGCTATATTGTTTTCCTTTCCAAGTTAAATGAAAGCTTGTTACTAGAGAACTACTCTTTTGATATTTTACCCATTACGCAGATTTAAAAAAATTAAAAAGGTATTATGGCAATTTTATCTTATCAGTGTTTAGGAAACATTATTTTCTTCTTTACATTTCTTTTCTGCATTTTACTTAGGATAATCAATCTATTTAAAGTATTTAAAAGCGAGTTTTCTTTTGAACCAAATGTTCCATTAGTACTTGCAATTTAAGTCACTTTGCAAAGTGACTTATTTTATAAAAGTATTTCTCATTCTCCACCTTTTTCATAAGCAGGATGAGTCACAGGACTTCTACAAGAGGCAACAACTAAGAGAACTTGCTATGCTGAATTCCAATTTTAGAGAAGAGAGCCCTCAACTCAGTGGTAGTCTCTCTCCATTCACCTCTAATGAAATAAAACGGGCCAAAACTGACAAATAGAGAATGTACACATTTTATGTTACTTTCAGTGTGTAAATTCTGTGTGGTTGCTATTGGAAGACCATGTTAAGTTGCAGAACAAAATGAGAAGTGATAGAAGGGATAGATACATATTCATTGTCACAGTAAAGTGCATTAGTAGACTTGCAAAACTAGGAGAATTCTTATTATTACATTTTGACCAGTTGATTAGAATATCTGTAATGTCTAGAAATATGACACATCTGGGACTTGTATAAACTGTTTATTATTGTTGGTTCATGATTGCATGGAAAGAAGTGTTTCATATAGGAGTATGTAACTTTACTGAGCACAATAACATTTTGCTTTGTTATGATGGCCGTATCTTAAGGATAATGTCTTAATGGTAGGGTCCTTGGGGTTAATGTAGATGTGGATGTTGTTGTCCATAACTCTACTGAGCCAAGCTAATCTTCTTTTGGCTTGACTTATTAATGATTGTCTGTGTAAAGTGGGGTTATTCTAGATTTTAGATAGTCCATCGTGGGGCCATCATGTCGCAAGTCATCCACCAGCTTCTCTATCTTCTGCCAAACCCCATTTACACCATATAAAGATGAGCTTAGAGTCTGCTTTATAACTAAATTGTCTCAATAATTAAGGTGAGTTGATGTTTCATCATTATATTTGCATTCTTTTAGTTGCCCTTGATAATGACAACATATTAAATATTAGTATACTATATATTTAAATATCTAGCTTACTCCTTTTTTTTTATTATTATTAAAAGTGTTTTGTTTTAGCTATTTCGTAAGTAAAATAAAATAAATACTAGTTAGTAAGATTAGTTTAAAAATTTAAAATAAAAAGTATTATTATATTTTAACATAATTTATAAAATTTAATTGAAATGTTCTATTTTTATACTGTTATATAATTATGAATTATTATGAGTAAAAATCATTAATTTTGTAATAATTAAAATTTTATATTTATTATATATTTTATTTAATTAATATTATAAATATTTTTTTACAATAATAACGACTCAAAACTAAACTCTAATATATAATAAAAATATTATTTATTCATTAATTAGTATTCTTTAAATAAGACTTATAAAAATATTCAAAATAAGATCCTGACAATACTGATCATGAATTATTTATTTGATTATAATTAAACTATAAATAAATTAAATAAAAAAAATTCAAACGAGTCAAGCATGCTTTAAATCGCCAATTTTAAATTTGTTTGATCAATTGTTTTATTGGTTCATATAATCTTTAAAATTAACTTATTTGATTTTTTTTATTGTAAGAAGAGTACTAGAAATACATTGTATAATACACTATTTTAAACATATTTTTAATTATTAGTTAAATTTTATTAATAACTATAAGAGTATAAAAGAAAATTATTAACTGATAAATAATAAAGAGTGAGATATATATGATTTTGTAATTTTAATAAATTTTAATAAATAATCAAAAGTGTGCTAACACATGTACTATTAATATTTTTTTTTTGCACAAAATAATGTGTTTAGCATACTAAAATAATGCAAGTAACTGGTTAATGGGAAACACACATCATCCTGTTTTCGGTAAAATGGTATTTTTTATTTTTGTGTTTAAATTTATATTTTAATTAATTTTTTAAATTCAATTCATTCTTCTATATATATATATTATTTATAATTAAATTTATTCTTTTAAATTATTTTTTATGACATATTTAATTTTTTTTTTCATTTAGCAAATATTTTGGTATTTTATTGGACATGCATTTATAAAAAAATGATTAAAATAGAGAGCAAATTAAGAACTAACTGATCATAAATAATTTGAAGACAATTATAAAAACTTTAGGACCGTTAAGTGTTTTGAATGATAATTCGATAATAAACTACGGAAAAGATATAAATAAGAAAATATAGTTTAGAATGTACTATTTAAAATTTTGTTTAATTTGATAAGTCATTAAAGAGAAAAAAAAATTAATTTTTTTATATAAGTTCACAAAATACATGTTACAAAATATGTGTAAAATCATTTATTTTTAGGAATAAAAAATTAAATTTATAATATAGAGATAAATTATATAAAAATGGTGATGATATAAATTATTCGTATTGATTCAAATATCATACCAAAATCCAAGTACGGAAAAATATAATAACTTTTTATCTCTAAAATAATTTTTTTTAACTCAATTCTCTTAAAGAATAATGAAAATTATCTTAATCTTTTTAATAAATTAATTATACATATTTTTATAAAATTAAAAAAATATTTTTAAATTTATAGTTTCACTTATTTGATTCTTTCTAATTATTTGTTGGTCTTGTGATTCTTTCTAATTAAACTGTGACGTGGGGCGTTAGGAAACAAGTGATTGTCCTACGCAGTCGTATTGGACTGGACTCGGTAAAGAGGGAAGATCCGATCCAATTCCAATCCAAAAAATATGGATGCAAATTAAAAATTAGGGTTCCGATTCCATTTCACATCCGCATTCATTTCTGTTGTGTCGTTGTGTAATAGCATCGCTTGGATCGAAGAAGATGGGGAAACAAATTGTGCCAGTGAAATCGGTGATCTATGCACTCTCCCCTTTCCAGCAGAAGATAATGACCGGTCTCTGGAAGGATCTTCCAACCAAGATTCATCACAAAGTCTCCGAGAATTGGATCAGCGCCACTCTCTTACTGGCTCCCCTCGTCGGCACCTACACGTAACACCCCCCCCCTTCTCTCTCTCTCTCTCTCAGGGTTTTCAGCTTTTCGTGTTTTATTATGTTGTCGTGTTTGTAAATTCAATTAGCTTTTGGATAAAAATGACTGGAGTTTATCTCCTAAGTGTTTAACCAAACGTTGGAAATTGAACGGCGATTTAGTTTTATTGAGCAGTTTATTGTTATTTAACTGGATTATGTCTGTTCGTGCTTTGTATTTGTATTTTGATCTGAAGTCTGAATTGCCTGGGGAAAAGGGAACTTATTCATTTCAGTAACTGCTAAAATAACTATACTATGTGCCCTAATAAACGATGCATAACTACTTGTCATGATTCTGTTCAGTTTGATATACCTTTCCATGTATGTGTGGCGTATTTAGGTTTTAGCAGCGATTTTGGTGGTGTCATTTTAGATTACTGGCTTTGGTTGTTGCAGAAACCATGGTTGAAACCTATGTTGAATTTTACCTACATTGTGCCTCCAAATGGGAACAATACAAGACTGGCAAGGTTGAGATCCTGTGTATGATTGTAAGGGGAGAATAAACACATGAAATGTGAGATTGTAATTCTGATCTTATTAGATTCTATCTAGATTGCAGAATTGAAGTCAAACGTGCACACTCGTACAAATAATGTAAAGAAGCTAGATAGCCTTAAAATTGAAACTGACATTTAATTAAACTCAAATTACAATCTGATTAAGGTTAATTTATAACATAATAAAGGACTTATGAAGTTATTTACACATAAAACTTGAAGACACAGTCAAGACTTTGTGTGTGCTTTCCCAAGGGTTAAAGATTGTAATTTTTAGTATTTTTGGGTCTTGACTCCTATATGTTAATTGAAAAAGGAAAAAAAAAACTGTGGATGCACCAACAGAGTTAAAAGACAGACCCACGCCCACCTCATTGAAACATCCAGCTGCCCTGAGGTCAACAACTCAGATGCAGGGCAGCACCTTGATGAAGCTCCATGCCTCACCTGCAACACAACCTGATTGTTTCTGCCTTGTAAACTTCCTTTAGCCACAGATTTTTTTGCTTTGGGAAATCATGGCTTGTACTGTGGGCACTGGGTCTATGCATAGTTAAAGGTAGTCATGTAAAGTTAGGGTCCGGGAGTCAAACAAACAAACTCTCAGCCCTGAACAAAGGTGGATCACCAACAGAGTGGTGGCACCACTCAGAGTCACAGCACCACTAATGCAGTGGAACAGTGATGGGTTGTGTGTGTCTGAGGTTTTTTTTTTTTTTTTTGGTAGGGGGGTTGTTTAATTTTTGAGGCTGAGATCCTTTCTGGAAGAAATGGGTTGCTCAGCTCTTCCACTTACATGGCGGCAGCTTCCCCAGATTTGTGAAAATTACCCTAATTCAGTCATTTCACAAGCTTGCCTGATGATTGATCAAAGTTTTCACCAATTTGAGTTGGTGCAAATAATTGTATCAAGCTCCCACATAGAAGTATAAGATTGTGCAATCCTTTGAGGAAGATTGTGATGTTAGTAACATTGTTGCTATGTGTTACTACTAACAATGCTATTGTGCAAATTTTGTGGTACCGCACCTGCAACCCAAATGAAAGAAAAAATTGGGGAAAGAAAACTAGAGGTGTTGGGTGGAATGAAGAGATTCTATTTCATTTCATTCTATTCTAAATAATTCAAACATTTACAGTAGTGTAATGTTATTCTATTCTGTTGCATTTTGTCTCCTCCCCCCAATCCAATGTTGCCTCAGCAACCGTTGTTATTACTTAGATCTATTAAAAGATCAAATAACGATGAAGTCTTATCTCACTAGGTGAGGTAGGCTAATATTAAAAGATCAAAGGAAGATGAAAAAACTAAATTTAACTGAATAATTGATTTGATATTTATTTCCTTGAAGCAAATCTGTTAACTTAGCAGTCAGCTCTGGTCATTTAATAAAAGGGATAGAATTGAACTGAAATTAGCTACCCTGTAATTCTTTGGAGAGGTGGGTTTGAAGCAGAAAATAAATGCTGAATTAGTTATTATAGTATATCCTGCCATGAATCTCAAGGAGCAGCAAAGACGAAGGCTGAAGCATCACTGGAGCCATAGATGGGAACATATAATCCACTAGTAGCAGATCCAATTGACCTTGTTGATCCAATCGATTATGCAGTAGATTTAGCAGCATAACCAAAACGAGTACCTAAAGTGCATTGCATAGTGAATAGTTGAACCTCTTGAGTGATTCACCTCTCCTTAGAATTGCTTATTAGCTATAAGTAGCTTTGACTGGAAAAAAAAAAAAAACTCTCAGGGTGGTTAAATTTGTATGTCTAATATATCTTTCGATGGATGCAGGTATGTTCAGAACTACCAGGAAAAGGAGAAGTTGGCTCACAGGTACTGAGCTCACGCCAGATTGGATAAACCTTCAACATTGTTGCTATACTCTTGTTTAGCCAGCCAATAACGTGACTGTTGAAACTCGCTCTTACCCTTTGGTTTTGAGATGTCTATGAATTTGAGCCTTTCCAACTTTGACAGTACTTATTGATATAGTCTACTACATTTTACTCATCTATATTACTTCATATTATAAAGGACAAGGTATGTGTTGTCAATAATGCCAGAGTTAGTTTGACAAAATGTGTTGGCATGTAAACTCTAGGATGGTTGAGTTGCTTTTATCTTTTTTAAATTCAAACAACCATTCTTACATAATTGCTAAATTTTGCCCAATTTAATTTAGCCGTGTATCTCTTCAAAAAAGAAGCAGCATAATTCTAATAATATATGAGCCTTTTCAATGTAATATTTTTCTAATAAATGCTGTGAAATCAATCACTAAATTCTGATCTGGTGTTGCATCGTAACCAAACATTATAATTTAGACGATTATATAGTCAAATACCCCATAAAAACTGGCAGTGTCAAGGACCTTCCATATAAATTTTATGTCCATGACGATTTATTGTAGTAGTATCATTGGTAGGGGTAAAAACAAGTCTAGTTTAGTTAAACTAAGGAGCCTAGTCTATTTACGGGACAGGGGTCATAGTTCTAATAATTACATTTTTTGAGACTTGACATGACATGCTTTTAGTTTTCAACGTTATTTGAAATCTTGCTTTGTTATAAGAGTTCTGAAATAGTTACTTTTTTATTTTCTTTATAAATTTGTAGATCTAAATTTATATGTAATTAGAACTTCGTACGTAAAATAAATATATAATTTTAAATTATTATTATTTAAAGAGATTGAATTGTTATGTTTAAAAGGTTTTTTTTAATTATTAGCAAAAAAAAAAGAGGGTTTTTTTTAATGGCCTCAAATGGACTTAAAAAAGTCTAAACATATCTTATTTAGTAAATAAGTGTGATGCAACTTAAACGTGATGTAAGTTAATTATATATATATATTTATTATTTTATTAGTTATTAGATTTAAGTTAAATGAAAAGCTTAGATTAAATGTAAGAATTTTTAGATTTATATTAGTGTAAATTTTTTTTTTTATATATAAATATCATTAAAGTTAAATTTTTTTTATAAAATATTATCAAATGTCTTATAATACCAATGAATGTTTTATTATAAAATTGGTTAATAACTATAAATTATTTGTTAATCTCTTTGTTTTTTCATTTTACATGGTTAGCTTACTTTTAACCTATGCAAAATTGAATTGTAGCATTTTTTAGCAATTTTTTTTTACACTCTTTTTCTATAGGTCTTTTAACTATTGAGTGATGTCTTATATAGGTTCTATTAATAAGCGCTTAATCTTTAGTAGTGGGATAAATAGGATAGTTTATTCAATAATAAAGTGTTTAAAAAGAATTCAATACTTCTCGAACGTACTTTAAGCCAATGAAACTTCAAATGTATAAAAAAAGAGATTTGACTTTTTAAAATAGATGAATGTACTTTAAAAGATAAAATTTTAATTATAATTGTTTATTAAAAACTAACTGTTAATATTATAATAATTTGTATAAATATGTATGCTAAATTATGAAGTTATTATAATTTTAGTTGATCTTTTTAATCAATAATTATACTATATCTCTAAAATCAACTCTATTATTTTAGAGGAGTTAAATTTAATTATAAAAATTGTAAAAGTTATAACTTCAAATTTCAAAAATACACTTGAAATTAAATTCATCAGATTTATGGAAACGAAACTTGTTAATAAATGGAAAGTAGATCATCATTTTGGATTTTGAAAAATTATATTGACATCATTCTAGTTCCTATAAGCGATATTACTTTAATAGTCTTTTGAAAGATGAAGAGTGCTAACAAATTCAAATCAGAAAATCGCCATCAATTTAATCATAAAACTATAACTTTGATGTCAAATATTATTATTATTATTCTGACGTCACTTATCTTTTAAATCAAAATCATTTCAACCTAATCTTTTGTGTACTAAAATAAATGTGTATTCCAATTTTCAAAGAGATTCTGAGTACTGTTTCTTTCGTCATCCGTTGTTGATTGGTTCAACTGCAACTAAAAAAAGGTTTCTGCGAGAACAAATTGCAACTTCAAAGTTTAATAGCTGGCTAGCCAGCATGCGGCATGCAGCACTCAGCATTCAGCATGCTTGTTTGCTAGTGTCATTGTTATAAGGTCAAATGGTTTTAAAACTTCCCTACACACATTATATTATAAGGATTGTGTGATAATGTTAAAGTTACTCTTCTAAACAAAATTGAAAGGCTGCGAATCAAGTGTTCAATTTGATAGCGAAATCATTGTTTAGTGTATTGAATGGATGAGAATTATGGTTCAAGGCCACTACTAGGGAACCAGAACTATGATGAGAACTCTTTTAACTCGCTTAGAACCGGTTTCTTGTCCAAGCTTCCCGATAAGGTCCGTTTTGGCCTCGACTCTGAGTTTCCCTTTGAGTTTGATCATCATATCTCCACTACCACCCACTTAAGCCAAGGTCTTTCTCTCTCTCTCTCTCTCTCTCTCTCTCTCTATAAAATTTTAAATTGGAGTGATATATCAAATTAGTTCTTAAAATTATGATCACCGATCAATTTAATACTTAAAATTAGCAAAATGCCATTTTAGTGTTAAAATTACCAAATGACAATTATTTCAATACTTATATTACCATATGATTGTCGTTTTAATTGCTGAAATTACAAAAACAAGGACTAAAATGACTGATATTTAGTAATTTTAAGGTTTTAAATGATATTTTCATAATTTTTGCGACTAATTTTGATCTGTATTTATAGTTTCAAGGACTAATTTGATGGATTATTCTAAAAATTGTAACTTAATGTTTTTTAATCACTCACTAAAAGGCAGCCTTCACTAGAGTGAAAGTTGTTTGCACTCGATACATAATTAGATTAAGGAATGTACTATATCATGCTTATAAAATTAGTCACATCAATATAAGATTGTTTTATATTTTTCGTTACCCAGTTTTTCTCCCAGTCTCACTGAAACCCTGCATGAAGTGAAATCATATAAATCTAATTAACTCAAAATTTTGAAAATTTCGGTTTTCTTCCACGATAAACTGCTTCCAGTAGTAGTGGTTAAGGGTCACTTCAAAGTGTTGAAATTATGACATTGAGAACAAAGCTCTCAAAGTCAAGAATCAAAAGCCATGATAAAATGTCAAAAAATTGCATTAAATATTGTGGTAAAGGTCAAACACAGGAATTTCAATGGAGTGAATGGTGCTGGACGAATGCTAGTGCTGAATTTGAAAACGGAGTTTGAAGTCCTAAGCATGCAGGAAAATGAAACAATCTCTTAAGTACCAAGAAATACTTCTTTGATTATAAATGAAATCATGTTACTTGGAGAACATTTCCCTAACAGTGTTGTTGAATGAATGCATTAGAGAAAATCCGAGTACTACCTATGGGAGAAAAAATGATAGCTCAGCTTGAAGTTCTAGTAATGAAAGTAGATCATGGAGGGTGTCAATAGAGGTGGAGGGAGATGAATGAAAACTATAGGCTTAGCCATTAACAGGTCACTAGTTTGTCTATAGGTATGATTCACAATAGAACATTATGGGGCTATCTAATTCATTTAGATAACCCTGCTTGATGGGAAAAGACTTCGTTATTGTTTTTGTTGTTGTAGAGTTGTGGAATAAGTTCTTGACACTTCCAGATAAGTTTGAATCCAAAGTATTATTTTGCTAGAACAATTCAACAATCTTAGCAACATATCACATGCTGAATTGGTGTATACTGGACAAGCACAAGAGCAATGAAGGTTCATGAGACAACAATCATTAAAGATGCTTTTCCAAACAAATCAGCTAAAAAAGGAAGAAATAAGGGAAGTAGCAGTCAAGACAATTCAAATTAGAAGAATATTGTCCATGAAAGCATTGCAAGAAGTCCATAAACCTTGAAAAATATTGTTGGTGAAGGCCAGGTGCTATTTGTGACAATTGTTGAATCATTTCAAAATTTTGCATCAGTCTAGGTTATTTATTCTTTATTTTTTAACAGATAAACAAATTTGAACCTGTACCAAAACCTTATTTTGATCCAATAGTTATTAACTCACAGCTTTGTGTTATGTTTTCTGCCAGAGAAAACTATAGAATATTTAGTTTGATTACTTAATGAAAGAATTTTGAAACACAACGAAGGAATTGTTCTATTAGTTTTAGGATGCTTGATTGCTTTTTACTGTCATAGAACCATGATCTGCGCCCAAAGCACAAACTTCTCTTTTATTTGAAGTAACATGTTTCAATACTTATAGGAGAGAAAGAATACTATGAAAGGCAATTTGCTACTCTAAAATCATTTGAGGAAGTTGACTCCATAGTAACATCAGCGCAGCCTGATGTAGAAGACACTGAAAAACAAGGTCAACATGAACGAGCAATGAAGATTTCTAATTATGCAAATGCAACTTTATTGGTATTGAAGGTGATATTCATAAGATGTATCATTTTTGACTGAAACTTCGTGTAGCTGTTCTGTATAGAAGGCATGTTTTGAGCATCTTTTATGTAGCCACCAAGTTCAAATTACATTAATCATAACCTTATCTATCATGTTTTAATAGGATCCACTTCATGCTAGGGAAATTTCATCTGAAGTAGTTTCTAACAATTGATTACTTGAACTTGCTTTAGCATATGCTCCCTTAATGATTGTTGTTGTATATATCTTACTTGCTGATACTGCCTCAGCTAAATAACAATATTCATATACATATCTAGATTTATGTGACAATAAGGAGTGGGTCAATAGCTGTTGCAGCATCAACATTGGATTCTCTGCTTGACTTCATGGCTGGTGGCATACTCTGGTTCACTCACCTTTCAATGAAGGATATAAATGTGTACAAATACCCTATTGGAAAGTTGAGAGTGCAGCCAGTAGGCATAATTATCTTTGCGGCCGTCATGGCAACACTTGGTGCGTCAAATTGAGTTAGCTTATTCCTTACTTTCAAACTGTTCATTTATTGTTACTTAATGTCATTATCTAAAAGTATTTCCTCCCGTGAGGTGCATGCGATAAAGTTGTTGATGTTTCATTTAAATAATATTTTCATCGATATTTCATTTTCTCTTTTTCCTTTGATGAGTATGGCCGATGCAGATTGCAATGGTGAACTTCTTATGTGAAATTTTCGCACTTGTAACTTCAAAATTCAGTTGGGATAGACATACCTTACGACTTATTCAAATATTTACAAAGGAACATTTTATGCCTCAAATTTCTATGCTGTTGCTGTTGTGTTGAGATGACGACTAGTTGAAAGTTCGAATATTGTTAGTAAACTTTTAAGACTCCTTTTGTCAACAACCGTTGAAAAGAAATTTTAATGAGTAGAATTTTCTAATTTATGGAATTTGAGAATGGCATTCAGCTTTAGGTTATAGCTGATGATAAGTTAAGGCTGCTACTAATATCTCCAACCCATGCTCAAGTTTTTATGCTTAAACATAGCATTGTCTTTTGCTTTATAGAATTGACAGTATTTAGCTTTTCATCTCACTAGAATCTGAGAACTTGAACCTAATTTTGTTCCATATTTAAGCCTCCATTAAAAGGGGTTTCCTAAAACTTGTGTGGTTTAGCATTTTAGTTTTTACAATTGCTCATAGAGTAACTCAAAAGCTTTTATATATTGAGATGTAATAGTTAATTAATTTCAGATTTTTAGTTACTCTCTTAGAGGAGAGGACATGAGGCAAGGCACAGATTCATTTGGAAACATGAACTAAATAGATTAACATATAATCAATGCATTTTGCTACAGGCCTTCAGGTATTAATCACGGCTGTAGAACAACTAATAGAAAATAATCCTTCTGAGAAGATGTCTTATGATCAACTAGTATGGTTGTACTCTATTATGATACTTGCAACTGTGGTGAAGCTTGCACTCTGGCTTTATTGTAGAAGCTCAGGAAACAAAATTGTCCGTGCCTATGCCGATGTAAGTGTCCTCTTTCAATAACAAACTGCTTCATAAATTGAGTCAATAGACTGTTGCAACATCTTACAGATGCCAATTTTCAGGATCACCACTTTGATGTTGTAACAAATGTAGTTGGATTAGTGGCAGCTGTTCTTGGTGATAAATTTTACTGGTGGATTGACCCAGTTGGTGCTATTTTACTTGCAATTTACACTATTATAAATTGGTCTTGCACTGTGATGGAAAATGCAGGTAATTCAGTTACTATATCCGTATCAAAATTCCTAGTAGTTAAATGATGAAAAAGTAACGCCTTTGAAAGAAAAAGAGAAACTATAAAATTCTCAGTCCTTACATGTTCTCCTCTTATTCTAATTGGCTTTACCCATTCTCTTCAGTGTCAGTCAAAGTCAAATACTTCCTAAATTTTATGCTATCAAAGGATTCTTTTTCCATACAGAAAAATAAAGAAATTTTTTTGGGTTGGCTAAGATCAGCCTCACCTTCTTTTAATTGCCTTATATTGGATGGATGCAAAATTGTTTGTGGAGGTTTTTAGTTTGATGACTTCCTATGCAGTTGCACTAGTGGGACAATCTGCACCACCTGAAGTTCTACAGAAGCTGACATACCTTGTCATAATGCATTCTCAAATTAAGCGCATTGACACTGTCCGCGCCTACACGTTTGGCGTTCTATATTTTGTGGAGGTATGTATACAAAGCAAATTTCTAGCAGTATTATTTATCATTAGACTGTAACCTTACAATACTTGTTATTTAGTTTGACCTTCTAATGAAAGATACTTGGAAAAACCTAACCTTACCTACCCATCCCCTCCCCTTTTCTGTAGTACTTAAAAGCAAATTATTTCTGTTCATACTTCAGATAAAACATTCACCCTGAGAAATTCATTTCACATCCAATTTGACCCTGAAATATTTTAACAAGTGTCTGGTGGGATAAAATGAACAACAATAATAAACAAAACAGTTAAACAAACAAGAAGGAAAAAACTCTTGATCAATGCTGTCCATGCTTTTCTTATTTTTCTAGTTTCTTCCATGTATATAACACGAGAAAATGTGTTAAAAATTAAACTTTAAACGTGTAGAAGTAAAGTTGATGTATAGATTCTACTATCATGAATCATAAATTTTAAAGGGTAGGAAGTATGCCATGACCAAGAAAAGATGTTATAATTTTGGTTCCATTGGCAATAGGTTGACATTGAGCTGCCAGAGGATTTACCCTTAAAAGAAGCGCATGCAATCGGAGAGAGCCTACAGATAAAGCTGGAGAAACTTCCAGAAGTTGAGAGGGCATTTGTTCATCTAGACTTTGAATGTGATCACAAACCAGAGCACTCGGTTCTTAGCAAACTACCAGACAGTTAGCCAAGTACATTTGAAGTCCATGTATATCAAGTGTAAACTTTTCCACTACTTTAACCTTCATTTATGGTTTGTTCATAAGAATGAAATATCAGTATATAGTTATGAGCTTATATGGAAAATTGAAAATCTAAATTTTTAATAAAAAATGAATAAAAGTTTCATTTTATTAAGTTTGATACGTAATGTTATTTAATTTTATATATACCTATATTTGTATAAAGGCAAATGACCCTGTCTTACAAATGACAATCTTGGTGACCTTTTTGCCTCAACTTGTGTTGAACATGCAAAGCTCATGCACCCAGTGTAGTATTTGTTGCATCTAACTTAAATATGCAATTTTTAAAATAATAGAATGACAATAAAAAGAATGAACACGTTACATGGTTCTATAATTAATTTAAAAAATATTTTAAAATAAACAATAAATTATTTATAAAAGGAATAAACATATAACACATATTTTATTGTAAAAATATATATTAAATATTTTTAAAATACCAAAACAAAATCATTTAATGATAACAAAGATAGAGATCCTCTAGTTGTTTCCATTTCTATCATCAATCAACACAACATAATCGAATAATAATATAAGCAAAAAAATCATGAAATAAAAGTAAAAGTATATATTATTGAATGATAACATGAATGAAAAAAAAAATTATTGATGAACAAAATATTATTGAAAGAACAACAAAAAGGAGTAAAAAATTATTAAAAAGAAAGAAAAATTTAATGCAACATACTTGTTGCTTGGGAGTTTTTTTTTTTTTTTTTTAATATATGAACATTGGATGACAGAATGAAAAAAAAAAATAGAGAAGTAAACATATATATAAAAGAGAATAAAAAGAGAAAGAAGGATAATAAAAAGAAAAATAAAAATCTTACCTTTAAAAACGTTTTATTGATGGATAATGGAAAGATAGAAAGTTAAATTGTAGAGAAGAAGGAGAGTAGTGATCATTTTGTTCTGAAGGAGGAGATCTTTGAACGGAGGAAACAACAATGGCAAATTTAAAAGCATTGCAAATATGACTGTTATTATTATTAATAAAATAATAACATTTATTTAATAATTTGTAAGTTAAGTTGTAGTAATGTATTTCGTCGTACATTCATTTAATAATGAAATATTATTATTATTTTTAAATTTTAAATCAGTGACAATGATAATAATGATTAGTTAAGAAGGAGGTAAAGTTTTGAAGGAAAATCAAATGAAAAAGAATAGAAGACCTGTCTTTTTCCATCACTTGATTATCTCTCTTTTATATTATTCTAGATAAATAAATTAAGTTAACATATGTAGATACAAGAGAAAAACAGCAAACTAGTAATTGAGGGATCATATATTTTTTTGAGGGAATTATTTGAATTATTTTTTAAAATGTGGAAGCAAAAAAAAATTGTAATTTTTTAGACTAAAACCTTATTTTAATAAAGGAATATATTTAAATTTAAATATTGAAATGAATTGGAACATAATTTCTTCTACAGGAAAAAAATGAATTGAGAAGAGTGATTTTTTTTTTTTACAGAAAAAATTTTACGTGAGTCTCCTAAATCATAAATATTAATAGTTTTCGTTTACTGAATAGCTCAAATAATGTTTTTATAAAGTTAAAATTAAAATAATTCAGGATTATAATTAAAAAAAAAATACATATTTATTATTTACAATTTTTTTTTTCCATTTTCTAGCCGTTAGGCCTGCATGGGTAAACTAGGCAACGACAATAAGATGTTTGAAAATCGAATTGCAACCTTTTACAGCGTGGAGGGGTTGCTCAAGCACAACGCCTTCTTCTCCTGATCTTCTTTCTCTAATTATCCGTAATAACGCACAACCCTTCTTCTCTGCTTTCCCCAATTTTCTTGCATTTCTTCGTTCGGGTTCTGTGTCTGGGGAATATTAAAAACCCCTTTCTTCACAAAACTAATTTTTGTGGACCCATTTTGGTTATGCTACTGTTACCGATTGTCCTAGAGAAAAAAATGAAATGGGAAAAGTAAAAAGTTTTCAACTTTTGTCTTCTAAGACATGCCTTTGAAAAACATTTCACATTTTTCATTTCTATTGGATAATAGTTAGTGAGGTATATGTATTTGACCAAGTAAGTTTATAGGTTAATCTGATATCAGAGAAAGACTCATTTTAATCCATTTTATGCACTTGTAGATGGCAAAGGGTCGCACCAACAATAAATACGAAGAGGCTCGAAAACAAAGACTTGAAGAAAACAAGAGGAGGTTTGAGGTAATTTAGCATTTTGTTATAGATAATAATATAAGTCGCCATTCTTATATCTTTGTTTATAACTCCGATTAAACTTTGTGAACATCACTATGATGTATGCATGTATAAAGACTTTGATATTGTTTTAGATATGTCTATTTTTTTTCTCGCTTGTAAATGTTGGTATATCATGGTGTTTTTTACTGTTTTAATTTTGATGATTGTTTGATAATTATATACTTTGTTTCACTTTTTGCTACCAAGGATTTAGGAATTTCGAGGATTTCAAAAAATTTGACCGAAATCACAAGTTCTCCAAAGAAGACACAGGTAAACTTGTTTTTTATTTGGTTTTACTCTGCAAAGAACCAGGATTTGATTGACTTATTTCTCTCCCTTTCCCTGTGCAGCATCATCTTCGTAAATTGAAATCCAAGATTAATGGTGTAGTGGAACCTAGGCGTTCGTCTCGCGTACGAAACCCAATTTGTTCATACCATGAAGATGTAAGTAATATTATATTTCAAATACCATAATGTAGAATCAAACAGCAACTTGAGTTGGATAATGGAATATCTTAAGCTAGTATGATTGGATAAAACTTGTATACTAGGCATCTGTGCTGGAATTGGTTTTCTCTTTGTTGGTAAAATCTGCACACATCAATGATGGATGACGGGAATACACACAAAACATCACAAAGAAATGACTGCAGACACAGAATTTACAGGGTTTGGCCCCGTTTTCTTATGTCTATGTAACAAAATAGTCACAATCACAAAATGAAATTACAAGTTCTGTGTAAACTTGAAAAACTCATTGTAAGGTGTGTATCACCCTATAAAGCTAAATACCTCAATAAAGGGTTAACAATACTCATAAGAGACAGTGAGATACTTTGCAGCACCATTCTGTTAGGTCCAGCCAAATAAATGCAAAGGTTGAAATTTTCATCAACCTTGAAAACGTAGATGGAGGTGCAATTATTAGCTGGGCTATAACTTGCTTGTGGTGCAATAAATTTACCAAATGGAAAATGTGACGTGCCACATTTTTTTATGGATTCACATAACTTTTTTTATCTCTATCTGTCAATAGATGTTTTTGATCGATGAAGGAGGGCATCGAGCACAAGCAGAAAAAACAAATCCTCTTATGTGAAATTAGAGAAAAATGGAGTGTGTAAATTTTGAGGGTGAGAAAAATACATTGGGTTTAGGCATCAATTTTGTTATTCCTTAGTATTGCAAAATTGTAGTATTTGAATAACAGTGGGTCTTATTGAAAAACACTATATTTTTGTATCTCCTGTGTAAAGAGAGCAAAAAGGATATTCTTATTATTTCTTGATATATTGAAATAATTTTTGGAGTTTGTCCTGTAATATTTTCCTAAATATTAAAGGGTTTTTCAAATAAAATATTAATTTTTCTTTTTTATGCTTAATACTGGTATGTTGTTAGATATAATTTTATTACATTGGAATTGTCATTCTTCATTATCGTTTTTGAAATTTTAGTTTACACTCACTATGCTTGTTGAGCCCAATACGCTCTCTCAATGGTTGGCAATTGGATTGGGTCCTCATTCTTTCAAAGGTGAACATAGATTTTCTCTAGGGTCAAATATGGCTTCCAAGAGCATCTACGAATGGGAACCACCAATTTAGAAGAACCCAAGAATTCTTCCTGTTCTTGGAAATTTTAATAGCTACTAAAATGTTTCATAAATATATTTTTTAAAAGATAATTTCTATGGTGCCTTGAAAATTAAGAGAACATTTTATGCCTTTCATATGTGAACAACCATAACCGTTAATATTATATTAAATAGGTATAATAGATAGTAGGAAGTTAGTGGTCCATCTTAGAAAAACATAAAAGTCCTTTTAATCTTTAAGATATTAAAACAATCATAATCGTCGATTTAAGTAGGGTATCAGATGCCCTTTCAAGTTTATGGGCACGGTAGCAAACACCTTTTTAAAGACCATGGATGATAATGAGCACCCATATTTGGTTCTCCAATGTTGGGTAATTTTAGAAAAATAATCAATAATTTTTGTCTCTAAAGATAATGTATCACGTGCAATTCATTTCCAATGTATGTGTTAGTCTAGTAGAAAATTTATACTTGATAGTGTGTATATTTCTTTCAATCATAGGGGAGCATAAACCTTCCACCATTACGAAAGAGGTCAAGGTCAAATTCTTCATCTTGGGGAAGGTGGTTAATTACTTACTTAATCACTTTTCTCTATTGCTAATGAAATATAATAACATGGTTATGGGATGCTCAGTTATGCTGCAAGGCCACTAGATGAAATCAAAGAAGCAACAAAAGAGGAAAGAGTTTGTGCTTTGGAGGCTGCAGAGGCACTCCAAAACAATTTGAAGTCTTCAAATCCATCATTTGTCAAGTCAATGGTTCGGTCTCATGTTTATAGCTGCTTTTGGTTGGTAGGTAGCAATTCAGAAAATTTATCTATGTTGACTTCACATAATTTGCTAGCTCTTTTTCTTTTGTTTAGATTTTTAATAAATGTAACATGCTATTCTTCCTAATTTATTATTTTCTCTTTATTCTGCCAGGGTCTTCCTTCTAAATTTTGTGAGGAACACCTCCCAAAAACTGTGTATGACATGATTTTAGAAGATGAAAATGGCTCTGAATATGAGGCTATTTACATTGGCAAAAGATGTGGGCTTAGTGGTGGCTGGAGAGCATTTGCACTGGATCATAAATTGGATGATGGTGATGCACTTGTTTTTGAATTGATTGAAGCTGCAAGATTTAAGGTAATATATTTAACCAATTCCCTTGTAACTCTATTTTAACCTGTAAGTTCTAAAGTTGTTATACTTTATCATCATCAATTATAGAGTAACTAAGGGTGTGTTTGGACAAAAAATTTAATTAATTGCTTATTTTATGAACCGAACATGACTTCATACCATAAATTTTGTTATGAAACCTATTGAAATAAATAAAAAAATATTATAGGTGCCAAAGTCATTTTCATAAGATCAAATACCATTTGTAGAAGTTCTTTCAAATGCTCCCTAAAAAATTTAGCTTGGTAAAAATGTCTATGGTAGTTAAATTGGGAGTTGAATTGTAAAATTTTGGAATTTTACATTTTTGAAGGCCCGAGTTTCAAATTGCAATAAAATTGGGAGTTAAATTGTAAAATCAAGATTTCAGATTGATTTCATGAAATTCTAGATTCAGATCTGGATCATGGCCCAGTTTGATCATAGCTTGATGGATATGGCTCAATTTTGAATGACTTGACTTAAATTTCTATTCTAACCCTAAGTCCCTACATCATAACTGAGTTATGTCTCCTTTTGTTTTTGCTCGAACCCTAGTTGACCTTTGATGACCTCAACCAGTTCAACGGCCCACCTAGTCTGCAGCCAAGTCAGCAGGGTGCAACTGCGTCTTGTCCGACTGTGATTGTCTTTTGCTCCAATCTTTGGATGCACTAAGTCATACTTTTGTCATCTTTAAGTGAATGAAGCATTGTATCTATATGCATGCTTCAATCATGACAAACAATAGAGGTTTTTTCTCAAGGTATAAACATTTCAGGTGAATTTTTCTTAAATTGGCTTCTTTAGGAAAGCCTCTTATAGTTGGTTTGCTAAGGTGACATGCTTCACATATGGACTTCCTGGAATTAAAATACTGGTTACTCATGAGGAAATGCCAAGCTACTAACTAGTAGCTCTATTGTTCTCTTTCCTTCCGGGAAAATGGGCACAGTGGTAAAGTCCTTAATTTGTTTGATTTGGAACAGTGGCCTTGTTTTCTGTCCTGGCACCTAAGCTCACAATTTTAACTGCTTGTGTAATAGTGATTAGTCCCGGGGGTCATTCACTTGTTTCATAGGAAGTTAAGATTATAGCTTGCAATATCAATGATGAATGCTCTGTTCCATAGCTCTCTTCAACACCAAATAAGGCTAGATTGATTTGTCAACACCAATTAGTGTGAACAAGTTAATTGAAGAGGCTTCATTTTTTTTTAATTGACTTCTTTAGAAAATCATCTAAGGGTCTGTTTGAAAGAGCTTATGAGCTGCTTATAGAAAACAACTTATGACTCATTATTTTAATAAGCTATTTTTAGCTTAATAAATTTTATCATTAAATTTATAGTACAAGTTATCATTTAAAATAGTTTATTGAATAAGTGCACAAATCAGCAGTGTACCCAAACGCTTCACATAATTGATGGAGAACATCCCTTGATATTCTTGTCAGGCTTTGAATTTTATGAAATGCTAGAGCCAAAGTCTCATGTTCCAAGACATGTTTCATTTGTCTTGAAATTTAAAATGAGAATTATGCATTCAATTTTCTATTTATTTGAGAAACACATGCTGAGTTTAGTATGTTAACTAAAATGTCTCAGTTCCTCTATGTTTTTTAATAGATAATATATTAAAAATAACTAATGAACCTTTCATGTTATTACTGCAGATTTATATTGTTAGAGCATTTTCAGATTCAGTTGAAGAAGAGGAGGGAAAGGATATTTTAGAGGAAGAAGGAAATATGCATGCAACCAAAACACCAAAAACTGCCAGTAATCGTGAATCAAGATCCAACAAGACAAAAAAGAGAAAGCAGGCCATTGTATATGAAACTAAGGAATCAGAGAGTGCTCAGGAACGTCTACCAGAGAGTAGGACAGACAAAGAAGTCAAACCACGAGGGGTAAATCCAACTAAGAAAACTAAATCTAAACTTTCTGCTACTGCTGAGTCAAAAGGGGAAGCACAAAATAAAGCTGAGAAACCAAAGGCATCTGTAAAACTGTCAAACAAGACAAGGAAGTCAAAAGAAGGCAAGAAGAATGGATTTATTCAGGAAGCTGATAGCAAGTTAGAGAAAGTTGAACCGATTGAGAAAGGAAGCAAAAGTGTGTCACAAAAACCTATAAAAAAGCCAGCTCCGAAGTATTTTAGAAAGAGAGCATAGTAATTGTAGCTAATGACTGGTAAGATATTGTGAAATGCTGATGTGTATCTATCTGAAAGCATGTATGAAATAGAAGTGGACAATATTTTTTGTTGCGAATTAGTGTATCATTAGTGGATGTGTTATAAAACATCGAAAGATAATGGGTAAGTTTCTCTTTCTCTCTTGTTAGGGGTATATTGCACTTTGATATTTATCAATGAGTATATGGTAGTTGATTGAATTTATGTTATGGTTTTATTACTGTTGCTTGTACAAAAGATGGTTGAAACAATTACATGAAAATTTGCATTAGCTACTAAGAAGTGTTATATAGTGTTGGGATTGATAAAAATAGTACATCTTGAAAATTCCACATTGTTTAAGGTATGTTGGAAGAAGTCTCATATCGCCTGGGATGAACAAGAGAGTGGTGAACAAGGCTATATAATGGACTTGAATCCATAGTATTAAGGTATCCCAGTCAAAAATACTTTAAGCTTGTATTTGACTTTTTTTATGCTCTTATATTAGAGTGTTGTGAGGTTTAGTTTAATTACTTATTTTGGAGAGTGTGAGTGTAATTGGAGCAAGGGAGAATAGTTTATGCTTTGTAAAATTTTCATATAGTATCAACAATTGTAGTTTTTTCTCCGGTTTTTGGATTTTTCACGTTATATTTTTGTGTTATTGTTTTTATCTTATTTCTCTATTAGAAAGATAATTCTCAAGGAGTAAAGGTAATTTTCTTCTTTTTCCAACAATGGTATCAGAGCTTATGGTTCGGTAGGATATTCTTAGTATGCTTTGTGGTTACAGCTTAGTCTGATCTTCTACATCAGAAAAGGTTAATTCCTTGTTGGAGAATTATCCTTAGTCGTTGAAGTGCTACAATGTCATTCCCAAGTGTTGTCAGATGTAATATAGAGAAATTTGATGGAATGATCAATTTTGGCTTGTGGCAAAAACAAGTCAAGGATGTGCTGATACAATCTGGATTACACAAGGCGTGGAAAGGAAAGACTTCCAACACGAAGGAAGAGAAGTGGGAGGAACTAGATTTGAGAGTTGCAAGTGCAATTCGCTTGTGTCTAGCTAAGAATGTTCTTACAAACGTGCAGAAGATGTCGACAGCTAAGGAACTTTGGGAGAAACTCGAAGGCTTATATCAAGCAAAATCCATCTCAAATTGACTGTTATTGAAGGAGTAATTTCATAATTTACGCATTGATGTTGATATGAAAGTCTCTGATCATCTTAGTAAACTTAATGAGATTGTCTCTGAATTAGAGGCTATTGTAGTCAAGATTGAAGATGAAGATATAGCATTAAGACTCATTTGGTCTCTTCCGTCTTCCTATGATAAAGTTGCTAATAAGATTCTTTATGAAGAAAAAAGAATAAAAAGTGACGAGAGTATGGCAACAAACTCAGTGATGGTTGTTAGAAGTGAGCTTAACGGGAAGAAGAACCATAGAAACACTATGGTATGCTAGAAATGTGGAAAGTCTGGGCATGTTAAGAAAAATTGTCCAAGTGGAGGAGCATTGAAAAGAAACTCTGAGATAGATGCTTCGACTGTCTCTCTCATTTCGGGGTGTGTGGTAATTGTCCACGGGCATTGGCTAACATTGATACAAGGTGTGCGATAAGTGTACATAAGCATTAATGCAGGATGTGTGGTGAAATTTTTTTTTTGGAGTGGTTTAATTCCAAGTGAGTATATTCTTTATGGTGGAGTATGATTGTCGGTATAGATAATGATTACTAGTATAGGCAATGAAAATAGAAGATGTGTATATTTTAATCATGGTGGAGATTATTGGGATTAATAAAAATAGTATATCTTGAAAATCTCACATTGTTCAAGGTATGTTGGAAGAAGTCTCACATCGTCTGAGATGAACAAGGGAGTGAGTGAACAAGGCTATATAATAGACTTGAGTTCATGATATCAAGGCACCCTAGTCAAAAACACTTTAAGTTTGTATTTGACTTTTCTTATACTTTTGTATTAGAGTATTGTGAGGTTTAGTTTAATTATTTGCTTTGGAGAGTGTTGATGTGATTGGGGCAAGGGAAAATAGTTTATGCGTTGTAAAATTTTCACATAGTATCATTCTCTGGTTGTAAAATGTCAACGACCGTGGTTTTTTCTTTGATTTTTGGAGTTTCCACATTATATTCTTATGTGATTATTTTTTTCTTATTTCTTTGTTAGAAGGGTAATTCTTTAGGGACATATAAACTACAATAGAGTTACAAGATGAATATATAACTGAGAACAAACTTGAACACCACTTAACCTGTTGTTTTGCAATCTGAAATCACTGAATTCACTAAGTTGCTGTTTTTTTTTTCTATTGCACTTTTGATCATTCTAATTTAGACTGCAATTTTGGTTTCTTAAATGGTAATGTCTAGAGTGCCTTATAAATTAAGAGGGTATTTTATACTTCCTCGCACGTGGAATAATTATGACTATTAATTTTGCATTAATAAATAATAGTGTTAGTATTTTATTTAAAAAAGATGTAAATATTTTTTAATCTCCACGATATTAGAAGAATTATCGTCATTAATTTAAAGAATATATAATATCCTTTCAAATTTATGGATTAAATTCCTTAAATTAGTTTTGAGAGCTTGCTAAAATTAGTGTGAGCATAGATTAAAATTCTTATGGCAACTAATTAATGATAATTCTAATTGAATAAAGATTGTATACCACAACAGTATTAAAACTAAAAGGCGTAATTATATTTTTTTATCCTTTTGTTTGAAGTAAGAAAAATTTTCTAAGTTACAAAATTATAGTGAAGGATTTACTTTTTCAGGAGTTTTCAGAGTCTAGAGAAGAGCCTTTGCGTGCTAGAAAATTGTAAGGAATCATGAAGAGCCTTATTCTTCATCAAAGAGAGAAACCATATTTCGAGTAGTTTTGAAGGAACATAAAGCAGTTCATTGTTGCTTGAAAAATAGTATTGGCAAGAAATTATTTAAAGTCTACAAGACTGGAGGTCTTCCGGGAACCATATTTCAAGGAGTTTTCAAGTCTCTGAGATCCAAAATTGTTTGAAAACAGGACTAAAAGGAAAATACTACAATACTAGAGGCTTTCCAAGGAATTTTGAAGAGTTTTCAAGTTCCTCACACCCAAAATCCAAAATTACTTGAAAAATAGGACTAATAAGAAATTCTAAGTCCACAAGATTGAATGTCTTTTCGAGGAGTTTTTAGAAGATTTGTAAGTCTTTGACACCCAGAATTTGTCGAAAAACAGGAAGTGGTTAGAAAATATTCTAAGTTCACAAACTTGACTAAGTTTCAAATTCCCTTCAGAATTGCTCGAAAAATAGGAAATGATCAAAAAATATTTTAAGTCCACAAACCTGGTTGAGTTCCATATTTCCTACAGAATTGCTCGAAAAACAGGAGTGAGCAGAGGAAATGTTCTAAGGCCACGAGACCAAAAGAGCTTTCAAGATTCTCCAGAATTAGTTAAAAAATAAAAATGGAGGAGAAATTATTCTAAGTTCATAATGCTAAATGTGCCTCTTAGATTTCTCTCAGAAACGTTCGAAAAATAGAAAAATAAAAGGAAAATATTATAAGTTCATAAGAGTCATGATAAGACTAAAAAATGATTACAAGGCTCAGAAGTAATTACCTGCAGTTACCACCAGATAAAGGTTCAACAAACATGAAGAAATATCATGGGCGATAGTAATTATGGAAGAAGCTCCAACTGACAGCACAATTATAAGCTATAATGGATTATGGTAGCAGCAGTTGAAGGCAAACACGTATGGAAGGCAGTTGCTAAGAAGTGCCCGCAAAAGAAGGAGAACGACAGTGGTCCTCCTACCTATAAATACTTCAAAATTTCATTTTACCACAGACGACTTTTTTGCACTCAGATATCGCACTTAAAATTTTTTTGGATGCTGAAAACCTGCACCGCACCAGATATTAGCTACAAGGAGATATATAGTTGTTGCTTGTCATTGTTAGGAGTCGTAAGTTTATTTTCATGTATTATTTACATTTCTGTATTCACTTTTAGTTTGCTTTGTTTTGCTTTCCGTTTTTGCAATTTAGTTCTTGTTTAAGCAAGTTTTCTGTAAAAACTCAAATGTTTTATGTTGTTACTGTTTATTTTTCTTGCTCATTAATTTATTGCACGACGTCTATTTAATCATTTTAATTATAACACACTTAAAAGAGCCCGAAAGGACTTAAATTCAGTCTCCAGATTACTCTTGGATTATTTGTTTACAAACTGTCATTTTTCATCGTAAACGCCTATAAAAGTAATATTTCTTGTGACAAGTCCTAATAAAGTTTTGTGTTAGGGTTTAGTTCTAATCATTATTACATTATTTAATATTTTAATATATTTTTAAAAACTAATATTTACAAATAAGTTTTTGAAGATATTTTAAATATTTATAAAAAAGTCTCATGAAATCATAATCTCCATTCTTTTCTTGTTAAAGGTTCCAAAAATTATTTTTGTAAACATTTAAATTATGTTCAATTACTTGTTTGTAAATATTAATTTTAAATAAAAATATTAAAAATTAAATAATATAACAATAATGAGTTAGATTTTTTATTATCTAGCTAATCACATGATGAGTTGACTGGAGAAACTAAATCTTGACTTTTAAAATAATTTAGAAACTGAATTCTAACAAACAAAAAAAAAACTTAAAATACTTACAAAATATGGACAACTTTTATAATAACAAAAAATATAATTAAAACAAAATGAAAAGAACATTTATATGAAAAAAAATCTTTCAATACTAAGAAAAATAAAATTCAAGGGACAAATTCTGAAAAATTTCCACCATGTTAAGAAATAATCACACTATCTAGAGTTATTTTTATAGTTTACATAAAAGATATAAAATATAGTGTTTTTTAATAAGACTTATTTTTATTCAAATATTACAAATGTTAAAGTTATAGAAATGATATCTAATCTGGTTTATTCTTCTCAAACACGATTTTTCTTTCTCAAACTATTGTATTCCATAATATATATAAAAAAAAAAAGAATCTTCTTACACCAGTGTAAGTCTAAAAATTCTTACAACCAATTTGAACCTTTTATTTAACTAAAATTTAATAGTTATTAAAGTAATAAATTATAACCCATTAGATTTAAGTTAAATGAAAGGCTCAAATTAGGTGTAAGAGTTTTTAGACTTACACCGGCATAAGAAAATCATGTCCCATCTAAAAATATTTTTTTACTTTGGATCTATGTTTTCTCCTATTTTCAAAACTTCTACTTAAATTGGCAATTTTATTGTAAACTAGCCATGGCCTTGCTATCATTTTCACAATTTGGCAAAATTTCAACCATTACATTTAATTTTAGGTGGAAATACTATCTTAAGTACACCCTGGTCTACTTATTTCTTATTTTTAAAATTATGCAAATTTTAATTTTTACTTAAAATCTTTAAATTTAATTTTTATTGAGCCCAATGATATCATACTATTTATGTAACTGATTTATCTAATAAGATAAAATTTTATTATTATAAAAATCTCAAATTATTATTATTTTTTATTGAAATATATAGGGATTTTTTTTATATAATTAAGATATGAAGTAAATTTTAAAAGTTTAGTAGTAAGAAATATAATGGAAACATAATAAAATTTTAAAAAAATTATAAGATGTAAGATTAGGATTAAAGACAAAATATTTTTGATTTTTTTAAATTTTTGGTAAAAAAAAATTTAATATTTTAGTTAGTGAATATTAGGTAAAAGAAAATTATTTCTGAAGTATAAAAGTAGAGAAACATAAAAGATTAGAAAAAGAAAAAAAAAAGACAGAAAAGACTAAAAGCTTGTTTATTTTATATTTTTAAAAACAATTTTTTCTTTTTAAAAGTTAAAAAATATTTGTTAAAATAATTTTATTTTTATTTTTATTTTTAAAAATAATTTTAAAATATAAATTTTAAAAATTAAAAACCAAAACAAAGAGAAATAAGATATAAAATTACAATGTCTCTTTTTTTAATAGACTCAAAAACTCGTGACCATGATTATAGTTTTTATTTGGTCCAGTATTGCCTTCTTTTATAATAGTGATTTAAATTGACAGAATTATTGATAAATTTTTGGGAAGTACATCAAATCGTTAAAGTAACAAAATAGATTTATCATCTACAGGGATTAATGTCAAATACCAAACTACAAAAATATTAGTAATTGAGTCAAAAATAGAGTAGAATTATAAACCAAAAAATTAAATAAAGTGCAAAATATAAAAGCATAAGTGCTGAAAAATTTAATTAATTATAGAATTAAAAATTCAGATGGAAAGGACTGATTATAAATAAAACTAAATTGCATAATATAACTAAATAAGATAATGAAACTGAGTTGTAAATTAATTAAGAAGTAGATTGAGTTCAAAATTTCTTATCCTTTTTTTCTTGCATAAAATACGTATATAACCTAAAATACAGCTCAATCTAATAATCAAGTCTTCTAAAATATTTAATCTCAATTTCTTGGTTAATTTATTCTAGAACGAATTTAGCTTTCCTAATCCCTTAGATAAACCCCAAAATGCTCAGTATTAAGATTAAACCTAAATGAGATTAAAACCTAAATGACCACATTATTATCAACTTTTATCCTTAAATAATTTATAACAAGCATTTTGATCTTAGTTTAAGAAAGTTTACAATTTCTTAATCATAAATTTCTTTTCATCAACCCCAAATACATAAAACAGAGAAACATTAAGTTTATAATCAAAAGTGTTAGATTAAAGTTGATAAATTGAGTTACATTTAGTGCTTAGTTCATTGTAATGGGTAAAAGAATAAATTTATCCTTACTCAATCCCAAAGAAATTAGCAAAATATAATAGAAATAAAGAAAAAGAAACTGAAATATATTGCAGAAAAAAAATGGTATTCAACAAAAAGAGCTTACAGCAGAATATAAAATGTAAGAAACTACTGCTCCATTATAAAACTACGAGAAAGAAGGAATGTAACCCCACCTCAAAATCTCATAAAAAAGAAAGGAGAAAATATCCTAACTGACGTTGTTACATAAAACTGTACAAAAACTTAAAATTTTGCATCTCTAAAATGTAATAACAGATGTAATAAAGCTGTCTTTTTTTTTCAGAAAATTTTATTTTTATATGCTTTGTCAGCATTATGTCTCCACAATCGGAAGTTTATGTGCCCACAAATGTGTCCAGCATTAGTTCAATCCTTCGCTTCAATTTCAATTGCCAATTTTTTTCTAATCCCTTCAAAATTCAAATGCCAACCATTAATATTTAAATAATTAATCAAATTTCCAGCAATCATATATTTCATTGAATATTCCAATTAATTGCACCAACTTATAGATTTAATTCAATGAAATGAGCCATAAGCCTTTTAATTTTCTATATGAGTCAATAACTCATCAATTATGCACACAGTAATATTGCTAAATAAAATAAAAAATTGTTTCTTGACAAATCTATTCCAACGTATAGAGATAAATCATGTCTAAACAAAGTTGCATTGTCAATATCAGGATACAGATATTTGTAGTTTTGGCACGAACAACATGTTGTAGCGTGTTTTTTTTTAAGTGAAATTTTTTTCATCTAAACAAAAATTACTTTTCCAGCTTATTTCATTTAAACAAATTTTTGAGTTTAAGAGAGAAAATTTTCATTTAAAGCAAAAACGCACTCCATGCTGCAGTTTGTACCAAAATTGCAGAGGATCTATCCATACTAGACCTGCCTCATGCGCTACCAGCTAACATTTTTGCACCCTTATTGTAGCATTGGATTAACAAAGCTGATAAAGAAAAATATTTAAATTTGTATACAAATTACAAACTTATTATCGATCAGAAGTGCCTAGAAAGAACAACTGCCTCTAGTTTTCCGGTAAAGACTAGCATGGATTCAATTGTAAGAGTTGCAACAATAAGAAAAGTGAGAATAACAAGAGTAGTAAAATAGAGCAAGTATAGATGTTCCCACCTTAAAGCCTTACCAAAGGACTTTATTAATTGAGCAAAGTTTGACTATCAACTTCATAATAAACTATTTTAATTTTACTCAACATTGTAATCCAAAGCATAGAAATTATGCCCAGAAAAAAAATAGTTTTTCTAACTTATACAACATTGCACATAATAAAAACCTATATATAGTAAGTTTTTATTGAAAAATATACAATTCAATGCATTGATACTATTCTACGAAACAAACACTGCATAAGGAAGAAGAGTCGAGGTGTCCAACACAGACATGACACCGACACCCCTGGACACTCCTCGGACACGTCTCTGACACTTTTTTATAAGTATCCAAAAATTAAAATGCTTTTTTTAGTTGCGACACGGTGCAGATTCGGCGGTGACACAGCTGTGGATGGAAGACACGATTCCAAAGTGGCTCATTCCAAAAAAAAAAATTTAAAATAAAAAAAGTTAAAAGTTAAAAATGTTAAAAAATCATTAAAACTCCCTCTTTTCTTCTTATTTTTTCTTCTGCATGTTTGCTTTCTATTCTTGTGTTGAGTTTTTCTACACATTATTCTCATCCTCCACTTGCTATTTAAGTTTTTTCATCACTCCTCATCATTCTTTCTTCAAGCAACATTAATTTTTGTTGTTTTTAGCAGTAAAGTTTTTTTGTTTTTCTATTCATCTTTGTTTCATTTTCTTATTTCTATTCAGTATTCCGTTTTCATTTGTGTTTCGGTTTCGGTTTCCTTTTCTTTTTTTGAAGGTTTATATTATGTTCAACTGTTTTATTTTTCTGATTTTTAATTATATATATATTTTTTTATATTTATATATAAGCAGTATTTCGATGTTTTATATTTTAGACATTAGACCGGTATCCGTGTCGTGTCCAGTGTCAATGTCGGAGTCAGTGCTTCATAGATACTATTAAATGCTAATTTCCAACGGAAACTTACAAACTTAATGATTTCTTATTATGTGCAAGGTTAAAAAAATTGCATAAAAAAAGGACATGGGAATTTCACCTGAGTATAGGTATACATTAAGCTCTTGGAGAGTATTTAGGGCAATTCTCTATGGTCCGTTTGACATGATGTTTTAACTTAAATCCATGGTGAATGTCTTTGAAATTCAGCAAACTTTTGAGTATTATAAATCTCAGGTTCTGTAGCAGTGGTTGTTCTCCATCCTTATTAGTCCCTTCTTGACCTTCTTCATCAGCTTCATGTTCAAAATCAAAAACCTTCTCTAATTGAGAGCACTCTTTTATTTCCAAATAGTCAAGACTGGGAAAATGACCAGCCATTAAATTATAGAAAAGGCATTTCAACTTATTGCACTTTTGAACTTCAATATACCACAGTTTTGGGAAGCACACTTGTTGGGAACAAGCATATAGGCTTTTGAGTTCTTCTGCATCACCAGAATCAAATATTTGTTCTAATTCATCACAGTTCAATATTTTTAAACTTCGCAGCTCGGGTAAGCTTCTAACAATGGTAGGGGAGAATATGGTTTTCAATTTTGGACATCCATCCACACGAAAATATTTAAGCACTTGGAGGCTTAGAAATTTTGTGGGGCCCTTCCATATGAACTTGAGCTCAGGTAGATTAGTCAAATAGAAACCATATAGATCTAAGTTCAAAGGACTTTGTTCTCTATTGCTCCCATGTTCTCTGATTTGGAGTTGAAAAATGCCTTCTGCTCTAAGATGAGTGAAGATAAGTACTTTAAAGCCAAGGACAACTTTTAAATCCAAGGGAAACATTTGATCACACAATTGGTTTGTGACAACCACCCACAGTATTTCCTTCTCCTATAATTAATAATATTCAATGTTAGTTTGTTATATGCACATTCAATGAGTCAATAGAACTTCACACCAAAAGAAAAGAAAACCACCAGTGAAATCAACACTTTCTTCTTGTAACAATGCACAAAAACTTCTTGGTAGTAATACTTTATTTCAAATACTTGGCATTCACAACTAATTACTTGATAAAATAAAAATTTAACTTTGACAATGTTAAACTAATAAATTATATCTATTACAAGTCATTTAAAAGAAAATATTTTTCTTGATTACCTTTACCATTGCAGTTGTGTCTTGTTGCAAATGTGAACCAATCACCATTTTGCTCACAGAAGAGTTAGACAATTTTGGACATTTGTTGAATTCTAATGTTTTAACATTTGGTGAACATGGATGGCAATATTCAGGCCAAATGTCAATAAGATTCAATAATAAGTTCAGTGAGAGACGTCTAAAATTAGGCAAATTTATCTCAATTTTAGTCTTGGGGTGATTGTCGTTCTGGTGCACTAAAAGACGATGTTCCTTCTCTGTGCCAAATACATACTTCAGCTCAGCACTGTTGTGAATCCTCATCTCTTCCAACCTCCTTAGACATCGGGCAAAAAACACAGGGAAAATATATTCCAAACTTTCACATCCTTCAATATCAAGAATCCTTAATTTTGAGAGCACCGAAGTGGGATGACTTTGATTGATGACATGATCAACATTCCCTTCTTCGACTTCTATTAAATGCTTCAATTTACTGCATTTAGATATTTTCAGTTCCTCTAGCAGCTCTAGTGTTTGGGCAATGGATGGCATGAAGAGAGAAGTTAGCATTTGGCACCTTTCTATTTTCAAGAATTTAAGATTGCCTAGCTTTGAGTTTCTTGGAAAGGATATGCTGTATAACTGCTTACAATTTTCTATCCTTAATTCTTCTAAATTTTTGAGAGAGCATTGCAAAGCAGGATCACGAAACACTTCTTGAAGGCCATGCATGTGGAACAACCTTAAGGTAACTATGCTGGAGAACACAGCTGCTGTCTGAAGTGAGTTCAATTGAGGATTTTTGGTGTCGGCAATGATAGTGCTATCAACCAGGCATTCTATCTCTGAACAATGTTCAAGTATTAAAAAAATCAATTGATTCATACCTTGTTGATCCATGGTTGGAATTAAATTTTTGTAGCCTCCTTGAAGGCGTATCAAATGAAGGTCATCTGCTCTTACAAAGAGATCTTTGATCGATAATGACATAAAACTTTGAGCAGAGGCATTGAAATCTTCTATGCATAAAGCTCTAGACGGTCTATGGTTTTCCAAAATGTTAATCTGCATGTCAGAAAATTTTTCATAATAATCAATGTTGATCTTGCCTTGCAATATAGCATACCTCCGCAATCTTGAGAAAGAGACATTATGTGGCAAGTTCCCTTCAAACTTCCATAAATACAAATATAGTTCCTCTAGCTGCAAACACCTTGCTATTACCTCAAAAGTATTATTTTTCTCAATCCAGCAATTGAACAAATCCAGAAGCTTCAGTTTTTTTAATGCTACAATTCCATTAGGCAATTCTTCAAAAGAAGAACCACGCAAGTCAAGAATCTCAAGTCCTTGTAGGCTTTCCAAAATTGAGAAATCGCCTAATTTATAACCTCTCAAGCACAAAGTTTTAAGATTTTTTAATGACTCAATTGACTGTGGCAGTGACACAGTAAGTGTTGATGTATTTGTTATTCTTGGTATATATACATTCCACTTATAACCGAATGTTAAGAATGCAAGGACTTTAAGAATTTTCATCCCTTCAAGACACACATTCGATACTTTAAAGCTAACATTTGGTGAATGAAGCAGGAGAACTTCAAGTGTTGAACAATTCAATTGATCATCAAGAAGCTGTCCATTTTTCAATTCCCACAAGGATATTGCCCTCTTATCTTTTATTGTTTCATCCTCTACCATGGTTCTTGGATCCATTACATTACTTGCCAAAATTGCTTGATCCCTTTCTGATGCTATCCACAAGGCCACATCACGAACCATGTCATGCATTTTCACCCTTTCTTTTTTATTGGCATGAAGCAACAAGCAAGAATCCATAAGCACGTTAACAGCTAGATGCATCTCCCTCCTTGCTTTCTCCATTGTTCGAAATTTCTCAGTTAGCCCCAATCCCCTTCCAAATCGAAATAAATCTTCCAAATCAATTTCATGATCCTCAGGAAATATAGAACACAACAAGAACAAGGACTTGGCTAATTGATTTGTCAAATTATCATAACTTAATTGAAGACTTACATAAGGATTTATTAAGCCTTTTGGAATATCCAGTGGTCTGGAATCTTCTAGTCTTGACAATGCTGACTCCCACACTTCAAAAGTTTTTCCCCTTAGCATGCTTCCCACTGTCACAATCGCAATAGGCAATCCCTTACATTCATTAACAATTTTTCTTGCCACAACTTTCAAAGCATTTGGGGAGTCATCATCTATGCTTGCATACAATTTGAACAAATTCCAAGCTTCTCCATCAGTTAAGAGACTGAGCTCAATTATACTTTGGCATTGCATAGAAGTGCATACTTCTGTACTCCGAGTTGTTAGAAGTACTCTACAACCATTTCTATTTTCATTGAATGGAATTCCTAAAGCTTCAAAGTCTACCTTTTCCCATACATCATCCATGATTAGAAGAGTTGTACCTTTCCTTAATCTCTGTGATAGTCTTTGTGCTCTACCTAAATCTGATTCTTCCTCTAATTTGAAACCCAACTGATCAGTAATTTGAGCTTGGATGCTTCTGATATTTGGAGTTTGGGAGACTGTTACCATGACAACCTTCTCAAAAAGATTTAACTCCTCAGCTTTCTTACCTACCTCTTTCACCAAAGTAGTTTTTCCTGAGCCTCCTATTCCATGTAGTCCAATCATCCAAGAATCATTATCTCTTAATGTTTCCAAAAGCTTTTTGTATGCTGATTCAGTAGATTTGAAAAGAATAAATTTTTTTGAAGAGTAGTACATCATGCCTGGAAGTTCAGTGAGCCTAGAAAATGGCTCAAATTTGCTGTTATGATTGAGTTGAGTCATTTTTTCTGTTGTTCTTGCTATTTCTTTTACAAGAAAATATTGGCATTGCCTTCTGAAATAGCTCTTGTTTGCTTCATAAATTCTTACTTCCAGCTTCTGCACTTCTTCTAAGACATTCTCCACTTCTTTTCGCCACTTCTCAACAGTTGGTTCAATTTTTTCATTCCTATTAATGGCTTCTTTTACATGTTCATTCACACTGTCTCGGGTCAATTCCAATTCTCTTTTGGCATTTTGAAGACTCCCAGCAAAGTTGTTGAAACAGCACAAGTATTTAGCATGATGTAAAATTGGAGCCACTGCATATTCTGCAATCTTTGCTATGATGGAAAGAATGAAATCCTCCATTTGAAATGACACAATTCTGATCATGAAAAAATTCATTACTTCTTGCTTAAAAATTGTTAAGTAAACTTACTCGTGAGTGATGATGCAATTAACAAAATCAATAACGTAATTTTGTGGCATTCATACCTTTGATGGATGCTGTTGTATTTGTAAAAAAAAAGTATTTGCCAATGCAGATTGGGTGCTTATGTTGGACAAAGAACAGAAAGTATTAGCAAGGTATTTGTACAGAGCACTGAATATTCATTGCAAAATAAAAATTGATTTCTAAATTGATAACAATATGACTTAATATTAAGAGAACAGATTACACAAGCATGTTGAGAAATGATTTTGGAAACTAGCGCATTTTGGCCTTCCAAAATACTAAGTAAAAAAGTACATGAAAAAATCTATACAATAACATTTAAGGCAAATACGTTCATACCCCCTATGGTTTAACAAAATTTCACTTGATACCCCTTCTTCTTTTTTACCCTTCACAAATGTCTTTTAATTTATGTAATAACATGACATCTTATATCCTTCTCGATTACATAAACCATCCCTGATTTCTTATGCAGTTATATGAATCAGGAGAGATTAAAGTAATGTAAAAGAGAAATTTTCAAGTGAAATTTTATTGAACTTGAAGGGGTGTGAATGTAATCACTATTAACTACTTTTTCTTCAATTTTCAAAAGAAATTAATGAAAACCACATAAATGAGCATACTAAGCAGTAAGCCCGAAACTAACGGTATGACATGTGAAACTATTGTCTTTGGAATAATGCAACTATATGGGAGAAGACTATGTGAACATTTAAGTGTTAAAAGAGGAATCGAATTTCATGCTTAATCATGATTTGGAATGTTATATATAGGGGTTAATAATTGATGTGTGGAGGAAAGAAGTTTGCTGACATGACAAATACACAGCTTCATACCGTAGTTATTATTATGATATGTGATCATTAGTGTTTTTTCAAAACCTGGTGTTAGTATTTATAATTGAATGTTTTTATACTTTTTATCATTTAATTAGTGGAAAATATATTTAGAAGTGCAATTTCCTCGTTATAACTACATAGGATCAACAGCTTTGGGAAATGATTTCGGTATCATTGACATGAACGTAAAATTTGAGGCAAAGAAGAAAATTTAAACTAAACTACAAATTTGCATTGTGATGCATACCTCAAGAGACGTGCAGAGTTAAAAGTCAAGAAGAATGAAAACTAATAAACATCATGGTGAATCACAATATTAAATTGAATAATGTGGAGTTGCTATTTTAAACAGTTAAAATGATTGACGAGAAATAGGAGAGGTCACAGACGATTTTGTGAAGAAGCATAAAATATGTAGAAGTAAATGAAAGAATAAGTAAAAAGGAATAGGACGTCCATCCTCCTAACTCCTAAGTTCCCAAGTAAAGTATCAACTACATAATATATGCAAGTATTCCTTAATTTTATGGGGGGTCATGAATACAAAGTGATTTCTTTTTTAATTCTTGTTGTTATTGTGCTCTAAACTCCGCCCAAACTTTCATTTCTCTATATGGGTAATGGATTCAAGAAATGGGGATAAAAGGTTTGATTCTTGTTTGACTTCATTAATAAATCAGATGAAATGTACATGGTAAACAAAACTATTCACAAATTTGTGTGTATGTATAATGATAGCATACACATTTCAATTGAAAAACGTTAAATTATCAAAAATCCTCATCATTATATCTTTTTTATTATAAAAAAATTTGGAAAAGAGAGGTTTGCCACATTTGAAGTGACCCTATAGGTAAACTTCAACCAAGGTCTATTTATTTGTGGCCATGGCTGAGGAGAGAAAGAAACAAGTGAATAACAAGAGTATTTAAAACGAATTTTAATTATCTATAATTTGATAATTTCTCGTTAGATTTGGTTAGTTATGAGAAATATTTAGTAAGAGTTAGTACTTCATAGAACTTTTTACACGGTGCCTCATAACACGTGATTGGTACTTCAAAAGTATTGGATTCACTATCATAAACTTCACTGTGAGCTTTAAATTCAATGGGCATACAAAATTGTTATATTACAAGTAACAACCACTTCTCTGTCCATTTATCTTAAAACAAGTAGTACAAAAGAATCATCAGAAAGAATAAATGAAAATTTGTATATATGGTTTCATTGTTCAATTCACAAAGTACGAACATTCTCATATTAGATCAACCATAGTTTTTAAGGCACATATTTTGAACTTCTATCTTGGCCTAATGGTTGGTATATCTCCACTCACTAGGTCACTACCTGACACATCTCCTGAAATAAAAGGAGGCTTTACAGTAGATGATGAAGGTTGTGAACTGAATATGGTGCCAGAAGAATCACTTGTAACATATTCAGCTCTCTTGGTATCAGACTCTGGTATCATAGAATAAATGTATTCAAGCTCTCTAGCCACTTCTGCCATTTTAGGCCTCTCATCTGTCGCATCTTTGCAACACTTTAAGGCTAAAGTCAAAAATCTCTCCACATACTCAATAGGATAAGATTCAATACGTTTATCAACAACCGAAATTATTCCACCAGATTGGTATGCCGCATTAACCTGAAAAAAAGGAAAAGAAAAGATTTTCAGAAGTGTTAAGTGTTCTTTTACCTTCATAATTTAGACACGAGGAATGATTAAGGAACATTAATATAACAATTGATACAAATAATTTGGACACTATTGATGTTAGTATATTATGTATTAGCAGTCATTTTAAAATAATCAACAATATATTATCTTGATTGAATATGACCAGAAAACTTGTTGTAAGACTTGGGCAATCCTCCCCTTATGAGCTAATCTTTGGGAATGAGTTGGGTCCATCTTTCTAAAGCAGCTCATTAATACAATTCCTCTGTATAACTCTCTTTTGGCAATTGAATTTGGCTCAACCTATGTCAAATACTTAGGGCAGTCTAACTTTCCAAGTTACCCCCTTTGATTACAACAGTGATGGATTGTAAATTTTAATCAAGCTATAAATCAACATAAAATGTACAATTTCACTCAATAATTAATAATTTATTTCAACAGTTGAATTTGATGAAAACACTTTTCCCAATCAAATTCAGAAAGTACATGGATGAGAATATTGAAAGGAAGATAGAAATGACAAAATTCACTCTAAAAATATGTTACGGAAAGAAATAAAAAAACACCTTCACTTTCCCAAAAATGGTCTGGGTAAGATTTGATCACAGACACAACCCCAGGGTTGAAACAGAGAAGACAAACTGAACTTCTTAACCTTCTTTCTATTGAGATGAAAGGGTTCAGTTGGAAAAACAACATGAACTCATGGACTGTATAGAGGTAAAGTGTAATATGATGCAAGTAAAAATGAAGGCATTTTTTTTTTTTTCATTTAGGCTATGGCTGAGTCTGCAAATATACAAATGAAATTACAGATATTGAACATTCCATTATAGTGCAATTTCTACTACATAATTATCATCCCAGCCGGATCCAATCACAATTTGTCAGGAAGAGAATCCAAGTCATACCTGTCTAATAATATTTTCACCATGCAAGATTGGTGGCCTCCCAGTGACAAGTTCCAGAAATACAACACCAAGACTATAAACATCACTCTTATCAGTCAACTTGTGAGTTAGGAAGTACTCAGGATCAAGGTAACCCTGCATATTTAAAACAGTGAATAAACAATAGAGACATTAAATCCTTGAACAGATAAAATCAATGTTACCAATATGTAAAAGTAATTTTAAGCAGTTGGATACTTTTACTTCTTTGAGTTTGGAATCCAAAAATTTGTTTTCAAATTCACTCATAATTATAACTATAGTGCATTTTGTAAACAACTAAAAAGTACTTGAGTAAATCTAAGTATACTAATAGACAGGTGATAAACCCAAAGAAGATGAAAGTCAATGCTTTCTGTAAATTGCTAATACTAAATTATCTGTTACTAAACAATCCAACAAAATTTTCCTAGTCATACAAACCTTTTTCCATCTTTCAAGTCTTTCAATTTGTTCAAGAAATAAATTGAAATTGTTTTAAAACATAATTATTATGATTATCAAACTCAAATTCTAATAATTCTTTTCCTATCTTTCACTAGTAAAAATGCAATGGTTTCATCTGCTCCAGCCCTTCCAAGTTTCAAAACCCCGTATTTTCCAAAAGAAACATCCAAACAATGCTTACGGTTGGGCCAGTATTAATGACATTCAAAAATAGCAGTAGAATAAGAATATAATAAAATTCATCATAGTAACTAAAATAAAATCATTGAAAGGCTTGGAGAGATTGTAGAACATTCTTGAAGTAATGCATTGTTCTACATTTTCTTTTTAATATTATGTAGGATGGTGTCTCATACAGTCATATATACTTTAATAAGATTTCTAATCTTTTCTGAATGAACACATGCTCAATTTTAGCTAAAGGAAATCCAGTCATGAAAACCTTACCGGGGTCCCCTTCACCACTGTTGATACATGACCAGGTACATTTCCTTCAATATCTGGAACTGGGGCAAGTCGTGAAAGTCCAAAATCAGCAACTTTTGCTGTGAATCTCGAGTCCAATAATATATTGCTAGCCTTGACATCTCGGTGGAATATTGGAGGATTAGCTTCTGTGTGTAGATATAGTAGACCTTTAGCTGATTCTAGAGCAATCTTCAACCTCATGGAAAGACCAAGAGGTTCTTTTGAGTAAGCTGTCATAAAACATTAAGTGCATAGTTAAGAGCGACAACATACAAAGCGTGCTTTTTCTATTAAAAGAATTATTCAAGTTTTTGTATTTTAAATTGGAACTAGAAAGAGCAAGGAAAACTTTTACAGGCAAAAAAACATGTATTTTTTCAGGATGCAGTCAACAGTAAAATGCAATGGACACTGATAAATTTAGAGGAATGCCAACAACACAATATTTACCGAATCTTTTGTGTTTAGTCAATTTTTGAAAATGAAAAATAATTTTAAAAAAGTGATCAATAATAAACCAATCACGTAAAATGTGCTTAAAAGTGCGTTTAAAATAGTGTGTTACTAGCATTTTTCATAAGTTAATAGACCATAAGCAAATTAGATAATAAGAACACGAGATGTACCAGAAAGGTGATCCCTTAGCGTTCCATTTGGCATATATTCATAAACCAACATCTGCAAGCATAAAGCAACAAACCAGATGGAAAAAAATAAAATAGTCAATAAGGAAAGAAGATTTAAGGGTGACCAAAATATTTTGAGGAGAAGGACAATAGCCAAAACAAAATGGATTTAACTAAATTCCCTAGTTCTAGCTTTAGAAATTTGTCATAATTCAAGAATGATATTGATTCATAAAGAACAGACAGCTGTAGTTTGCAGCTGTGAATTTTAATGAAAAGTTTTCAATATCAATTTGAACAAAGATCCTATTTAGTGCAAATCATGTCCTCGTGGTATCAAGTCATTCAACATGAGAGAGAAAACTAATGGGACTTGTGAAGATTAAAACATTCAGAATTATATCAAGAATAAAATTTAACTGAAAATTATACCACAAGTTATATTAAGTTTAAACTAATGAACTTTAAAACAAAAGTTACCTGTTCACCCTCTTCATCACAGTATCCAATCAGAGACACAAGGTTGCGATGATGTAACCTTGATAGCAATTGTATTTCTGTAAGGAACTCCCTCTCACCTTGCAATGAACCCTCTTGTGCACGTTTTATGGCAACAGCAGTACCATCTTTTAGATGACCTTTATAAACCTTCCCATAGCCCCCTTGTCCAATTTGATCAGAGTCACTAAAATTGTGTGTGGCCAAGGCCATTTCTTCGTAATCAAATGATCTTACACCATCAATTTTTACTGAGATCCTAGATGCTGTGAAAAAGAAAATAAAAGCCTTTGTTTACAACATATTTTAATCGGTTCATTCTTCACAAATTGTTAACCAATCAGTTATGGTTAATATCAGCAAACAGTTTATGTTAAAAAATTAAGAATGTTCGGAATGATAATAAAAGAAAATTTGATTCAGAATATGGTTCAATCAAAATAAAATTGTGCAATAACTTCTAGACTTCTGATTGTGACAGAGCCAGAGCACTGAAGAGAATTCAAAGAGAAAAATATAATAGGCTAGCTTACTCCTCATAAGGCACTAACCTCTACGCCGTTTGGTAAGTGTATGGTAATCTCTCAAGCGTATTCTCAATATAAGAATGGTAACAATTGCAGATAATGTAACTGCACAGGCAATTGCACCTAAGACTATTCCAGCCAGTGCACCTTTACTTAGCCCTGAACTTGAAGAGGGGATAATCACTGCAACAATAATAAGAAGTATGAGAACAAGTGAACAACCAAAAAACTGTCATATTCCATACGTGGATGACTATGACTTATTTTTTACCATCTTATTCATTTATGAGGCAGTTTTTAAACTTTTGACGTGGTATCTAAAAATACATTATGAGAAAAGAAAAATATGCTTTGAATTTGAGGAGCAATCAAGCAGAAGTAAAGCAAAATTTATTTCGCAAGCATGACTTATACTTGGAAAAACTAATTTATTTCTAGGAACTGGAGAACCACTCAATACGTTTGTAGAAAACATTATACAAACAATTCCATTATTTGGTCTCGTAAATACTGCTCAATCACCTCAATAAAATTCAAGTGCAGTTTTATAATTAAGAACGTGAAACTCCCTCTAAACACTTTATCGGACAATCATAAGTTTCTGTGACTTACAATCCCTGTAAGGATCCAGTAGAATGAAGTCTAGAAGTTCATAAGGACCAAACAAGTCACTGTCATGAATGGTCCATTCTCTGAACAAGTTTTGGATCCGAATAACCTCACTTGAGTTAAATTCATGGGAGCTTGTACTGTCAACATATTCAGGAAAAACCTTCAAGTTCATTCTCAACCGTCTTTCTTCCCATTCAAAACTCTTGATGAATAGCTGATTAAGATGTACATTAATACCATCTGTCAGGAACCTCTCAAATGTTCTCGTGTATGCATGGAAATCTGAAAATCCTGGACTTTTCAACCGATAATGAACAATCAATGGAGCTGCGCAGAAACACTCCACGGTGTATTCATAAGGAGGGGGACATGCTTGACTGGGGCAGCTAACATTGGTGTTTCCATTTATGCCATTGTCACTTTCAGATCCACAGAACTGAACTAAGGTGCTATTATTTGGGCATAGAGGATTTCCCTCAAGCCTGAAAAACAGTAATTTCCAATGATCATGTGACAAAGTTATCCAAGAAAGATAAAATTCATGTTAAATGCAATGGTCAACTACGTTTGACCTTTATCATAAATGTTTGTATTATTTTGAACGAGCATAATCTGATTTTATTATAACTGCTAAATAAAGTTCAGAAGCATACATGAGTGTGACATTTGGAGGAAGATTTGTAGTGCCTGATATGCTTGTAAGTTGATTATGTTGCATGTCCCTGCAAGATTACCAATCCATGCTGAGAAAATCATAACAATAAAATTAAATAGCATCTATGCATAACAAAAACACAGAATACAAGATTACTTAGAAAATATACCGACATCTGCATGTTGACACACATACTATCAGCTAATGCAGATGAAAATAAAGGAAACACATACACATGATACCAAATAAAGATCTACATGTGAAAATTTGTGCAATCATCATTTCAAGTCTTACAAGATTAGTAGTTCTGTTCTATTTAAAGTCTGGTTCTGCCAAATGGTGGAAGGAATATTGCCACTCAATGAATTGATTGCAATTGACCTGTCAAAGGGAAGGACATGTCTTGAAAAAACGTTGATTTTATAGCATGTTGTATAGAATTAGAAATTAAAGGAATTTAAATAAATTAAGAAATACAACAAAATATCATTTGTAAGTAAGATAAGGTGATAGATGCTTAATGTTGTTTGGTTTACACTTACAGTGACATAGAAGAAGAAAGGGTGAAACAAAAGACCACTTACAGTTTCTGAAGACGTGGAAGACCAGAAAAGTTGGATGGAATTGTTCCAGTAAGCTTATTGTTTGATAAGTCACTGCATATGTTACCAGAGGTACAACAATAATATTATATGCAACCCATGAGTCCATGACATCATATTTTGAAGATTTTCTCTAACCACTTGTCATAAGAGGAAAATATACATAATGGAAGGAAATCCAAATAATTGAATGCAAGATCAATAGATCAACATATTATTTGAGCAATAGAAGTTCTTACATGGTTGTGATATTTTCAGAAAGCTTATTGGTAGGAATTGATTCATTCAACTGATTGAAACTGAGGTCCCTGGAACATACATAAACAACAGTCAGTAGAAATGGTTACAAACAATCTTAGACTGTCTTTTAAACATGTACATGACATCTAACTCATGAGTTGAAATAAATTAAGATAACTGTACTTACAGATAACCAAGGTGTGGTATCCTGCTTAAATCAGGAATTGGTCCTTGCAAACGGCAGTTCCTAAGGCTCCTGATAAAACCAAGTAACCAATAACAACATGTAGATGGTTGAAATACTCCGAACATTTCTACTCACCAAACTAAATAAATAGTTGGGACAAGAAATTCTATTAAGCAGAGCAAAGTGGAAAATATAGAGTGACAATGTGGGACCCTCCAAATAAAGAGAAAAGAAAATAGGGGAAATAATAAATCCTTTCCAAAACAATTTGGACATCAGGCTAATACGACAGCAACGGCGCATGTTGCCATTAACTGTATTTTGATTGAATGTTATTAAACAATCCTTTTCAGAAAGCAAGATGATAAGACCATATTATACTAATCGATTTAAACAACTATGTGAGTGGCATTGTCTTTCATTTATGTTCTACATAGTGATGAACTGTCTAAATATCATTTTCAAAAAACAATATAATTGTTTGCTTAATTTTGTACCTTATTTTTAAGTTCCTTGCAATGTTTTTCTCTAATTGAAAGTTCTATATGTAATAAATCACAAAGGTTCTAGTATCTCAGGCTGGTATTTCACAATAAAACATTAAAATAAAGGCTCAAGCACCTCAGCTTCACTTCTTGTACAGGTGAAGTACTTACAAACATTCTGACAAAAAAAAAACGTACTTACAAACATGGGATAAGAAAATGTACTTACAATTTCAACAATTTTGACATGTTTCCATAAGAATCTGGGATGCTATTTCCACTGAAGTTATTGTTATCAAGTTGACTGCAAGAACAACAACATCCAAAACTATTTCAAAAAATTATTTATCAAGCAAGGAATATTTATTGGATCAGTTAATATTGTAGAAGCAACAAACATTTTAAAAAAAATCTAAAAGCTTTACAATGACTAAATAATAGAAACTTCCCAGCACTATGATATATGGCACCATTTTCAAAGCATTCACTCCTTCATTTTTAAAATATTTAACTGTAGAACTTCACTCCTTAATTTCTTTGTTGTAGTTTGCCAACGCATAGCCTTGCAGATCTTAATACCGTTTCTTATAGTTACCATACTTAAGTTGTAGGATTTAGACATGCATAAATTCATCATTTCCTTTTTTTCTTTCTTGTCTACAAAGGTCTAATGAGGACAAGTAAAAGAGGTGGCAAGGTAATCTAAGTGCAAATTGATCCCAGATTCCCATTCTATGTACATTCTCTCTCACCTTTTTTCTCCCTACAAATTAAACATTGTCACTTTGTTAACAATTCCAATTTTCCTTCACAGATTTATCTTCCTTTAATATATCAATAGGTCATATTTAATGAATCACATATTGTCAATGCTTCTATTATTTAACAAGATCTCAGTAAAACAACTCTCCTTGATTTGAAACATACTTTAGTAGAATTAACAATGGCCAACTCTTTAGACATGGCAGAGGTGCATCGTAACATAAATTTTCAATTTTCTAAACAGAACATTTGTTAAAATTTTCCATGAAAAAGTAAAAGAAAATAATGAATGGTAATGGTAACAAAGGAAAAAGGAAAACGAAAAACCAACTATATTTTGATATATAAGAATAGATCCTCTCATGTCGGTTTTTCACATGATTTGTCATGTGAGAAGAGAGATAGACACAAAATTTTTATAGGGATCCAATGGCAGTGGAGTCCTCTTAAGGTCCTTTGTGTTTACCTTTCTCTTCACACCCAATCATGTAAAATTAAAATGGAAGGATCATTCTGGTCAAAATCATACATATTAAGAAAGAATGAATTAGCTAACAGAGATTAAGAGAAGTAAAATGTCCTGGACCTGCATTAAGAACATGTGTTTTATTCATCCAAAACTAAATGAGCTTACAAACATATATATACAGACATATTTAGCACAGAATAATAAAACATACAGTATCTTTAAGCTCGGCATCTCCGATAGCTCATGTGGGAGATATCCTGTGAAGTTATTGTTGTCAAGAAGACTGCATGTCCAAAGATACATCTTGTCAAAAAGATACAAATATGACAATGAAAGACTAAATAAAACCATACAAATATGTCAAAGACTGCAATCATGTCACCAATATCTGATAACTAACTTACAGGTGAATAAGGCTTCCTAATTGGGAAAGCTGTGGTGGGATTTGCCCGCTAAGTGAATTATTGTTCATGTGACTGCTCCATTAGGGGAAAAGATGAAGCATTATTTTCTTTCATATTGTTGTAAGCAAGTCAAAGGTAGAGAAATAAAAGAATTCGAGTGAAGTAGCAAGAGTGACAAATTTTAAGACTTTAGTAACCGTCATAAAGAGCCTTACAAGTGTAGTGTGCTGTTCAGGTTTGCAAATGACAAAGGTATGGATCCTGAAATGTTGTTCTGATCAATTTGTAATCTGTTCAGGACTGGAAGATAGCCAAGCTCTTCCGGCAGAGAACCTGTTAGTTGATTTCCATTCAGGAGTCTGCAAAAACTTTATTTGATAAGAAAGAAAGTAGAAACAAGGTAGCTCTTCATGTCAAAATTTCAGCCACATGACAATTATGCAACCATTTGACTTCATTTTTCAATCCTATTGAAACAAATATTTAACTTCCACTTTTTTCCAAAACACTACTCTGATTTAATGCAATGACAGGTATGTTCATCTACTAATAAGTATTAAATGACACAGAAGTATCAAGGTAATAAAAAAAACTAAATTATTTAACGAAGATGGACTGTTCAACTTACAAGAGTTTCAAAGTTTTGATATTGCCAATTTCCTTCGGTATGCTCCCACTTATGTGGTTCCACATAAAATCCCTTTCAAGTATACAAATAAAATCCCATGTTAGAGGAAGAAACTAATTGCTAGCTTTTACAGGAAGGAAACATTCAAAAGGATCAAATCCACTATATTCTTGAGCAAAATTACAATCTAGCAATTGCAAGATTGAAAATTGTTCATATGTCACAGGGTTGCATTAGAAAAATCAAAGCAGCTATTGTCTTACAGTATTTCCAGATGAGATAAGTTGCCAATCTCTGGTGCTAAATTTCCAGACAAATTCAAATTCAGTAGTTGCCTACAGACAAAAATAAAAGGTTGAGGTTCTCAAATAAATGTGCCAAAAGAAGGTTTTCAATCGAAGAGATGCAAAAGAAGACTCACCTAAAGCTTACTTGTCTACTTGTCTATACTACTTGACATTGGATTATTATTCAATGCATTATAGTAGTATTGATTCTAGAAGTAAAAGATAGTTCATGAAAAAGATAGATATCTACTTAAATAGAGATCATGCTTCAAGTTCAAGATAGCTGAATTTGTGAACATTCAATGAAAATATTATTATACAGAATTGTGCACTTATAGCTGACGGCCTTCATTGTAGTTGTACTTACTTTTCTAATCTCATCACTATTGATTAAGAAAGTTTGGGCTCACAACAACCATTGTTAATCTATTTGAACCTTAACAAACTAAAGGGAGAAAAATAAATAAAATTTGGACCAAGAAAATGGAAGCTTAAACATGTTAAATTAGCTATTAACAAAAGAAATGTTTAGCGGAATATTAAAGTCATACAATTGTTTAACATGTAGATAGTCATCGGCTAATGTTGTATTGGTGCACATAATCCCAATCCAGTTAGACGTACATGGGTCTCCACCATCCCAGCTGCTCAAATTTCTATTGATATCAATCAAACTTTTCTTTATGGTTCTCAATGCGTCAACTGCAAATGCAATCATCATACCATCAATAGAACCAATGAAAATAACACTAATATTATTTTGGCAGCACCAACTTTTTTGTTGGTAGAAAGCCAGAAATGAATTCTTTTATTGAATCTGAATTTTTTTATTTTACAAGAGACGTAAGTACAATATTTGCAGATTTTCCTAGTTTGCATGATTATATGTATATTGCATAGAATAGCTACTACTTCCAGAATCATAAAAAGCAAGGAAGAACAATAAAAAAAGGGTGGAAAATATACCTTCAGTAGGGTCAGTGATCTGACCAACAGCCAATAGGAAATAGCAGCAGAACCACAAGCAAAAAACAACTTCACCCCTACAACCCTTTGAAAGATGCATCTCAGGAAAGCAGAAATCACCAAACTTTTATTTAAAAATTTGTCCTGAATTTAGCAAGGTGCTTTTCTTGTCCTGGTCACAACAAAACCAGTGTTAGAGAATTCATTGATGTGCACTCAAACACCACCCCATAATATATATGCTTCGGAGTTAAAAAATACCCAGATTGCTATCAAACTAAAGTTGATTACCCTTTCCAAAAGCAAGTCCATATATGCATATCCAAGCGCAAAAAAATCACAGAAAGTTATCAAATTGAAACCATACAAGAATACCCTTTTTACTACAATGTTTTCAAAGGACGGGAAAGAGAAATCCACTTGCTGGAATAACACAACAGAACTGAAAATGCAAAAAAGATAGTAATAACTTGCAAGCATATATTATATGAGAGAAGCAACATGTGGTTTATAACTTATAACAAGAGTTGAGTAACAAAAAATATCAGCATTGAAAACTTGGTAGGAAGTGTTGTAAAGGTAAACTTATGACCAAGTCACCAATGCAACGTGGAATTGCTGGTGTTGTTGATGCCATCACTTTCGCCACTGTTGCAAGGTGGCTGTTATCTAGATTTTAACGAAGTTGCATGCGTAAATAGCAATATTAAACACATTAAAAAGTGAAAGAACTTTTCTTAAGTGGAGTTGGTCATTTTAGTTTGGGGAATCAAATAGGAGATTCATTTTATATATTATAAATCACATTTATTTATGGAGTTGGTCATTTTGACTTTGTGGAATCAAATAGGAAGAGGTCGATCATATATATATATATATATATATAATCGATCGTTTACTCAAAATAATTGTAAATAATTTTATTCGTTTTGTTTTAACTGCTTGATGGCTGAACAAGACAAGAACAAGACAACCTTTAATAACTGTGTTAAAAATTGAAACAAATTATTTCTAAATCGTTAAATTGAATAAAAAAATATCAAACTTATTTCGTATTATACAATCATTTTAAGTATTAATAACATATATTTTATTTTTTTATATTAACAAAATTATATATTTGGATAATATCAAACTTCTTTTAATAATCTTTATTATTGACTGGGAGATATCCTTATTTCACACCCAAATATTAAATTGATAATAGAACATTCTGATATCTGAAATTGATCTTAGCATAACAAAAAAACTGATTTGAGAGAGACCGGAAAAGTGAACACCGGTGATTAAATATTTAACTTTAAAGATGGTGAAAAAATATCTCTATTTTCCATATTCAAGATGCCATTTTATTTTGTTTCCTTTTTTAATAGGGAACGTCCTGATTCCTAAATACTAGATTTCGTAAGAAAATATAGTGAAATTATAAATTATAACGTTAAATAAAAGGGCTCAAATCGAATATAAAAATATTTAAACTTATACTAAAATAAGAAAATATTTTCTCTTTTACTAGGCCATTGAAGGACAAAAACATTGAATTTTTGTTATGGCTCCTTCACATTATCAATTTTTTTCACTTTAATATTTGCAAAGTAATTCGAATTAGACTTTGCCAGCGAAAACTGCCAATGCGAGTTCATTTTGGTTATTCACTTTTACGACCTAGTCATAGTTAATGTTTTTAACACTTTTTCCCTTGTTCAGACGTTGTGGCGAAAATCTTTGTAACAATTTTTTTATATGCACAAATTAAACGCGAGACTGCAGAATTTAATTTAAATTTTGGTTGAAGTTCAATTCGTTGAACTTAAACTGTACAATATATAAAGCAAATATGAACGCAATCTATTTGCGGCCAGAATCAACTTCACAAATATAAATTAGTAGTTTGACGTTTAATTTGGTTGATTATGGGTGTATATGTTTAAACAAATATTTATAAAAAAGCACAAATAATCAAATCAATAAAGGCATTGGTTCAAAGTTTAATAATTCAACTGAGTCTAAATTAGTTTAAGAAGGTTCAAAAGTTAAAAGCAACCCTTGTAGATTACCAACAATTCAACATGCAAGCTGAATGAACATCGTATCTGAGGTTTATTAAATTGGTCAACGTCACTACAACAAGTACGATGTTTCGCATATGGTTACTTTATTGATGCATTCATTGAGTGAGCGTTTGAATGCCTTTACAAGATAAAATGGTTATGGAATGATTATACTGCATTTTTACAAGATAATGAAAATTTGGTTCTTGTTATTGATTATGGAATCAATAAATATGTTTATGCATTAAAAAACCATAAGGTGAGTGCATTATTATGTTTTTTAATATAAAAAAATCTATTTTATATTTTCTAACCAATTTAAGACAATAGTTAATGCTTTTCTAAATAATTAAATTATAATAATAATAGTTCATATATCACTTCAAAAATGTATTATTAAGAAATTTTTTAAAAAGTTAAGACAAAATTTAAAAAAAAAAAATTGATTCTAATTGTTTGATACCTAATTTTAACCCGTTTTAGCTAGATCATTACCAATCAATTTTGACCCTTTTTTTTTACCCATTTTGAGTTGTTCAAAATATTAATTTAATCGATTTTGATCCAACTAATCAAACCAGTAAGTCTGATCGGGTAAAATTGCGTTTTAATAATGTAATTTTCTAATATCAAGCTAACGCGTTGTGAATATATAAGACCTTAAATTAATGTTTCTTATATTACTTGAGGGGATGCTTTTAAATATTTAAAATATTAAATATTTAAAATATGTTTTTGAAATGCATGTGTATAAAAATAAGTACAGTAAAAAAAAAGTGATGGTTCATTCTACTTTGTTTTAATTTAAGGTAAGAAAGGCAACGATATGTTCTAGAATTAAAGAGATTAAGACTAATATTTACTCATAGTTTGTGGGTACTATTGGCCTAGAAAAGTTTATATACAGTGAAATTGAAACATAAATTAACCTCACACGCCTAAACAAAATGAGATATTATTATATTACTGCGCAAAAATGCAATTCATTCTACTTTTATCTATTTAAAAAATTGTATTTATATGATTATTTAGATTTTAAAGACAATATTAATTTTCACCCTTTTAATTATGCTCTTATCTTTATCTATTTTATAAATACTTTACACACTTAATTACAATAAAATCTTAAAATTTTTTTCTTAAAATATGTGGTGTATATTACACTATCTTTTTTATTTTAAAATTATATAATCCAAGATTTTAAAAAGTTAAAATGCAACAATTTTATTAAATTTATTTTTTAACTATAGTCTATAGTCTAAGTTTCATTTGCATGATCTAATTTCATAAATTCTTTCATGCTCTACATTTTTCTTTAAATGTATTAAATTTTACACATTTTTATTAAAGATAAAAATTATTTTATTTTATTTTATTATTTGATGTCAAGACAAGCCTTATACTTGTTATTACAATGATAAACGTTGTTTTACAAATAATACATTAAGCTCGTATTCATTAAAAAAAAAAATGTGTAAAAATTATAAAAAAGACTTTTAATTAAAAAATGTCAGACAAGTGTTTAACAACACTAATTCAAAAAAATAATAAAATAGATTAAATTATTATCTATACTAGTTTTTTAAGAAAGAGAATTATATAATTTAAAAATAAAAAAATTATATTATATACAATTTTTCAACAAAGAAAATTGTAATTTGCGCTAATTATAAGGATTTACGTTTAATGAAGTTACAAATAAGTATTTATATAACAATTTTTTTAACAAGAATTTTGCGAATGGTAAAAAAATTTATATAAATAATGTTTTTAAAATTATAAAATTTAATATAATTAAATATATTAATATTATTAAATGTTATTATTTTTTAATAAAATCTTATTATATAAACACCTTATCATATAAATATTGCATAGATTAAAAAAATCTTTATGTTAACATTCACTCATTAATTTCATCGTCTTATCACCTATATATTCTAATTATGTCTCATAAACAAATGGGTCTCTCAAAATTAAATGTATCTAGCATAGTATTTTCTGTCATATACTAAAACATCAAACCTTTTACTCTATGCTAAATGGGATTAAGTAAACGTTCCTTTCTTTGTTTTTGAATTGGATGTGGTCAAAAGACAAAAACATAGCCTCTTACTTAATCACCTTTCCATAAGAAAGACACAAAAGTAGAGAATAAATGTATGCATGCAATCACATGCCTACAAGATCAGTTCTTCTCTTCAAGTTGAATGATTCTATCCAACAAGGCTCAATTCAAATTATCACATAGCATGTGTAAAGTTTTCATGTAGATAATAATGGAATAACTTATATTTTTAAAAATATTTTCACACACACACATATATATATATATATATATATATATATATATATTAAATAATGATAATTGAGTTATATGTTAATTATATAAAACAAACATATAAGAAAGTCAGCTCATCATGCATCAAATACCAATAGGGTGCACAAGATTACTTTACATATATTTGTTTTTAATTATATATTTGAAACGAAATCAACTTTAAGTTGATGAATGTGTTTTGGTCAATATTCAACTGAAATTATGATTGAAGTTGACTCTATCAAATGATATACTCCATTAACTTTAAACAATCCAAGTTAGCCTCTAATTTTTTTATTTTTTTTTACTTTAAAAAAGTCAAAGTTATTATTTAAAATAAACGCAAGTTGCTGTTGAAAAAAATAGTTTAGAGGTTAGAGCTCCTTCTTTAATTAAGCTGCCAAATTTGAATAATCTGATGCATTTAATTTGAATGGAGATTGATTATCGAGGACAATTAACCCAGAATCCTGCACCAATAAATTGGTAACTTCAACACTTTGTTTGGTAGAATGAAATGAAGAGAAAATTAAAAAATGAATTTTTATTTCAAAAAATAAATTTTATTTATTTTTTAATTACCTTTCAACTAAATAAGGAAAGATATATCGTTATTTTTCTATTATTTTCTCTTTTATTCAAATAAATCATAAATTTTAATTATTATTTTCTTTTATTTGTTTTCTTTTGTGATGATCATTTAGTATCATCATCGTATTTGAATTCTTTGAACGAGATTGCGTGCCCGCTAATTCAAATAGAAAGATTTTATATTCTCTCCATGACAACATCCGATTCAAAGCATGCATGGATCGATTTAATTCTATTTTCATTTTATGCAAGGGATAAGTTTTAAGCGTAAATTCTTATTTTATTTCTTAAAAACTTGATTATTTGTAAACTTTACGATTAAAATATTTTTATTATTTAATTTTTTGAAGTTTATTGTTATTTTTAGATCACTGATAATATTTTCTATAGCACAGTAGAATTATTAGCTTTTCTAACAATTTTTTTCTTGAACTTGAAACTTTAGTCAAAGAATATTAAGTATATACCATTTAAATAATTTTTGTTAATTTTTCATTTCTTCATTTGCTTGAGTTTAATAATGTCTATAATTTTAAATTTGGATTTTTAATATTAATAAAAGATATGACATATCTAATTTAGTTAATTAGATCAAAATGGTGTAGTTGACTGAATTACATATAAAAAAATATATAAAATAATACTTTAAAGGTGTATTGATTATGAAATTAATAAAAAGATTTAAAAAATCTGTTAAAATAGTAATATAACAATTCTTAAATAATTTTTACTTTAAATTATATAATCAATATTTCATAACATTAATTAACATTTATCGTACTTTAAAATGAAGCTTTATTTTTAATGTTAACATTGAAAAATAAGATTATTTTATTTTATAGGTTTTGCTGTTAAGTGTTCCAAAGAATCAAAAATAGAAAATTTAAATTAAAAATTACATTATTGAAAATTATGGAAAGAGACTGCATTAACAATATTTTTAATGGACAAAAATTTTTATTTTAAATTTTATAATCAGTGTCCTAAATTAGCATTTTATTTTAGAATCAACTAAATTTAGATTTATTATATCATCCTTCGTTTGATGTAAGAGGATAATTTTTAAGAAAATGTTAACAAATACTCTTAGAGCATTGACTAAGAAATTTAAAGAGATTTTAAAAAAAAAAATTAAAAGAACACCTCCTAGTTTGATTTTCTTACCAAGAGAGGATTCCCTAAGATGATATTTTAGTTTTAATTTTTTGTAAAGATAAAAACTGGAAAGCGTGTATTACATTTGACAAAAAAAAAAGAGATTTAAAACTCTTTCTTGTTCAAGATCGTCATAATAGAATCAATCAAAAGACTTAAAAAAGAAAAATAAAATGAAAGATGATAACGACACAGTACCTGCCATTAGAAGTTATAGATATACTCATTATCACACATTAATATATCACTGCCTTCCCTATCAATCCTAAAGCATATAACACAATATACCTCAATTGCCGGTCCAAATGGGTTGTTATTTTAGGTTTTTTCAAAATCAAGAAACTAATGAAATTTTCTTTTTAAGTAATTGTAATAATAAAAACTAATTTCATTACTTCACTTTAATTATTTTTAATTTAATTTTAGTTTACTAATTGATTTGTATCTTCTAGTTGTGATTACAATATTGAATAACAATAATTTTAATAATTACAAAGCATAAAAATAATTTTATTACAAGTCCCTTTAAAGATTTCCTAACTAGCATACCTTCCGAAATAGCATTGAAGTTGGTGTTGATTTTTATACATAAATTGTGAGTATTAATTTTTAAATAAAAATACTTTTAGAAGTAGTCTTAAACAAGAGTGTTTTTTTTTAATTAGTTTTTTTTTTATCATACTGAGTATTTTTTTGTTGTAACAAAAAAAAAAGATTTATTCTAGATTATGTATATTTTTTAATTGAATATTAATTTATTTTGTTTTATTTAATGTAATAAAATATTTATTATTAATAACTATAAAATTTATGTTTTTTTAAATTATTTAATTTAATGATACTCGTTCAAAAAACTACTAGTTAGTTATGAAATTCAATATCTAATGCTACATTTGTCTTAACTTATACTTTTATCGGATATAATTTTCTGAAAATTTACGTTTCATCTTCTTTATTTTCTCTTAGTTGTGATTGCAACATTTTTATCAGTTACAATGTTCAAATAAGAGTAAAATATTGTTTCAATCTAAAAAAATTGAAATCATCTTACAAGATGAAGTGAAGTTAGTCCTTTTTACGTCAATCTAACTTATCTATGAGATTATTAAATTAATTAAATCGATTAGTAGTTACACCCAGCTACATGGTACCATGTGGGTTATCCTCATCTAATTCTTCTATAAATAAAATAATGTCATTATATTGGCATCATGTGCTATTTTAGTAGTTATTACCATTATTTTACTGATAAAAATGTTGACATAAGCGGTAAAGTGTTTTTTGCAAGTACAAATTTTCATCTATCACCAACAATGCACTTCCAGCATTGTAGTCACCAGAATTTTACCAAAAAATAAAAATAAAAAATTTCTTGCACCACTCCTTTTTATTATTTTTACTACCTTTTATAGTTTTTAAAATTCATATTATTTTTACTAAAAAAGTGTATTTAATATATTTTAAAACTTTAATAAGGTAAGTCCTTCATAAATCACTTTTCAAAATTAAATTTTGAAAATAATTTTACATCTTCTAAAAATCAAATTTCAAAAACATTTTACAAATAACTTTTAAAAATGAATATTTAAAATACATTAAACATAATTTCAAAAGTAAATTTAAAAAATAAAAAAGTGGTAAAAAAATAAATCACCAAAACAAATAGGATTTAACTTTTTTTTCTATGTAATTATTCTAGAATATTAAATACTAAAACTTGTGTCAAACTCAAACAGATAAGGTTTAGTAATATGGGCCACGTTTGGCCTATTGGATAAGAGGCGCACAGAGATATCCATATCTAACGGGTACGGTCAATCGCTATCCAACTTGTCCTACAAAATTGAAAGGGCCCAATGTGGTGGCCGAGAACAACGTTGTAAAAGAACAGATACAACCAGAAAGGAGAAACAGGAAAGAAGGGAATCACCTAACGATTAAGCAAATATTCATGTGCTCTTCGTTTCACAGCTCCACAAGCAAATTTACTAATTAGCCTTTGTAAATTTTAAGGTTTATGTCAAGTTATGGATTTTACTAAAAGTATCAAGTCACACTTCACACTTTTTTTCTCTGTCTAAAAATTATAACTAAGAATGTTTATAATTTTATCCCATAAAAGTTATAAAAATAATAAAAGTATACTTAAAACTCATGAATGTAACCAAAAACGTCAAATTTCGTTAAAATTATATAATTTTATTTATGTATACTTTTAAAATAGAGGATGCAAGATCCCCAACAACATCAAATATTGACTAGCATGAGTTAAAAAAATCCAAATATATACTACTTGCTTACACTTTCTTCACGTATTTTTTGTTATTGAAATGGCTTCTTTCTTCTTAAAGGCTTATATCTATTATTATTTATAAGGGAGACAAAGTGAGTTTACTTATATTTAATCTTTTCTCCGATAAGAGCAAAGTGAGTAACTTGCAATGTTTTGTTTCCATAGCCCAGTGGTTCCAATTTATGCGAGGGGCGTAAGATGTGCAGCAGTTGAAGTTGTCTCATTGTAAGCGATTGTTGTCCACGAATGGGCTCGCGAGTTGGACTCACCAACCTTTCGTTCTCTTCGCCACCCGACGTCAAATACCGACCACAATTTCCTCCATCATTATATGAATTTAAAGACAATAAAACAAAAATTTAATCAAACTATTTTTTTTATATAATATTATCCATTTATTTTAACACTTCAATTCAAATTGATTTCAATTAGATTTTTTAATTTTAAAATACAGTTTCATAAAATCTATCAAAGTATAAAATTTTATTTTGATCAATATATATATATATATATATATATATATATATATATATATAGTTTAATATTAGAAAACAGACAAGAGACTAAATTTATTGTTTAAATTTGTTATAAAAAAAATAGTTCATTTTAAAATGATGATAAAAACTTTAAGTTAAAAATTTGTTTTAAAAAAGATTGAAAGTGAAAAGACATGAAAACATGAAATAATTTATATTAGTTCATCCCGTAATAATAAGGTTACATTTGTCTTTAATTTTTTTATCAAGATTTTTATTATTTAATCTTGAACATACAAATTTATGTTTGATTACTCAAATATTTTTGTAAATATTTCTTTAAACAAACTACAATTTTAAGCATTTTTTCACACCTTTCCAAGCTTTTATATATCAAATATACAAATATATATATATATATATATATATATATATATATATATATTATAAACAGAAGACTCAAATATATGGTTCTGCGTTTTATTAAATACTCTTAATAGTTTATATTAGACACATATAACATTGTTAGATAAATAAGTTCATTTCTTGAATTTTTAATTTTTTTTTTTATAAGAGCTGGTCCCTTACTACATTGAGTGTCTGTTTCGTGAATTGATACAATACAATTTATTTTATTATATTTTTAATCATTTTAATTTGTAATTGTCTTATTAAAATTGTTAGAATAACATTTTCAAATTTTAATTTTAGTTCTTTTGGTTATAATTTTTTACAAATTGTTTTTCTTTTCCATCCTTTCAACCTTTTAGCAAAGATTAATCAAAATGCAGTAACTTTAATGAAGTATAACAAAAGCATAGTTTGGTACATTTATTAAATTATATATATATATATATATATGAAAATTTATAGAAAACATTATTTGGTAGATAGTGTTTATATTTGGGTAGTTTCTTATTTGAAACTATTTATGTTAATAAGGATTCAAAATGTTTTCATAATAAGGATTAAGTTGTAAATTATATTAGGGGACTGATTTACAAATATATATCTGTTCTACACTGATAGGGAACAAAATATTGTGACTAACATAATGGTTCATGCCCAAGTAGAGTTAATTGAAACGAAAACTCAATTCATGGTTAAAGAAACATTTGGAAATCCAATAGTGGCTGATTCAAATGCGTTCTAAGGTGTTTCAGGATTCATAAACAAAAAGTGAAACCATGATTAATTGGGCAAGTTAATTTCGTTGTTGCCTTGTTGGAGTTTATTGTCTGTACATGATAGTTTCACATTTTTACATTTATTTTCGTATAATAAAATAAAAATATGAAAATAATATCTTAAAATTGCATTTTTATTTTACTATTTATATTCTTTTATTAACATATTTGTTAAGGTAACAATAAAAAAATTAAATAGGTAATATCATACAAATTTTTAAAACTATTAAATATTATTCTTTTTTTGGGTCAACATTTTAACTCAATCAATTATCATACGACCAAAGAAAAAAAAAACTAACAAGGATGTATAAGGTGGACTTAAACTAGAAAATAACGCACAGTTTAGTTTTAAGAAATATTTTTTATTTTTACTTGTGCGTATACATAAAACAGTAAAAATAGAAAAGAAAAATATTTTCACTATTTTCTAAAAAACATTATTAACAATAAAAATAACATGAAAATATTATTATTAAAAAAAATCAGAACCAAATAACTCCTTAAAAATGTCTTGCAAAGTCTCCAACGTTGGCACTGTCGTAAGTGGATTCTAATCTCTAATTAAAAAGGAGGGATGAATATAACCGAAAGAGACTTCAACATTGATAAAAGTTATATGGAAGAAGCCGTACCTTGGCTATGGAGGCCTCCAAAGGACCATGTTCTAACGGTGCTGAATGCAATTATGTCTCACAATTCTTTTCTTCATTAGAAGGAGAGGCCTCGATTGTGTTGGGTCAAGTCATGTTGGGTGTTACTCTTACATGAATAAATTGTTCAATCTAAGAAATAAAAAGCATTGACCCAGAAATCAAAACATCGGTTAAGAAAAAGTTATAAAATACCTCCAAATTTAATGAGTTAGTTGACACGTTTGTTTCCTTATCACAGTGTGAGAAAAGAAGAGTTTACCATCATTCAAACTTCACAATCATTTAGGGTTTGGTTGGATACGCTTTTTAACTTTGTAATAGTATAATTAAGAGTAAAATAATTCCTTCTCACTAAAATGTATCAGTAGATGCTCAAATTTCATTTCCAGAATTACATATAAATAGGTAATTAGTTATAATTAACCACGCTCCAAAGTAGCTGCGAAAGAGAAATTTAAGAGCATGTTTATTGTATTTAAAAAATAATAATTAAAAGATATACTTATTTTTTATTTAAAAAAAATAAAAATAAAAACAAACATGCTCTAAATTTCAATTTCAATTTCAATTTCTGCATTACTTTCTGTGAGTCAAATATTACAATCAACCTGAAAACAATCATCATTTCAAGCGGGCAAGAGCAATTTTTTATTTTAATTCTACAAATTACAAACATAATCACTTTAGTTTTTCTTTTTTAATGTTTAACTTTATAAAATAAAATTTATTTTAGATCTTTTTCTATACAAAGTGACAGTTTAAAATTAATTAAAATAATTTTTTTACAAAAAAAATTATTTAAAATATTTAATTAGAGACTAAAATAGTTAACACTTATAATTATTAAAATTAAATAAAAAATTACTTAAATATCAAAGAGTGATATTATACAGTCAAATGTAACCGTTTAAAAATATTATAACTGGATAAAAATAAATTCATCAACTTTTGTAAAATCGTTATATTACTAAAAATGTATTAATATATTTTCGACATGGTGCTTGGCTTTCTTTGATCAAAGTATCCCCAAGTTAACAATCAAAGATTAATCTTTTCAAGACAGCGATTATTGGCGTGAATACATAAATTTTCTTAATAAATATTTTACACACACATGTATATAGCTACAAATTAAATCCTAATTAAAATATTTTTAGATTTATTAATTTATATATTGTTTTGAACTTTATTGATGTTTACACATGCAATGCTTGCTTAGACCCGAGTATAATCAAATACTGTTTAAATCAAGAGCTCTAGGACATTAAAAAAAACTTGATAAACTTAATCAAACTTAAGCCAAATTAACTTCAAAATTTCAAATCATTCCATGGGCAAACCTAATCTTGCACGACTCACGATAATTTTTGTTGTTAAATTACCGTAAAATCTAAACTCTAGAGCGAGAGAAAACAATAAAGTATTAAATGAATAGGGTTTTAAGTTACTTAAATTAAAAGTAAAAAAACACTCAATTAGATAAAATAATAATAATAAACGTGTTTTTATCATATATTTTTTAAGGAATAAATTGATGGTTACAAATTTTGAACTCGTTTTTCCTCCATTCTATTGCATAACACGGGGAGAAATATTTCAATGAGTTATACATTATTTTATACTTTTTCTTTCACTTTTTTACTTTTTCCCCAAACAAGTGATCAATATTCTTGTAACTTATTTTCTTTCCACTTCCCTGAAAACAAACAGATCAATAAAAGGAGAGAGAGATGCATGCACAATTATTTATATTGTCTTGTGAGCCCACTAAAACCTAAAGTCAAAACCACTTTAATAATTTTGAGGAGAAATAGTTTAAAAATTAGATTAATACATCTAAAATGTTATATCAGTTAATTTAAAAAAAAAAGTATATTAAAACAGGATTATCTTCATTTTATTATTTGAAAAGTTAATATAAGAAAACAGCGTATGAAATATAAATATAATTAATAATGGATAAGAAGTGGGAGCTGAAGGGGAAGGGACGATGAAGGTGGTGTGAGGTACGGGTAATGGTGTTATTGGGTGGACAAGAAATACTGTGGTGGACACCCACCGAGACATGGTGGAGTCTATGGCTGACGTGTGGGATCCGTGTCCTAACATCAAAGATACAGTCGCTGTCGAAGCCTCATAGCCACTCGTTTTTTGGAGGGGCGAAGACACGGTCACCGAACTCTTCTACAACAACACTCGTCCACATGCATATGCATCTTCCTCTTCAATTCCCACCCCATGCATTTCACGTCCCATCGCCAACCTCTCCCAGACGCATGTAACAACTAACCAGTCAATCACACCACTACTTTTTTAAGTTTAACTTTTGTTAAGATATATATCCTAAGAAGGTTAAAAACATTATTTTTTTATTAACTTTTAAAAAGTGATTTTTTAAGTTTAATTCTTCTTAATGTTGGGTTATATAGATATATGGGTCTAGACTGTAAAGAATATGTTATAATATTTCATATTAATTAAACATGTGATTTTAACTATTTTAAATTATTTTTATTTTTGGAAAAAAGAGAGATAATAATAAAAGGAGAACAAAAGAAATATAAAATGAGTGTAAGAATAAAAAATAAAAAAGTAAAGATTAAAAATAAATAAATTTATATAAATTTTTTTTGTCTGATTTCAATCTCTTACGGATTTCGTTCTTAACAACTTTTTATGATAGGTTTTTTATAAAGCTTTTTCTTTAATATATTTATTTAGGTTTCTTGTATATTATCCTGTAGATAAATTTGAAGATTTCAATTTTAAATCTGTTTAAGTTTTTCTCGTGTTGGAAGATTTAAAGTTTTTTTAATTTTAAATTAAGAATTTTGTTAACCTCAATTTTAAGAGTTGAGTTTAAGTAATAAATACTTTTTTTAGTAAAATTTTATTATTATTAAGTGTTTATCTTCAGTCATTAAAATAAAATTTTTAAATTAATTATTCATATAATATTTTCAATGTAAATAACGGACAAGGTATACAATGTACATAATATTTTATCTTCATATGAAAACCCTTCACGTGTTGATTTAGATTAAAAAAATATTGTTATAAAAAAATATATATCAACACATATTTTTAACACATTCTTAATTATTGATTAAAAATTATTAAAAATTATATAAATTTTACTCTTTTTCATACTTAATTTTTTATTTTTTTATTTTTTACTAAATTTAATCAATAATTAAAAATATAATAAAAAATGTACTTTTAACACTCTTCGTGATCTTTTCCATTCAAATTAAGATCAGTAACAATGATAAACCATGCGTCTTATTTCTTTTTATTTAATATTTTTAAAATTTTTAGTTCAAAAAATTCTCTCAATGGATTAACTTTAATTTTTTTAAACATCATAGATGGGTCTACAGTCGCCAGTACATTTTCTCATTAAAATTTTTGTTATGTTTTTAATAGCTGTCTTGACTTTTTATTATACTGTGATAAATAAAATTTCTCCATTTAATTTCTTTGTTTTTTTAATTTCTCTAAGTATCACTTTTAATCAAATACAATAAAAATTTATATTTACTTTTATAGTTGCTAATGCTCCTAAACACTTCATAACTTCTAATTTATATACCAAATCTTTTTACTGAGTGTTTATATATCAGTTTGATAAATTTCCAAAATCTTGTAAAATCACTTGTAACTTTAGCAACAAAAAAATAAACTATAAAAGTATCATATTATAGAACTAAAATGGCTATGGTTAACACAATTAACTAAGAGATTAGCTAAAAATTTGAATAAATAATTTTTAAAGGAAAGTTGTTAAATTAACCAGTTAATTAAATTTAAAAATTTGAAAGTAATTATTGATCTAGTTAATAAATATAAAATGATATAAAATGACACATTTATATACTATTAAAAATTTATAGCAAAAGTGTAATTGTAGGTAATTATAATTTTAGAGTTTATTAGTTTATTTTAAACCCCTATCATTTTTTGTTTATAAATAAATATTCTATTAGTAATTGAAATAAATAATGTAAACAATGTAATTGTTAAAATAAACAATGAATTATTAAAAACAATCCAAAAATAATAAACAAAATAAATATATTATCTAATAGTCTATGATAAATTAACTATTATTGCAATAAATAGTTTGGTATTAAACTAATAAGAATAAAAATGAAAAAAAGAGTTATAAATTATAAGTTCAAACACTAGTTCACACTACTTTAAGTTAGTAGGATAAATTTATTTATTAAATATTTTTATTCTGGTTAAATTAGTTTATAAAATAGTTAAATAACTTATAAATTAACTGAAACATCTCGTCAAAAACATTCTAAATATATATATGATCTAAAAGACAAATTAAAAGGAATAGTAAGTTTCATTTTGTTGTGTCATGTTTAAAAGAAGAATATTTGTTGTATATAACTCATTTCTAAGTTCACAGCTAATTAAGCTAGCTCTCTCCACTCGATCAATTGTTATTTTTAACTATAAATTTTTATATATAACGTGCTCAAGAAACTGATATGCATTTTTTTTCCCTTTTTATAATTGTGACATGCTGAGAATTAAATTTGAACATATAACATCAAGCTCCTCATTGCCGACCTACATTTAATGGCTTTTGGTATACATATTTCCCTTTTAGCACTTTAGATACATCACCTGTATAACAAGAGGAACATTTGGTCACACTCAATGTTTTAAGTTTATGATGAGTTGGACATTATCCAGTTTAAGACGTGTTACATTACGAGTCCATGACCGACGGCACGTTGTTAAAGTGAACTCGTGTTTTGTTATTATTTGTCTCCCTCAATCATTGGTTTAACACTTAACCTCAAAATCATATCAGAGTTATTATTGAGGAAGCGAAATATGGGAGCATAATAACAGAGTACTAATAACAATATTCAAACAAGAAGATGCTGATGGGTAAAACGATTGCCACTGGGAATTAATAAAATGACTCCCCGAAATATGATATGTATATACAAGTCGTTTTTCTTTCTTTCATTTTTTTCCTTGCCTGCTCTTTAAAGTGTAAACTATTTTTTTAAAGAAGAGTATAAACAAATAAAAAAAATAAACATTAAATTAGAGTAAAAAAAGTTAAATTTATATAATTTTTAATAAAGTCTAATTATTAACTAAAAATGTATTAAAAAGTGTGTCTCTATACTATAATTTCGGGGGATTCCTTCAGTGCTCTTTTAGTTTTAAGTCTTTTTCTCGTAAGAATGGAAAGAAAGAGATGTCATTTTCTATATCCTAATAATATTTTTTCTTCACAAGGTACAGACTGAGCCCTTGCTTGGAGTGTTAGCCTTAACGAAGGTCATTGACCCGATTGACACTGCGGAAGGAAAGCTAGCACGGATGGAATTTTATTTTTATTTTTATTTTTCACTTTTCCTTCAACTAAAAACTAAAAAATGTATACTTATTTGTATTTTTTCTACTTTTTTTTTTCTTTCCATCCAAACAAGGCGTAGGCAGACACCAACTTTCACAATCAACAGCGCTTTTATTTGGAACTTCCTTCAAATATTATTTTAACTTAATAATACTTTTAATCTTTTGATTCAAACTTTATATGATTTTTAAAACTCAAAAAATTTAGGGTATGTTTGATTACTGTTTTGAAAACAGTTTTCTGTTTTTAAAAATAAATTTTAATCTTTTCATCAATTTTTTTCTACCTAAAACATTAATAGCCTAAAATAAAAATATATGTTATATCTTCCGCACCTCAAATTCCAACCCTTAATCTTACACAATTGTTCAAATATAATTAAATTCCTATAAAAAAATTTGAATAAAAATAAAAATTTGAAGGTTTTAAATTAAAAAATTGATAAAATAAAATGTATTTAATTTCAAAAATAAAAACTCAATTTACTAAAAAGAACTTAAACAACCAAAATTGTATATAATTTAATTAAATTAAGCAAAAGTACAATTAAGTTATTGTTTTAATTGTTAGTAAGAAAATATTTATTCGTTGAAATGATAACCACTCCTTGTAGTTTGATTTAGGCACGCATTATTGAACAAATTGGATCATTTCCAAACTCCCACATGCAAATTATGTGAAGGAAAGCTACAGACATGTTTCCGAAGAAAGCCTAAACTTTAAGAATCAATTCCGTAAAGGTAAAAACAGAAAATGAAGTTTGAAGACAGGGGAAACGAGATAAACCTAAGTCAAGGAGAATGAAACAATTAACAGATGGAGATCAAGTGCGTAGCAATAAGAACATGTCACTATTAATTTCAACTTCCCACTTGTGTGGAAGCAGCCAGTGGATATGGATTAAGGCAGGGGAATTAAAGAAGTGGCAAGAATTAGTTTAAAAGGAATAATCACTCGGCTGAAAAATATTTAGATAGAAAACAACGATTGATAGGAAAGAAAACATGACAGGCTTGGTCCACCTTGACAAACTCACAACGATAAAAATCATAATAATGAAATAAATCTACAGGGTTCAAAAATCTCCTTATAACAAGTGAGCACACCATGTAACCCGCTGTTACTCTCAAACTCCCTATACCATTTCAGAACAAACAAAAAACCAACTCCATCAGCTCATGGCGACCCCCAACCCCACTAGCCTCTCCCCTGCCATGGAAAGAACCGGGCAATGGTAAACACCACCTCACTCTCCTCCTCCATTTTCAAACCCCTGATTAATTAATTCCTGTCCAATGCAAAATTTTACTAATCAATTAGTCACATGCATTATTGCAGGGTTTTCTCCCCAGAAATCCCAAGCGATGTTATAGTTACAATTGGAGAAGCCAATTTTTCTCTCCACAAGGTACCCAAAAAATTCATTTCATGACAATTGTTGTTATCTATGTGATATTGTGCATGTGAGAAAACAGGGTTCAATTAAGTTTTACCAATGAAATTGTTAACACTTAACAGTTCATACTGGTGGCAAAGAGCAACTACATCAGAAAACTGATAATGGAATCAGAGGAAAGTGAACTAACAAGAATAGACCTTTCCAACATACCTGGAGGCCAAGAAGCTTTTGATAAAGCAGCTAAGTTCTGTTACGGCGTCAACTTCGAGATAACCGTTCACAACATAGCCCCGCTGCACTGCGCCTCCGTGTTCCTCCAGATGACCGACGAATACTGCGACGGCAACCTCGCCGGAAGAACCGAAGAGTTCCTCTCTCAAATCGCTCTCTCCACTCTCCAAAGCGCCGTCCTCGTCCTCAAGTCCTGCCGGGAGTTTCTCCCCTTCGCCGACGACCTCACCATCAGCGTCGTCAACCGCTGCGTCGATGCTATTAGCTCCAAGGTTTGCAGCGAGGCAAACTTCCCCAACCGTTCGCCGCCGAACTGGTGGACGGAGGAGCTCGCCATCCTCGACGTCGATTCCTTCGGAAAAGTAATCGCCGCAATGAAGCAGCGCGGCGCGAAGTACCTCACCGTAGCCGGAGCGTTGATCACGTACACAGAACGCGCCCTACGGGAGCTAGTCCGGGACCAGACCGGCGGCGGAAGAGGAATCCGGTCACCGGAGTCCGGCAAATCCGATTCGGAGTCAAGAATCGAACAACGCGAGGTTCTGCAGTCCATCGTCCCGCACTTCCCGTGCGAGAAAGCGGCTTTCCCGATCAACTTCCTCTGCTGCCTTCTCCGGTGCGCGATCTACCTCCACGCCTCGAGCGCCTGCAAGCGCGAGCTCGAGAAGCGGATCACGGAGATCCTGGAGCACGTCACGCTGGACGACCTCCTCGTGCTCTCGTTCACCTACGACGGCGAGAGGCTCTTGGATCTCGACAGTGTTCGGAGAATCATCTCCGGCTTCGTGGAGAAGGAGAAGGGCACGTCGGTGTTCAACGCCGGCGGCAACTTCAAAGAGGACTGCTCCGCCGCGATGCAGCGCGTGGCCAAAACCGCCGACGCGTACCTCGCCGAAATCGCCGCGTACAACGAACTCTCCATCTCGAAATTCAACGGCATCGCTACTCTCATCCCCAAAGGCGCAAGAAAACTCGACGACGATCTATACCGTGCTGTGGATATCTACCTCAAGGTATGGAATAACGAATAACACACTCTCGTTCCCATACGACACCGTTTCGAAAGTAAAACTAGTAACTAACTTTCTAACTCCACGCGCTTGCGCGTGTATTGTTGCAGGTGCACCCAGACCTGGATGAGATAGAGAAGGAGAAGGTGTGCAGCGTGATGGACCCGCTGAAACTGTCTTACGAGGCACGTGTGCACGCGTCGAAGAACAAGCGGTTGCCGTTGCAGATCGTGCTTCACGCGCTGTATTACGATCAGCTGAAGCTAAGGAGTGGTGGGGCGGGGGAGGAAGAAGCGGCGGCGGTGGCGGCGGCTGAGAAGCATCAATTGCAGGCTGACGTGTCGTTGCTGAGGGAGAATGAGGAGTTGCGAACGGAGTTGACGAAGATGAAGATGTACATTTCAGATTTGAAGAAGAATGTTCCTGGAACGACGTCGTCTGGGAAGGAAGCATTGGTCTCCGTCAAAAGGCCTACGTTCTTCTCTTCCATGTCCAAGAAACTGAGCAAGTTGAACCCTTTCAGGCATGGGTCCAAGGACACGTCCAATATTGATGATGCTCCTGTGGACTTGACCAAGCCCAGAAGAAGAAGGTTTTCTATTTCCTAGATTTTCTTCACCATTCAGTGTTCTTAGTGAGTTCATATTACTTGTTCCTCTTTTTATTTTTTTTATTTAAAACAATCCTTTATCAAATTGTTTTTTTTTTTTTTCAAATAGATACATTTTATGTTTTGATTGTTCTTTTTCTTTTCTATGAAGATGCCACTTTGTAATTTAGAAAAAAGAGACGTGTTTAAATTCTTATATTTATGGATCATATGTGTACCTTTAAAAATGAAAAAAAAAACAAAACAAAACTGGAAGATGTGTTTGCGTGGGTAAGAATGTCCCAGTTACCATATGAATGAGAATTATAATGCCTTGATCTGATTCTTGCGAACTTTTCGTCTTGTTTGTGCCTCGATTGTTTCTTCTAGTCCTATCTTAATATTGATTAATGCATACTAGAGAGTAGATTGTTGATGATCTAACTTTACCTCAAGAACGAAAAACTAACATAACTAGTTAAAATGGCAAAGAAAACTGATTGAGTAGAAATTTGTAGCATCAGTTAATTATAGCTAGAGACTAGATAACTAGGTAAACAAAGAGTTATATTCAATTTAACAAAGGTAATGATTGAAGGAGTAGTCCCTCGAATCTTTGCTATCATTTTTTATGCCAGGGAGGGTTAGTCATTGCTTTTTAATACATCTTTTAAATATATATTTAAATTAATTTATTAAATAATTTTTTAACATGTATAAAATATATAATAAAAAGTTTATGTATAATAAATTTATGATATCATTAAATTTAATATATTAATAATATTAAACGGTAAAAATTATTAATATTGATATTTTCACAATTACAGTGCTACGCATTTTGAGTTTGTCTATCCCTTCAGAATTAGAATATCTTTTATGTTTACTTTCAAATTAAACATATGACTGATCAGTGATGATTGGCATTTTAATCATACGAATGAAATTTTCACGCCGCGATTGTATTGGCTACTTTTTCGTGAAGCACCAATGAGTTAGTGGAGAAACTTTCCCAATTTAGTAAGTGAATGTTACGTTACGTGTGATGCAAATGTAAAGTGCAACTTGCATTTGCAATTTTGCATAGACGTATAGTGGTCATATTATCCATCTCATATAACTTTATCACAGTCTGAAGCTCATAGGTAAGCACATGTATTCTCATGTTTGGTGTCTGCTTATCTATGAGCTTGTAACAAGAGGTCTAAAACAGCAATCTTCAAAATATATATATATATATATATATATATATATATATATATGTATGTATGTATATATTTCAGATCAAAACATAAAAATGATTTAATATTTTCAAGTAATTTAAAATATTTAATAAAATATATTCAATATTTTTACATTATATACTCATGGACAAGTAATACATGATCTCTTTTTGTACTTTTCTAGCCACTGTTATTGATATTTTAAAATGTATCTATTTGTACATTTTAATTTTAAATTTAATTGATGATTCCAATGCCTTTTCCACGTTGAGAAATTTTTTTTATACAACTTTAGATCAGTGTATTTTTAAAATGCATGTAGATAAAAAATGAGATATAAAAATAAATATATACAATATTATATTATATCATATACGAATTTTAGTTGTTTTAATATTATCCGTTACGTTTTTTAAGCTGAAAATAAAGTACACCCAAAAATTGTTATTAGGTCTAATTGAATCAGTTGCAATTTAGTGAAAAGGGACTTAAAAAGAAGTTAATTTAAGTCGCCTATAATATTAATTCATAGAGAACGATCAAACTTAACGTAAGAGTTCTTATAGCGACTCATATAAAAAGGATAAGATTTGATCACCATATTTTCTTACATTTTATAAAATTACTAATATAAATATAGTGAGTTAATTAATAATAGTTTAGGTATTAACTCCTTTAAACAACCTATTTCAACTATAATATAAAGAAAATAAAGCCAATATGCACATATTAGCTTTTTTTTCTTTTCTAATAATTTAGTTATGTTACCCGTGCAATGCTTGATACAAATGGAGACACTATTAGGTTAGGTGACATCAACAACCCAAATGGTGAGAGTGGATCAAGTAATGAACAAAAACTCATAAGGAAGAACTCGAAACAAACCTCAAAGCTAGCTGGGTGGAATAAATTCATCCACTAAGAATGTAGTTTCTTAATTATCTTTTTTTTTTATTAATAATTATATTTTGTTTATGTTCATAAGAGGAGATTTAGAATCTTTTTTCGTTAAGATATATGTTCTTTTGATTTTGTTGGGTGTCTGTTAGAAAGTGAGAATTGATTATATCAATTATAAAAACTCATTTAAAAGAACATAAAAAATTTGACCTATTACTAAACTTTTTTTTAAAAAAACTAGTATCTCAAGACTTATAATCCAACAAAATACACACATAAAATATGCATTTCCTTATTCGGATTAAAAACAATTGCGTTTACTTACTTCAGTTACTTAAATGAAACAAACTAAAAAATAAATACTTATAATTAATTTACGAAGAAAAATTGCAACATAAAAATATATATATATATATATATATATATATAAACTTTAATTTAAGATAATAATTAAACAAAATAATGTTAGGATCATGTCTAGTTATTAACTAATGAACAAACAATGAATTAACATTTTATTATTATTCTTTTTTGGTCAACAATAACATTTTGTTATTTGGTCAAACATGAATTACATGTTTGAAAGGCAAGGTGCATGAGTCCATATGATATGGGCCTTGGGTAAAGTTTCTTGGATTATAGTAACTCCAAACACAAATAGAAAACTGATTGATTGACCATTTTTTCCCTGCAATATTACAATGGATCAGAACGGGGACTAGTTCAAATTTAAGAGGCTCAGCAAAACCTACTGTGATTTATTGGGCCCTATTCGTAAAAGGGTGTCTGGTCCCCAAGCCAGCTGGGTAAGAAGCGAAGCACAACTTCAATCTCCATCATCTCCAAACTAACACGAAGCATTTAACGGATGAATACTTAATATTGGGGACCATGTTCCATATACTATATAGCTTGAAGGAACATGTCACTCTTGAACTGTGTGATTTTGGACCAAAAATATAAGTATAAAAATAAGAACAACTATTTGAACTGTGAAATGAGCCTGTGCTTTCATAATTTGCCTACATTTATCTTAAAATTGATGTTTCTGAAATTGAAATGGACACCATGCATTCACATCCTGCAATTCTTTGAATATTAAATCCTGGGCCCCTAGGTAGATTCACGTATGCTCCCGATTCGAAACAATTTGGCAATGACTCATTGTGCACTTCAACCTTAATTAAATGCTTGTCTTGTTAGGAACCGCTAATCCCTCCAATTTTATCACGGAAGGTAAAGTTTATTTTGATAATTTTTTTTAAAAATAATCTTAAATTGTTCCACTGAAAACAAAAATCTTTGATTTACATTGAAATAATGTTATACCTACACACTTCAAAAAATTAAGCGTCTTATCAAAACTTATATGTATCTGTAAGAAGTTTACTATATTATTAGATCAGACTTTTAAGTCCTATGTATGTGTCTTTGGATGAGGAAAAAAGTTACCACTTGCCAGTGCTTGGTAGAAAGAGGATTATCATTTCCTAACTTCAAAGGAGTTGTTAATTTAGTACTAATTGATTGATTGCAGCTAGAGCTTGTGAGTGGAAAGGTTTATGCATGCAGAGAAAGAGATATGATCTGACAAATCAAAGTGATACCCGACATTAATTGGATAACCCAAAATAGAGTGGGGCTTAAAAGAAACACAGTCTTCATCTATCGCTGTAGTGTTGAAAGCTAAGTTTCGAACCGTGCAATAGGGTTTATATTATACCGGTGTCTGGTTACTCACATCAGTGTCTGTCAATTCTGTAGACAACGTTTATGCCAAAGTTTATGCTTTTTGCAGCAACAATGACAGAGGAATTTAGAAGAAAAATGAATAACTTAATTATACATACAATTAATCATCATTATAAATTGGCTTAATGGATGAAGAGGCGTTTTTTTAGTACCTGAGAATAAATTCTCCTAGCTACACCGAATGAACATGGGACAACACCTGCAAATTTGAATGCTCCTTTAACTTCACTTTGAAAACAAAAAATACAAAACTTTGCACTCATTGTTAGAACCTTGTTGAAGAACTTTGATAACCTTCAATTTTTGAAACATCATACAATTCAAACACAAATATGATACATATTTGAATGTCAACACGAACGACAATAATAGAAATGATTGGTCTAAACCGTTCAAATTCATCATAATAAAAGATGTGTGTGTATATATCAACCGACCCCCTCTCTTGGATATGATGAGAGCTTTTGCTTCGCTGATAGATGGGACCAACCAAGTATTGCCGATTCGCATAAACGAGGGCAGTGATACATAAGTTTGGTAGGCTGTCAATCACGGGCCATGCAACACTATCAAGTAAATCAATTTTTTTTAATATTATTTTTATAAAATTAATTTTTACTTTTTTAATTTAATTCTTTAATTTTTTTATTTAATCTTTTAACTTTTAGTGTTTTTTTCATTAATTTCATTTAATTACACTAGTTAAGTAAATAATAATGATGGTGATAAAACATAAATAAATATGTTAATATTTTGAAAATTCACGATATAAATATGATAACGATATATTGAGTAAAGTATTTTTTTATTCTTTAATATATCTAATATTTATATTTGTTGGTTATCATCATCATATGATCACTATTGAGTTTTAATTTATTAAATGATATAATCATAATTAAATTTAAATAAAAGTATTATTGTCAAATTACCATATTAATATCTCCATTATCTAAAGAAGAAACATATGTTAAAAGAAAGTAATGCAAGATATGCGTTGGATACGGATACCATACACGTACATTATCATTTTTAAAGTATCTCTGCATTAGAAAATTTAACAAATTAAATATAGTTAACTGAAAATGACTGTTTCGATTGATGTTTAAAAATTAAAGAATTTAAATAAAATAAAAATAACTAAAAGATTAAATTAAAAATAAAGAATTAAAAAATATTAACTTTACAATCGTTTACTTGAGTTGTTCCAAAAACATCGCAAGGTTTGACTTACCTAATAAAAAATTGAAATAAAATAAATTAATAAAAAATAGAATTACCCTTATCAAATTTACTCTACATAATATTTTTCATAAGAAATTGAATTAACAAATTTAAATATTGAATGGTGCCGCGATACCTTAATGATTATACAAGGGGTTATTTTTAAATTATATAAAACTTAATCATCTATTTACTAAAATTCTAAAGTCCAACAGTTAATTTTATAAACGAAAATCAGTAGTAAATCATGAATTTTTTTATTTAATAACTTATTATAGAATTTAAATTTAGAAAAATTTAACCATTAGATAATTATATTATAATATTTTAATAATAATTTTGCATATCCAAATTTATAATCTTATAATTCAAAAATTTTAAAATGTATATTAAACTTTAAAATAAATTTAATTGATAAAATATCAATAAATAGTTTTATAAATTTTTATAAACTTAATTTTAAGTAAAAATCTACAGATACATGTGTGTGTACATGTACGAATATGTACACAAGACACACCCTTGACTCTTCTAAATAAATCCAATTAGAAGTCAATAATAATTTTTAAAATTAAAGCAAGAGATAATATAATTTTAACAATCATAAAAAAATTATTAAAAGATTCGAACTATTAAGCCGTCATTAAATAATGACATTGAATGTACTATACATCACTTACATTGAATGATATTAATTATGAGTATTTCTAATTTGTATATATATAAATATTTTATTATAAATTAAATTTATTTATATATAATAATTTTTAATTTAAATATTGAAAACATATACTTACCTACTTTGTTATTAATTAGTTTTGAGGTGATGGCTATTTAAGAGAACTGCATTAATTCACAATCATACTGACATTTACATATAAGATTAGGGACCCATTTTATCATGTTCTGCCATGATTATTCAACTCAAAAGGATTTTGCAATTATGTATGTGTGAATTATTTTAGAAGAATAAGTCTTCTTTTTCTAAATCTATTTGATATTTTAAAGAACATCTATTTTTTTTATCGAAGGTAATTTTAATAAAATTTTCTTAATTATATTATAGTCAGATTAGTTCTTTCAGCAAGGAGTTTTTTCACACACAAAATTCAAACTCATGCTATCTTTGACAAAACTAAAAACCTATTAATATTAATATGGTCAATTAATATAATATTTTCTATACGCCTTTTTCTATACTATTTTTACAACTTTTCTGAAATTCCTCTTTCTTTTTAGTATGATGAAATTTGGACCACAATTCACAACCTGGTTGCTCATGTTCCTCACCTGTGTCCCACAACTGTAATAATGTACTTAGGCTAAAATTGAAGCATGATCAAAGAGTTGGCTTTCAAATTCAATAGGTTTCTCTATTATTGACCAAGTAGTTCCACTGCTCACTCCATTGAACGTTTAAACAAAACTAGCTCCAATTTTGACTTTTTTTGTATATAGTATTTTAAAATAATATATAACAAAATATGAATTTTTAAAAAATATTTATATAAATATGAGAATTTAAGGTGATTTTTTAATTAAAATTTAAAATTTTGACATATAATATTTTTAAATCTTATATTTAAATTAATTTTCCTCTAATTTTGAGTTTGCAAATTGCGTTGCATCTTCCATTTTTGCTATCCGAATGCAAATTTTAACAAGGTAAGGTATTTTCCGTTTTGTATTGGTTCCTTTGAGGTATTCAACTTATTTATTTTGATGTTTTTACTATAAATTTAATTTGTTCAAAGTAACTTTGTTTTACCCTGAAAAATTACAATTACAATGGGATTATTCACTATTCACTTATTTGAATATTACCGCATCATATATCATTATTTATTGCGATGTACAGTTGTGGGATGATTCATGGATTTTTTGTCTTCTACACATAATTCGAAATTTGATGTCCCCATTTATGCATTGTTTAATTTATCTATTTCTGAGTTATTACTTTGAGAAATGAGAACATTGTTGTTTATTTATGGTGTCATAAATAAATATGGAGACGCAGATCCAAAAATAGGTAGAAGTAGTTGGCAAAATAAACAATGAGTAGTTGGATGTGTAGATCTCTCTCTCTCTCTCTCTCTCCTAATTTGTCATGTATCACAGTCGCCATGATGAAGCTTGTGCTTGACTTACTCAGCACCACCAACCCCCATAAAAGGTAAATAATGCATTGTCTTTTGTTAATATCACGGAGTATATACACATACATGCACTTGTATTGTAGTTTATACGTGACACAGTTTGAATCTCTGACTTTTACCTCCTGTCATTTTCTTCCTCTGTCTTCAATGTTTAACACCTTTTATACCACCCATGGATTTGGTAAGAGATTGTAGCTGATTATGTTAACAACATAGGTTGACTTTGCCTTTTTCTTTTTTTTTTTTTTTTTTTGGGGGGGGGGTTCAAGATTTGGATCCAATGTTCTTTTTTACAATTTTATTTTAAGAGGAGAAAATGATGTTTTATTCTAAACTATAAAAAGTCACTAAATTAAAAAAAAAATATTTACAAGGAATTTATATTTATGACATCTTAAGAAAGTAATAAAAATTTAAACTTGTGATCTATCAAATGTATAATTAATCATATTTACCAACACTTTACAAAATTAATAGGCAAAGTATTACTAAACAGCTTTTTAAAGCATTTAAGTCTTTTCCATTATATTCCGTTGATTTTCTTGAAACGTAGGGACTCACTTAGACTATTTTTTTTTATGATAGGTTGTAATTTTCAATAGAGAGACTCCATTTGACTTTTTATTACTTTTCCCACTCTCGACAAACTAATGAACAAATAAATACCACGTGGGGGCTTTTTTGAATAGCCAATCTCTAAGTTTGAATACCCAATTCTAATGATTTTATATAAGAGATTTGTGTCTTTTAAATGAAAAAAAAAAGTGTAAAATTAAAAAAAAATTGATTTTATGTCATATAAACAAAAGCAAAGGATTTAGTTTTTTTTGAATTCGATAAAAAAAATGAAAAAATATCATAAACACGTTGTTGAATGCTAAAATTACATGAGATAATTTTATGTCCATTAATTATCACTAAGAGTTATACTATTTAGCACCCAGGTGTCTACACTAAATACTCGGTACTAATTAAAAATTATTTATATTGTAATTGTACAGGATATTTGATATTGAAACTTAAACCTAATGTTAAAATAATATTATTCTGTCATTAATTTTTTTGTATTATAAAAATTTACAAATCAGTTTTATAAAAGGAAAAGGTAGACAAAGTAAATCACTAATTAACTTTGTTCTCATGCCAATTATTTTATTTTTTAATAATACATAATTTTAAAAAAAGCAATAATTAAAGTTAAAAATTAAGAATTTTATCAACCAAGCACCCTAAGATATTGTTTAAAAAATTAATAAATATTTTTTTTGAAGTACCAAAATCAATTAAAATAAATTACATTATATATTAGTATTTTAGGAAAGTGGAGTATAATTTTTAATATAGAAAAATAACAATATATTTTAAGCATCTTTAAACAAAGAAAGTGTAATTTTTTTTATAAATTTGTTTCACTTTTTTTTTCTTTTAGCTTATAACTTAATTTGTTATAGTTATGCAATATAAATATTACTTATGAAAATAATAATGTTTGTCTCGTACCTCATAAAAGAATAAGAATTAAAAGTTGATTTGACTCAAATAAGCATAATAAAATATAGAATTTATATTTTAAATATTAAGTCTACGTTAATTTTTTATTTTTAAGTATAATTCATCTAAACTTGTTTTAAATGAGTTTAATCCGATCCAGTCAATTTAAGTATAATATGTTAAGTTCAATCAACACTTAAGTTTTTTTTTTTTTCCATCTTGAATAAGTAAGTTTTTTTTGCCCTCATTTTGCCACCTCTGGAAGAGAGAGAGATAAAGAGAATAAAAAAGAAAGTGAAAAAAGTGACAGATGTAATAAAAGTAAAATGAATATAAGAAAAAAGTGTTAAAAAAATTAAAACTTAATAAAAATACCCTTGTTTCATGTAAAAAAAACATTTTTATTACCAAGTAGAGAGACTAAAGTATAAAAAAATTACTAAAAAAGGAAAAAAAAAAAGAGAGAAAATATACTGATACGAGAAAGAAAATTTATTCTCAACTTAGCAAACGAGCATGTATGGCAAAAAGAAAGGAGGAAGAATGTAGAACAAGTTAAAAATGGAATGTGTCAATGAGAAGGGAAGATTGAATTAAATGTGGTGGTCATTCCATGCATGTGAGGTATCAACAAATTCTAAGACTCTAACAAAGACATCTACCAGCCCAGCTTATCCATCCATAAGTAGGGAGTGAAGATGGAAAGGAAGAGGATGGATGAAGAAGAAAAAGAAAGCAAAGTTGAACACTTTTCTTAATTTCAAAATTGCCTTTTTCTTTTCACCCTAAACCCACATTACTAAAGGAATTAAGATAAAAGTTCAGTTGGTAATTTTGGTGTATGCAATTAAAGCCAAAAGGGTTAATTCAAAATGGTTCCTTTTCATAATAGTTTAAAAAAGGCTGTAAACAAAACATGCTGAGTGGGAGAAGACCATAAAATTACTTGTTTTTTTGTTTTCATGTGCACTGTCTATTTTTTGAGAAAACTTGAAAGTACTTTTCATCTTAGCCGTTTAAGGAGTAATCACATAGTAATGGAATCATAGTCCTACTACGTGTGCATTGTCCTTTGACTTCTCTCTCTCTCTCTCTCTCTCTCTCTCTCTCTCTCTCTCGGTCTTGGTTAGTCAAGAAAGAGGTTACTGTGCATCATGCATTGCTGTGCTGTCCACTCTATTCTTTAATCCTTTGCTACCTTTTTGTTTCCTCTTTGGCTCTTCACTTTTTTTTTTATCTGCAACTTTAAACAATAAAATAAAAATATAAAAAGAACTCACTTTCCTGAATCTTGAGCCATTTTTTACTTTTAATTTTCGAACTCCTTATGAAGCATGTTTCTGTAGCTATTTTTAGAACCTCAAGCTTAAAATGCTCTTCAATTTCATGCAAGTTCTCTGGTTCTTTTAGCTGCTATGCTTCTACCCAAAGCAACCCAGATTCAGTTTCTTCATGTTCTTAGAAGTACTTGAGAATCTGAAGCGCCACAGCAAGGGAACAACTTCCATAGTTTCTTCAGTGAATGCATTTTGACCTGTGGTTTTAACTCTTATATACTGACATATGCTGCTTCTGAACTGTTACATGAATCCTTGTGCTTCCTCTTTGCTTCCTTTCAGGTAATTCTCTTTGAAAAATCTTACTTTTTCTTGTCCCTGCATAGCTACTGGTGCCGGTAATTTAGCTTGCAGATCTGGATTTTTTCAGCGATGTTCGTGAATGCTCACATCTTTGTTCTAAACACAAAAATGGGTTCTACATTGTGGGTTTAGTTTGCAATTTTGCATATTCCAAGCTTGTGCTTCAAAAGGATTTTTGGGTTTCTTTCTGGTGCAGGTGCTTATTGTTTTTCTTCGTGATGTGGAGTGCTACTTTTTGTTTTATTGTCTAGGATCTGAAGGTGTGAGGAGAAAGATGTTTTGTTTTTGGCAGTTCTTTTGATAAAAGTTTAGTTGTTGAACAACTTTAACTGTTTTTGGTCATTGAATTTCCTTCCTAATACATTAAATGTCGTATGCTTTTGAACAAAATTTGTGTTCTTAACTCATTCATTCTATTTAATGTAGAAATTCTGGTAGCTCCCCTTTTGTCTAGAATAAATAAGAGGTCAGGAAGGAAGCTTACTTTGGTTAATGGTTGGCTAGAAAATCTGGTTCTGAGAATTAACTGCAGATATGTTAGTTCAAGTTATAAAGTCACAAGAAATAACCTACTCTTACGACTTAATTTGACAGTAAATATTGGTCATTTGATAGACCAAACAATTTTCTTTTCCTTTGCTTTCTTGACATATTCTTTTTGATGGTCATCTTCTTCATTGCTTATTAGTGTTTAATCGCATTGCAGCTATGATTTAGGTATGGATACACTTTGTTTCAACTGTAATTTGAATGATCTCTTTTCTGGTACAGTTGTCATGTGTCACCTTTAAATCTCAATTTATTGAAAACTAAAACTGATGCAATTGTTTTCATTCAACTTCTTGTATCTTTTTTCTTCTTCTAATTTTCATTCTGTGACATATTCTCTTAGTTACTATAGACAGGGAATGTGACTGATGTAGATAACATGCATCGTAGCACCAAGCTTAGGTTACTATTGTTTTGTTGTCACTTGTCACTCTACAAAGTTGAAGCCACACGAAACATGTTTAAACTATTAAGTATGTGTCTTTTAATTATGGAAGGTTCATTCCTCTTTTATATCTAATGATTATGAAAATCTTAAAGATTGCAAAACTTTGTCCAGGCTTACAGCTGCCTGTATGTTTCTTGGTTAATTCAGCTACTCCTATAATTAACTGGAATTATTCTACATATACCTTCAGAAATGTTGTAATTCAATTCAACTTTGTGATATAGTGCCTTGTGCTTGCTTCTTCATGCTACTGTATCCTCACTTTTGATTTGTGATCATTGTGCTAAACCAGGAAAATATGAAGGATGGTAGAGGCTACTTTGAATTCAATTGTCAACATCTTATACCATATGGCAAAAAAACTCTCCATGAAGTTCTACTCCCCTCAAGTGCATCCTTTCCTTTTTATCATTGTTATTCTTTGTCCTTTGGTTTTTGCTGACCTAAGTTCTGATAAGCAAGCCCTTCTTGATTTTTCCACTGCTGTTCCCCATCGTCGGAACCTTAAGTGGGATCCAAACAGTTCAGTTTGTACATCTTGGGTAGGCATCACTTGCAATTCAAATGGCACTCGTGTGGTTTCTGTTCGGCTCCCCGGAATCGGACTAGTAGGCACCATCCCTGCCAACACACTTGGCAAGATTGACTCACTCAAAAATATCAGCCTCCGCTCCAACTTACTCAGTGGAAGTCTACCGGCTGATATTACTTCCCTTCCTTCTCTACAATATCTATACCTTCAGCATAATAACCTTTCTGGTGATATACCTACCTCATTGTCTTCCCGCCTCAATGTACTTGATTTGTCATACAATTCCTTCACTGGTGCTATTCCAAAGACATTACAAAATTTAACACAACTAACTAGATTGAACCTGCAAAACAACTCCCTATCTGGACAGATACCAAATCTCAATGTCACTAAGCTCAGACACTTGAATATAAGCTATAACCATTTGAATGGATCTATCCCTGCTGCTCTTAAGATTTTCCCAAATTCTTCCTTTGAGGGTAACTCTCTTTGTGGATTACCTCTAAAGTCATGTTCTGCAGTTTCTCCTACTCCTCCTCCCTCATCAACACCTGCTCCATCATCGACTCCTGAAAGACATAGCTCAAAAAATAAACTGAGTAAGGTAGCTATCATTGCAATTGCTGTTGGTGGAGCTGTGGTATTGTTTTTTGTAACTCTTGTCATTGTTCTTTGCTGTTTAAAGAAAAAAGATGAGGGAAGAAGCCCCAGAGAAACTAAAACCAAGGGTCCTAGTGGTGGGAGGAGTGAGAAGCCAAAAGAGGAGTTTGGTAGTGGGGTGCAAGAACCTGAGAAGAACAAGTTGGTTTTCTTTGAGGGCTGTTCTTATAATTTTGATCTTGAGGATTTGCTGAGAGCTTCTGCTGAAGTTCTTGGAAAGGGTAGTTATGGTACTGCATATAAGGCTATTTTGGAGGAGTCAACAACAGTTGTGGTGAAAAGGTTGAAGGAAGTTGTGGTAGGCAAAAGGGAATTTGAACAGCAGATGGAGATAGTAGGAAGGGTTGGCCAGCACCCAAATGTTGTGCCACTTCGTGCTTATTATTATTCAAAGGATGAGAAGCTTTTGGTTTATGACTATATCCCAAGTGGCAATCTATCTACCCTCTTGCATGGTATGCATTTCTGTTTCACGTTGTTTCAGTTAAAGATTATAACATTAACTTGTTTTCTTGTATACTATATTAAAGCTGATGTGTTGTGCATGAACTTTGAAATACATGTCGTTTTAGACTTCATGATATTTTCTTTGAACTACAGAACCTACTGTTGTTTAAATAAATGTATAAAAAAAGTATTAGGGAGCCATTGCTTCAATAAGAAGTGATGACACTTTATTTCATTGTTAATTGGGAAGAAAAAGACTGTCCTCTGGTCTTCCATCCAGAAATCAAGAGTAATGCAATGCCACACCTCAATATTTTTTGAGAAAACGTTGCCCCAGGCCCAGGATAACAAATAATTACAATCATACAGCTAAACGAAGGATGCAACTTCTTTTGTAACATTAAGTGATTTATAAAGAATAATAATCACTATTTTACACAATTTCTTGCTTTGAAATTATTTTTCAAGTGATTGATTACACGTTATCGTAGATCATGAATAGCCTTTGGATAGACATAGTGGGCTGTAAAGTATATACTTCACAAGTTTACATATTATGTGTATAGACTTCTGAATCTGATCCTATATATTTAGATTAAATTAAATTGATTTCATGTTCTCTGCATTGGATTAGGAACTTCGTTTGAAGTTATTGTATTTGTTTTTGAGAGATGGCTTACCTCATAAGTAAGATATATAAAATTTTGATTGATTTTAGTCAATATAATAAAACTAGTACATGCATTGTCAGCCACCGATTAAGTGTTGCATGCAACCAAAACTGTACATAGAGATATAAATGTGCTCTCTGTATTGCATGTTTACACTGGAGTTGTTGTCATTTTAGTGAAAGTGTATAAACAGTCATACAGTAGAGATACAGTCTGTTGGAAATAAATGAAATTTGTTATCATTTGTTTCTTGGGATTATTCTTAAGTCTGAAGTCCTTCTGGATAATCGTATTTTCTACCTTTTGCTTGTGATTTACGTTCTTGTATATATACCTGAGTCAGCTAAAGCACTTACTTTCAGTTATTGGATCAAAATTTAATGACAGGCAATAGGGCAAGTGGAAGAACTCCATTAGATTGGAACTCCCGAGTAAGAATCTCTCTTGGAATTGCCAAAGGAATTGCTCACATACATTCTGTTGGTGGTCCAAAATTCACCCATGGCAATGTCAAATCCTCAAATGTCCTCCTCAACCAAGATAATGATGGCTGCATTTCTGATTTTGGTCTAACTCCGCTTATGAATATTCCTGCAACCCCTTCTAGAGCCGCAGGTTATCGTGCTCCTGAGGTTATTGAAACTCGTAAGCACACTCATAAATCAGATGTGTACAGCTTTGGAGTCCTCCTTCTGGAAATGCTTACAGGGAAAGCACCACAACAGTCTCCAGGACGCGATGACATGGTTGATCTTCCTAGATGGGTTCAGTCTGTTGTTAGGGAGGAGTGGACAGCTGAGGTTTTTGATGTGGAGCTAATGAGGTACCAAAACATTGAAGAAGAAATGGTGCAAATGTTGCAAATTGCCATGGCCTGTGTGGCAAAGGTTCCAGATATGAGGCCTAGCATGGTGGAAGCGGTGAGAATGATCGAAGAGATTCGGCTATCTGACTCAGAGAACCGGCCATCTTCCGAAGAGAATAAATCCAACAAGGACTCAACTGCTCCAACTCCATAATTTAACTCTGCCCTCTTTCTTGTGTTCCAAGAAAATTGATCTCTTGCTTATCCAAGAAGAAACATTCAGTGGTATATAAAGAGTGCATGAAACAGCTCTCACCGATGGAATTTTACTAGAGTTATTTTATTATGTAGGAAAGTTTATTTCTTGATTCTTGTGTATTAACGTTGTGGTTCAATTCATGATTTCTTTCAAAAACAGTCTATCCCCTTTAATTGTTGTTCTGCTGGTTGTTAGCAATGTGTATTGAATCACCTAATCAGGGCATGGCTGGGCAATGATATGATGATAAATATACCCTCTCTTCAGTCTCCGGATCTTTGGATGACAGTGTTGCAAAACATTCATATGATATAGGATGATATGCTTTTAAATTCTTTGATGATAATCATGGCATGATATGGTCAAGTCAAACGGGTATTCAACCTACTATGATTGATCTATTGAAAATTGAAACTACTAAGCATATCAGAATGTCTCATTGAAATGAGTTCTGAAAAAGCCTGTTGGGAACTTTTTGCCGATAAGCAAATACACGAAAGAGAGTGATTCTTATGAAATCAACCTCAACGAGTTCAGGATCTATGCTTCTAGGCAAATATATTGAGAGCTAGCATTTAGTTTTAACTTGGTGGAGAGAGACAAAGACATATTGCATGTGAATGTAACTGCAGTACTGCTAGCGTATCAAATCTACTTGAAATCATTTCAACATTGTCAAGAAGTACTTTATATATATTGTTTATGTACGATGAAAATCAATTCCAATTTCGAAGCAAAATTAGGCACTGCAACATTTCATTGGTTGAGATTATGGGAAGAGCTGCAATTGCCAAGTGACGTGTCTGTATGACTAAAGGCTTAAGCAAACTATTCCTCAGAACGTAAAGAAAAATAATGGTTAGATTAATCGAGGATGTGCCACTAATCTTCGAGGTATATGCCTTTGTTTTTCAGGATCACGATCATAGCCGTTCTAAAGCTGAACTTGCAAGTAAAGATGGATTGAGAAATATCGCTTTAGATGGGAAGCATTTTGGTTCACCTTCGAATTGGAAGATTGAATTTGGGATCGGCTTTAGTTTTCACATTTAAATGTAATTGTGCGGAAGAGCATTAGACTTCTTTTCCCATCATAATTCACCCACTGTGTAACAATCTTTAACTTTTTTTTTTACATGTTCATGTTTTTCCAATGATTTACTTCCAACCTTATCACTGTCTTTCTAACTCTGTTTTCAATTATTTTTTTTAATAGTTTAGAAAAGAAACGTCAATGAGATGTGATAAAAGTTGGCTTAAACAAATTTTATGTAATTTTTATATATTCATTTAAATATTTTTTTACTAGATTGTTATGTTTGTGTCAAAGCAGGAGAAAATCTAAATTTATAAATAATAAAATTTAAGTTAATTATACCGTGAGAAGAGAATTAAAGTATCATTAGTTCAAAGTCATCAATTATTTTTTCAATAATAATTATAATAATAATAAATTAATTTAAGTATACATATTGTTGTTTTTACAAAGACTAGTTGGAGAATGCAAAAACATAATGAAAAAACTAGAGTATATATAGAACTCGTTGAAAGTGACGACATTTTCTTTCTAATAAAACGTGAAGTGTATATGTATAGGAACATCGTTGTTTTGAAGCTAAAAAGAATTTAATTATAATATAATTTATTGAAATTATTGAATATCATTAAGAATATGTCTCTAAGTTAATTTTAGATTGTATTCACAAAAAAAGGGGTTAATTTTAGACAAATTCTTTTACTAGAATATGTCTAGATTGGCGAAATTGATTTTATGTAAACTAATTAGATACTAAAAGACTCGTCTAAATGGTTAACATATGTTCTGTAATATATGCTTGATCAAATCCATTCCTATTGTAGCAAAACATTAATAATTAACAGTATTTGTTATTTTGAACTTTTATAAAACTAATTTTTAATTAAAAATAATATAAAATTAATAATAAATAATTTATTTATCCTAATTAGATTCTATTAAATTTAAAATGTATTTAATTGATAAATTTTATAATTTGATGAGTTAAATTACTTCAAAATTAATTCAATTATTATAATACTTATTTTGATACGTCAATATTCAGTATTAATAGCGAATATGTTCTTATATCAGATATTATTTTATTTTTTTACTTTAAATTATTTATCATTTAAAAAACAAAAATATTTAACTTTTATCATTATTCTTATTTATTAATATGATTATTATAATAGTTTCAATATTCTTAATAAAATAATATATTTAATTGTAATAGACTAAGGGTGAATAAAACAAAATATTATTATTATTATTTAAATGTATGATATTAAGTGACATTGAAACAAAGACAGATGGAGTAATAATGACGACGATAATAAAGAAATAAAAAGAAAACGTCACGACGTTGATCTCACGCTATCATCCATTACCATTTCTTTCTGAATTTTCTGGAATCTCTCTCTGTCTCTCTTCCCAGATTCTCTCCTTCTTCTTCAACCCTCTTTCCTTCTCTCCATTTTTCACATTTTCATTCTCTCTCTGAATCGTTTTCTTCTTTTTCGACGGTTCTGACCCAGGTTAATTCTCCATCTCTCGCTTTCCCATGCTGATCGGGGTGCCCCTTTTCCCAATTTCCATTCAAGTTCTGGTTTTTTTGCTTTAATTTCGTTAATCGGTTTCTGGGTCTCCCGATCTGTTCACCATAAGTTTAATTCTGCAAGGGTTATTTGTGGACTCTGGATTTTACGTTGTGTTTCTCAGCTTTTTTTTTTTTTTTTTTTCAAGTTTAGCTATGGCGTCGAAACGCATCTTGAAGGAGCTCAAGGATTTGCAGAAAGACCCTCCTACATCGTGCAGTGCAGGTGAACTTTTTGATGCCGTTTTTTTATCCTTCTCTTTTATGTTGGATGTATAACTAAAGTTGAAAGTTTTAATTTTTATGTGGAATTTCGAAGGGTAATAACCAAATCTATGAAATTGGTTATTGATTATTGAACATAGAATAGAAAAAATGCTGGTGCTTCATTTTCTGCTTTTTCTTTTGTGTGTTTGTGTGTTTGTATGTATGCATAACTTTATTTAAAATTGTTGAATTAAGTATCCGTTTTCCTTGGTGACTTGTCTATGTTTGTCTCCTCCTTTACCTCTTAGATAGTTAGATTCAAGTTTGAGAGCTGTTTAAAAAAAGAAAACTATAATATGATTGGATCGACAAATATCTGCTTCCTCTGTGTGTCTGCATTTTTATTAATATGACGAAATATGTGAAAGGCTTTTCTTGCCAGTGATTATTTTGATGTATTGGTTCTGCATAGAGCTTGGGGAATGATGTGTAATGCATACTTGATATATTTGTTTGAATCGGCTTAAAGTGATGGATACACTATAGAATTAGAATGGATATTTGCAAATGTGCAACCAATTATAGAGCTGTTAAAATTTACTCCATTGATTTTTAATCAACGATTATCTTCACTTTAGAGTAACAATCCTATTTGTTAAGCTTCCAACTGTTTTCATTATTTATATATTTATCCATTAATTAAGTCACTTCATCTGCTGAAAATTGTAACTTTCTTTGTTGGCTGCTTGAAATTAGCTTCAAGTCAGGGCCCTCTTTTTTTACTTTCTCCCCTTAATAACTTTAAAAGATCGTGTTGCCTACATTAGGTCCTGTGGCTGAGGACATGTTTCATTGGCAAGCCACAATCATGGGTCCTGCTGATAGCCCATATGCTGGTGGTGTTTTCCTAGTTTCAATTCATTTTCCTCCTGACTATCCCTTCAAGCCACCAAAGGTACTCTATCCTACTATGTTTCATTAGTTGCTTGTTTTTGTCAAGTCTTCTGATTTTACTATTATTTTGGGGTCTGTTTAATGATTGTTTTATTCATTTCACTTTGAAATAAGCTCGCAACCTCTGTCATTCAACATTTTCGTTTAGATGTGTCTTTAAAGTTCAATTTTTAAAAAAATATGTATTGTTTCAAAGATGAATTTGACCATGAACATGATATTCAGCCTCCTTCAATGGTAGCAAAGGTTTGTGACCACCTTTACTTGTACATCTCCTCCAGCGTTCTTGTTTGCTACCTGGTTTCCACTAATGCAAGAACTTCACTGCGATTGCCCTAGATTGGTTCCAGACTCTGGTGTATGCCGTCCCTTCTTTGTTAATTGTCAGTGGATATGGCATTCTGTGACATTTGAATATCATACATCAACTGGAAAAGAAAATACATCATATTATAGGGTTCAATGGATAGATTACCTTTGGTGGCTGACAGCAGTAAATGGAGTGCCTAAAGGATTTAGAATACTTTATTAGATTTTTTGTAGCTATCTTCATTATATGCAAAACGGGGTGGTTGTCTTATGTTTAATTCTATCTTAGTTTTCCCTTTTGTTAATTGTTTTGGTGTTCAGTGGCCAGAATTTCCGTTGAGGATTTGGGGGCAATTGTGTGGTGGTTCCATTTCCTGTTTTTCCTTCTAATATGCCTTCTTTTTGTGGTTTTCTGTGGGTATACTTCATCATCTACTTCTCTTTCAATTTGTGGTTTCTTTTGGAATACACTTTGTCTTCTTTGTATATATTCCCAATCATGTTTGTTAGAAATTATTATTTCTATCTGAAATTTCAACAAAAGCCTTTTTCAGACACTAGGTTTGGATGTCTGTGTGGATTGAGCAGCAGCATTGTGTTCTGTCAAAAAATAAGCCTTTATAATGGTCATTTAGATCTAAGTCCATTTTAACTGTTTTAGAGGTATTTGTTAGTCTTCTGATGCCTCTAATTATTGAGCTTCCACTTCTACTTTCCTTCATCTCATGTGGCCAAGCCATCTTAGGCAGTCTTCTTCCACCTTCCTGACTTTTCCTCAATGATGCTACCCTCTAATCCATTTGTTCCAATCTTGTCTTGTGTGGATCATCTGCCACAGTAATCTGCAACACTTCGATGATGCACTTGTCACTTAGATGCCTAGCCTTCGATGCTGTAATTCAAATAAAGATTGCCGGTTGAATGGCTGTGTAGTAAATTTTCCTGTGATATTGAGAGATCTTTGGATCACTAACATCTCCAGAAGCTTTCTTCTATTTCATCCACCCAGCTTGAATCTTAAAGATTTCATCTTCCTATATCCAGAAATAATGTTAAGTTTAGAAAATGGTTTCAACTACACTGTATAATGACGAAAAAAGATTTAAGGATTGACATTGTAAAATTTTCATGTAAGAGGAATTCAGTCTGCCATATGGGTTCTCCAGTAATTTAGCTGTTAGTATATTTTAATGATTGCTTCTATTTGGTCTGGTGAAAACATCATAGGAAGTTCATGGTTTGCCTGTTGTGCTTGTAGATCGTCATGGTTTTGGCAAGTGCTGTATTTTCTAGTCTTGGACCTTGTTAATAGATTTATTTTCTGATAGAATTTCCTGGGGGAGTCCCATGAAGGCATCAACCACTGATTAGAAATATAAGGGACTTAAAGTTATGTGTACTATATTTTTTTCTTCCTTGTACTAGGTTAAGAAAATACTATATCCAGCCTTCTTACTTTCATCTATTGGTTCAAAATATGGGTTTCTTCATTCATTTTAGGAAGAAAATTTCCAGTGATAGTGCCTAACAATGTTCTGGCTTTGGATTGCAATTCTTTCCAAAGCTTTTTATCTTTTTTTCACATATGTAAACTTATTCCTGTACTCTTACACAATCAAACTTCCCTATATGTGTCGTCAGTTTTCAGTTCTTTGTAATCATTAGAAATAAGATTGCTTTCTATGTGACAAAGGAATTTATCCACGGGCATGAATGAAATCAAGTCTTTTTGCTTTGTCAATTCATAGGTGACAATATTTTATATTAATTTTCATGGATAAAAATATGTGGTTCTAAGGGAGTTTTCAGAATATTGTATGAGTTGGTGAGTTTGTTTTGGTCAACAATAAACATGGCTTCTCTTGGTTTGGCTCTACATGGATCAAACCATGTTAATACTGCACTATAGTGACACTATAACGCCAGCACAACGCAGTGTAGCCATCCACTTTGCGGGGCATTTGGCACGTCGTGGCAGGTGCAGGTGTTCGTGGCACGTTGTGATTGCGCAATTTGGGAGAAAGAAAGAAACCCTATTCTATTTTTTATAAAATGTATCGTTTGGATTATTTTTAAGGGTAGAAAGGTCATTTACCCTCTATAAAACATATATGTTAATTTCATCTTCCGCAAGGTATCCGCATGGTATCCACACTCTGCAAAAAGTCTGAGCCTAGTGGTTTCTCTCCTCCTCACCAGCTCACCCATTCCATTTTGCAACAGAAATCAGCTTATTTGGAGAGGCTTATCTGCTCCATTTTGCCGGAGGAATCAGCTTTTCTAGTGCCTCCTCTCCGGCTTGTATCCTCTGTTGTTTTGTTCAGTGTAGAAATTACTTTGTGGTGTCTCCTCTGTTTTTCTGTTCATTAATCAATCTTGCCTCAAATTTATCATATGAAAGCATTTTTTGCTTAGTATAACATTCATGTTGTAGTGTTTTGCACTTTTACTTGGAATGATGTCACTATAGCACTCCTATCTATTTTGTATGTAGCATATTAGAAGTTGAAATGGAAGTTAATACTTGGAAATGTAAACTGATGTTGAAAGAAAGGGTCTGTATTTGATGTATGAATCAGATACTCATGTTGCTCAGTTTGTAGATTCTAGCCCTATGTTTGGTCAAAGGAAACATTGATCAGCACTGGCAGGCTCTTTCTTTTTAGGTTTGAAGGCGTGGATATGAGTCTGGACTGTAGTTGCTTTCTCATATTTTTCCTTTCAGGGAATTCCCCTTTTTTGTCAGCCAGTGCACACTTGTGTGCACCGACATCTCATAGCTCAACGAATTAAAAAGCAGGTTGATAAGAAAGTTGAATTAGTGGTAGCTAAATTAATCCATACTTAAAATACATTTCACTCTTACTTTCCTGTTCTTACCTCAAAACTGCTGCTATTTTAGTTTCTGGTAGTGAAATTTGTAAATATATTGAATAAGACTAGATTTAGAGCTGATAAAACTAATATCCTTAAATACTGCAGGTTGCATTTAGGACCAAGGTGTTCCACCCAAACATCAACAGCAATGGCAGCATATGTCTTGACATTCTTAAGGAACAATGGAGCCCAGCACTAACCATTTCCAAGGTTTTACTTACTTTGCTTGTTCACTCTGATATTTAATAATTTTGTACTAGGTCTGAGGTTGTATTGAACTTGCTGAATCACCGTGATATATCTTGTCTGTTATAAGCTTATTTTACTGCATGTGGGAGTAGCGGAATAATATATACTATTGGGGAATTGCTTGTGACTACTGAAATTAAATGCAAAAGATGATGTGCCTTTGGGGACTAAATTGAAGCTTATACTTGGATAGAGAAATAGGACTTATTTAATGTGTGAAATTTATCTGTCCATCACCTGTGTGATGTGTCTCCTGTTCTACTTGTGTATCTTATATTTGTGATTTTTTTTGGAACACGTTTTCAGTACTAGTGGACTCAAGATCCTACTGCCAAATTAATTCATGATATGTTTATTTTATTGCTTACTGCTCTGGATTTTGAAGCTTTTAGGTATTGATTGTCGATTTAGTGCAAACAGTAATCTAGAATTATACTTTTGACCGATAGTTTTCACCTCTCCTTTATCAACTTATCATACTAAGAAATTTGGGTATTCAAGAGTGGAAACCTGTTTATTTTCATTTATATGGAGCTGTATTTTTATGATTTTTGTAAGATATGCTTAAGGGTGCTTTTTGTGTATACAGTGTAACTAAGAACTCATTCAATAAGCTCTTTGAGTGCATATATTATAAATTTGACCATTAAATTTATTAGAATATGCCAAAAAATGCTTCTGGAAATCTTAAGTTATTTTTATAAGCTGCCCATAAGTTTTTCAAAATGCTCCCTGAATCTGAATGATAGCTGCTGCTGTTGAAACCCTTTCAGAATCTAATATTTCCAATTCTTTTAGGTCCTTCTGTCAATTTGCTCATTGTTGACGGATCCCAACCCTGATGATCCACTCGTACCTGAAATTGCGCACATGTACAAGACGGACAGGACCAAGTATGAGGCTACAGCCCGCAGCTGGACACAGAAGTATGCCATGGGATGATATGCCAAGTCTTGGCTGTACAATGAAGCAGCAAAATCATAATTTATGTAAAAGAACTAAAGATATTACGCATGAATTTGAATGCTTTCTTTTATTGTTAGTGGAACTCCAACAACGGTAAGGGACCTGGTTATCATTTGTGAATATTTCTTTGTAAGACACTTGTGATGGAAGAAACTGTAATGTAATGTTATGCAAACTTTAATGCTTTTTGATCTTATTCAGATACAGGTCTTTGGATTCATGTTTGAATTGTTATTGCTTTACATTTATTTTAATTCTACTAGTAGCATTAACGTTCAATATTTATTTCATGATTACAGGTATTTCAACATACGCACACATAATTGTTACTAACTACTATTCAGTAGCTACTTATTGATGAAATTTGGATTTCTATGCCTGGGGAATACAAGTTAAACTAATTGGAAGAAAAGGTTTTGTTGGTCGGGAAACCCATTAGATATGGGCATGATAAGGGCTTTAGATTTTTATGTAGTTAACTATTCTTTATTGTTTTTGGTGTTCTTGCCCAAACCTCGAGTTTATTATGTGTAGGCTAGACACCATATTATGATGCACACCATAGTGATCCATCCTCGTGATGTATATAATATTTGTGACTGAATTCGTACTTGTTTTTATAAAAAATAATTTTGAAATTCATTGAATTCGTTGTTAGACTGCTTCAAGTGCATGTTGTAAGTACGATAGGTATTGATATCTAGTAGTAGAGTCTGTCTCTCGACATTATTTTGATGGGGACAATCCAACCACAAGCTCATCATAATTATGAGGAACTAGATTTGTCCTTTGGGAAGGGTAAAGCTGAGACACTGGGCATGTTTCTCGTGTGCTTCATACTCGGAAAGTGAGTCCATGATATGGGTATCCTCTATTTATGAGAGCTTCAGTTTTTTTGTTGTCTTGTTCCAAGAATGAGAAAACCGGTAAAAATAATGACAGAAAGGGTGTTTGAGCTGCAGTGAAAGATTTAGCAAACACTTAAAACATCATGTTCATATGATTGTGATGCTTGAAAAGGCTTTTAGTATAGTTTTTTAACCTCATTGTTCATCTATTTTCTTAGTAATTATTTAGTATTTTTTTTCTTGCCAAATCATGCAATGAAATTAGAAAGGTCTTTAAACTCAATTGAAAGGTTGGGTTGACTAGTTATTTTAATATATGGTGTGCATAGAAAATGAATGCAGCAGGAGTGAGACACGTTTGCATTGAGGTCATAACAAGTTGCTAGGAATGAAGTGAGTGACGAATATTGAATACAAAAACAAGAGACTTGAAAGAAAAGTTAGTGAAAAGGTTAATCAAAAGATGGTCACTTAGTTGACAAGCGAAGAGAGGGGTCACTCTTGTGCAACGTTAGGCTTCCCCCAGCTTGGTAACAGCACACGTGTTTGACTATCTTGTAGCCTTTTAGTTGCCTTTGCTTCTTCCTCAAGACAAAACCAACTAAACCTTTTAAGTTAGACCCATCATACGATGTTAACATTTCGTTTTTCTTTTTCAAATTCAACTTATACCCATTCCTCCTTCCACATATAATCTCAATAATGTAGTGGCATTTTGGAAACAATTTATTTCCCACACACGGCCATAGGACAACTGTTGTCAAATGTGTCTCTTCCAGGGATTACTTTGAAAAGTAGAATTCGTCTCCACAAATTCATTGAAATTAGCCATCACCTGTATCCTCAAAAGACTTCATCGTCACACGTCATTATGATTTGGGTCTGACTAACCAGTGTTTTAAGATAAGAAATTTAAAATTATCGTTTTTATTAAAATTTGCATTAGATTATAAATAATGGAATAAGGTATATTTATAATGTTGAGGGAAAAAAACAACGTTTAGTTACTTAATTAGGGACTTAAATGGGCTCGTTAGCATTTGCTTTATGATTTAATACGGATGTTGTTAACTAAAAATCTTTTTCTTCTATTTATAAGAAAATTAATTTTTTGTCAAAAATATATGAAATGATGACTATTTTTAGATACATTAATTATTAACTTCTTTTTATACTTTTATTTACTATGTGATTCATTCATTTAATGTAATACTTACCGACTTAACCATGTATTATTATGAATATTTTTAGTATATACTACGAATGTATGATATATAATTATTTTTTATCAGTCTTGATCACTTAGTTATTTGTTCCTATAAAAAAGATGGAGAAGTAATATTTTTAATAATTTTTTTTAAATGAGTACTAGGTAACACTAACATTTACTTTTAAAGTCAACTTCTCCATACTTCACATATATAAAATGAATAAAATTTAAATATAATACTTTAAATTTTTTGTGATATTTTTAATTAAAATTAGAGTTTACATGGATTATCAAAGTAAAATTTTATTTTAATATAAATTAATATTTAAAACACCTAAATCGGTCCTTAAAAGAGTTCATTTTTAATTTATTTAAACATATTTACTATAATAAACACTTATTAAGCATTTTATTATTGTTTGAATAATTTTATCAAAATAATTTACAGCATGTTAGTATAAAACGTTTTAAATTTTCAACCAATAATTACAAATACAAAATGTTTTTTCTTTTTCGACAAAACGCCATTTAAAAATGACAATTTACCGTTGAAGAAGTGTCCATAGCTGATTACGATAATTATAATTAAAAAAACCCCACACACATCCTTGACGATTGGAAATCGTTCATTTGCCTTTCGAATAAAGCAGAGGTGGTCAGGTGGAGCTAGGGGAGACATGGGTATGTCATGGTCTTCCACCTTTATGTTTTGTTTTTATTTTAGTCAATGGTATCCGTATAATAAATTAAATACGTATATCACTTCTTTAGCTACTAAAAAATTTAACGCAAACTATACATAAAATTTATTATCAGACAAAATTTACCTATACAAAATAAAAAAAATAAAAAAATTTAAAAAGGGTAATAAAAACTTATAATCGTGTCTAAAGCAAAAGAATTCGTTTCAATTGGCTTTGTTTTTATATTAAATCAGTATGTCATTTGTGACACATTTAAATTCACAACTTATCTTAAATATTAACACACTGGCACCGTAAGCCGGTGCACATTTGCGGTAATTTTTGTGTAAAGTTCAAGACCAAGTAGCTAAAAGGTAGCATCACCCTTTGAAGTTAAAAATACAAAAAGGGTTTTCTAGGCTACCACTATATTTTGGTCTGTGCATAATGATATTCCATCTTTGTAGCAGATAACTAATGCTTACAGCGGAGCAGTGTCCTTAAACCCCAAGTGGACAAACGCAGAAAAATGTACTCAAATGAGAGGAGTTACAGGCATAGGCAGGGTCATCATGAGTTGGACAAACCCAACTAGTGTCGTTAGTTATAGTCACCACTCACAACACCCTTTTCTTTTCTTTTTATCTTATTAATCAGTGTATTAAGATTATTAATTAAAATATATGTTTTAATAAAAAAAATATTTCTTAACTCTTTAATTTATGTTTTTAAATTTACCAATTAGTAACATTTACTTTTTGTTTTACGTATTTGTGGTTGTTTTCTCGTGGTTCTTGGTCATTGGACGGCGTTGGTAAAAACTAGAAAGGCACAGCAATTGCGCAATTTCAACGTTACTGAATCTTGGAGAATAGCGAGTGTTCTTTTTTCAGAAAAAGTTTACCATAATTGGGGCTCGTCAATTGCGTTTTGGGTGGTGCGAGCTTGACCAACGTGTAAAGTTTGGAGGATTCTTTGGACCTCACTTGGGTCTCGCTTCTCTTTGGAATGAACCATTAGCTAATAGTAAAATAAAGTTCACTCTGGTGACATCATCCATGCCCTATTAGGAAGCACGCCTTTGGGATTATGAAATTAAAAAAGGAAATAAAATGAAGGAAGGTTTCAAAGGAGATGATTATATAGATTATGAATATAGGAGAGTAAAGGTGAAATGGGTCATTGTGATTGTCGTGAATAAGGATAAGAAGGGTGGGAGTAGGAATAGATGAGTGGAATTCTCACACAACAACACAAGAGTGGGATTATAGTTGAGAGAAACGGACATCAGAGGCAGCTGGAACCTGGAAGCTAAATTTTCTACTCCCGACAAAGACACACACACGCACACGCATAGCATAGACTCACGAGTCACCACTCTCCACTCCAACTCCAACTCCAACTCCATTACCCACTCTCACGAGAAAATTATTTTCCTCAATAGCCCAATAGAGAAACACCCCGTGCACTATAAATACCCCTTTGCCTCTACTCATTCATCTCGTTTCCCTCTCTCTCTCTCCCTCTCTCTCTCTCTGCCTTCCCGCCAAAACCCCACCTTCTTCTTCTTCTTCTCTCTCTCTCCCATACTCGCTTCACGCCCTCCCCGTGTGAGTGTAATCTTCCAGTAAAAGTGGAGTGAGATTTTAATCGCATCCAAAGTTGGCCATATTCTCTTCTCTCTCTCTCTCTCTCTCTCTCTCTCTCTCTTGGAATATATCTCTAGACGAAAAGCAAAAGTTGTTATTTCTTTTGCTTCTACCCATATATAATATCTTGGTTTCTTTCCGCATCATCACCACCAAAAGTTCCCAAACGTCTCAATTCCTCCAGGATATCTGCTTCTCCACTAGATCCACTTTTCCCCCATCACCCTTCTTCCCCTACCCACCCAGCGTCGCTTATTCACCTAAAAAATTCTCACTCTTGAAACCCACCTTCATCTTCATGCACTATAACACTACCCAACCTTTCCCCTTACCCTTTTATATTTCCTCACTCATTTCATTCAACCAACCTTGACCACAACCAAAGAACACTCCTTTAATTTCTTCTTACCCTTATCTCTCTGTAAGCCTTTAGGCATGTCCGTACAGTCAACACTGAAGCACCAGCAGCTGAAGCTTGCAACCCCAAGTTCCCATTTTGAAGGTGACCCACCATGCAAAACCAAGAGGAAACCCCAAAGGAAGCTCGTTCGGATCATAATCACCGACCACGACGCCACCGATTCTGACTCATCCACCGATGAAGAGAGAGAAAACAACCCAACAAAGACCCGAAGAGTGAAGAGAGAAATCACCCAAATCAACATGCTCCTTCCTTTCTCCGATTCCCCGTTGTCTTCTTCTTCTCCTTATTCTTCAACTTCCACTTGCTCCTTCTCTTCTTCCTCCGACCAAAACCCAAACAAGTTCAAGAGACCCAAAAAACCAACACCGCCATCTGCCGCCACGCGCCGCCACAATAAGTTCCGCGGCGTCCGGCAGCGGCCGTGGGGCCGGTGGGCCGCCGAGATCCGCGACCCGACCCGCCGGAAACGCCTCTGGCTCGGAACGTTCGACACGGCGGAGGAGGCCGCCTCTGAGTACGACAAGATGGCGTTGAAGCTAAAAGGTCCCAACGCCGTCACTAACTTCCCCCTCACGCCGGCGGAGGAAACGGCGGTGACGCCGGTTGTCCCCGTCGAAAGTTTGAGCAGCGAAGGCGGCATCTCGTACTCCGACTTAGTGGCCTCGCCGACGTCCGTGTTGGCCTACGACGGCGACTCCACGCCGTTTGATGGCTTCCGTTACGGCGACGTGGACGCCTTTGGGTTCCGCATCGACGCGCCGTTAAGTTTGGCGGAGGTTAACGTTATGCTGACGTGTCATCAGCGTTATGAGGAGGAGGAAGAGGCGTTGGACGAGTTTGATCTCGACGAGTTCATTTCGTGGCCCTACTAAAAATCTCAGGGGCAGTTTGGTAATTGTATTGTGTCCGTAGTGTGAAGTTCCGGAAGTACCCTTCTCGTTGTTGAAGTTTGAAATTTTGTCGTGCTCGTTGGAAGAGTGTAGAGTTCGAAATGGCACCTGAAGCGGCGATTCTTTGTTTCGTGACATGAGACTATTTGGCAGAATTTAATTTGTAATTATCGTGAAAAAGGAAAAATCATTTATAAAAATATTTAAGTGTCTGAATGAGTGAGTGAGAAAGGTGGAAAAAAATGGAAATATCATATATCAAAGAAGGAATGACTCTATTGTAATTTCGTATATAAAATTTGATAATTATTTAAACAACTTTTGGTGTTGTCTATATAAAGATTAATGGGTTATTGTAGAGGGGACACGTTGGCTGTCGAATCCCTTCAATCAGTTTCTGTGTTCGTATTTGAATCATTCTATTTCCATTATTCGGTTGATATCTTCCTTTATGTGTTATTTATTTATTCTTTAGTTGCATGCGTAAATGAAATTGTTTGGGGATGACTCATTCTGGACACCGCAAAAATCTTGTAAATCTCATAGTGCTTAGTGTTTAAAAAATGCTTTATATTTATTATAAGATTCTTTTAAGTGGGATTCTATTGGTACTTCAAGTGTACGATGTTGATTTGTCTGGCCAAGCAAATATCAAAATGCATATTCTAAGCCGAAATTTTGATTTAGAATGAAAATCGAAAAGAAAAATAACTCCTACGTACAAGGAATAGTCATATATAAATATTGATATTTATCTGATATCGAATTTTGTCTCTCATGTTTTTTCAATTAAGTTAGGTAATATAACTCATAATATCACACTCCATTCACATCCAATTTGTCGAAGCGCATATTTGAGGATATAATTAGAACACGTGAATGATTCACCCTGAAGACGAAAAGAAAGAATTACTATAGTTTAATATTATAAAATTACGTAAATTCTTTTTTTGATAGGAGACAAATAATATTGAAGGAAGAGAGATAAATAAGTTGTAGCTAGCAGTTTATATTTTAGTTTGATATTTTATTTAATGAGTCGTTTTAAATTAAAAAAACAATATTTAGTTATTTTTAATCTTCAAAAATCCTCTATTGTCTGTCATTGCTGTGTACCCACTGCCTCTTTTACTATATATATATTTTTTAATGAATGAAAGGGGTTGACAGCCAAACTATAACCTCACTAGAAGGAGTAAAATGGGGTCGAGATGAGTTAGATTTTATAAATTCTAAGCTTATTTCTAAATTTAAAACTTACTTATATTTAGACTTATTTACTTAATATAAAGTAGGTATTTTTAAGGTATTACTTGACTTTTTGAAAAGTCAAACTTAACTTATAAGTTTATTTAAAATTTTCTTTTAATAATTTTTTAAACAAATAAAAAAATTTCTCTAAATAAATTAGTGAACTTTGACTTACATATATAGTACCCCTTGAACTCTAAATTATCCTTGATAAAATGTTGATTTTTTTAAAAAATTATATATAATATATTTTTATTAAAAATTACAATATTTAATATTATCAATGCATCAATTTAATAAATTATATGATTTTTAATAAAAAATTACTATATATAAACTTGTATTTATTTACCTTTAGAAATATGTTTTAAAAAATAAATAAACGAAAGCATACAATTAAACTTAACAAAACCAGAGTTGTTATTAATCCCATGTTTTGAAAACCCATCAGCAGGAATATTACTCACAAGATATAGATATGTATAGATATGTGCCACCAGTAAAGCAGCACAGGGTTAATAACGTTAAATTAAACACGGTCTTTAAAAATTCCAGGAGAATGTTTGGGAGGAAAATTTAAAGGAGAGAAAACAAGAGGAGAATATATTTTTATTTTTAAATTAAAAAATTATATATATTTATAATAATAAATACATTATTAATATATTAAATTTATATTAATATACCGATTTATGTTTTTATCCTTAAAAAATATTAATTTTAAATATATATATATATATATATATTTAAATATAAAATTTGTCTTCCTTTCTCTTTTTAAACCTTCTTTTTTAAAACAATTTTTTAAAATTTTGATATTTTTAATTATTTGTTACGATTGAATTAGCTATTATTATACTCATGCACTAAGATTCTCAATCATTGTACTTTACCGTGTCCCGGCTACTCATCCATAATTTGGGTGTTTGTTTTAAGTTTTAGGAATGTAGTTTGAAAATGTCATTTTCATAAATATATAGTTGTAATCATTTTATTTTAGGGTATTTTATAAAAATGTGTCTAACTAAAGTTTAATAGTCTTGACTATTTTTTAGAATTTAAATGGCAGCTAAAACTGAAAGCATAAATAGAAATGAAAGTTGTAATACCTCTATTTTTATTATTTATTAATTTTATATTTGGTAATGATTGTTAATACATGTTGTTTGAAATTAGAAGAGTTTTAGATTTGTAAGTTATAGGATCTTTCGCTATAGTGAGAGAATTTGTTTAAAATTAGGCTCTCTGAAGCCTTCTTCCTGTAGCGAGGATTTTTTCGTTGTAGCAAGGAACTCTCATTATAACTAAAATAACAGACAATAAAGAAAAAAATATCTGATTTTTTTCGCTGCAGCGAGAGAAGAGCTCGTTGTAGTGAGAAGTTTTTGCTATAGCGAGAATGTCATAAATTGAGAGGTATTTAAGAGTTTTTAAGTTGAGAAACTTAGATTATAATCCAAGTTACGACCCTTCTCCATTTCTTCTAACCTCTCTCCTCCTTTTTCTCAAAAAATTCTTGAAAAATTTTAATTTTTCTCTGATCTAAGTTTGGGAGTTCACTCTTTTTGTTCTTTGGTAAGTTCTTGAAGCTTGGTTCTTCATTCTCTTGGTTATTTTTTTATTTTTCACTTCTAAAAAGGGTTTCTTATGATATTTAAGAAGAATCTAGCCTTTTGAGCAAGATCTCTCATAAACCCTTTATTAAACTTCCCTTTCAAGGTAATGAGAGCTTTATCTGTTATATTTGTACTCATGAAAGGGTTTGTAGTGTGATGCATGATTATGAATATATGTTGGATTGAAACATGTTTTCATGTGTTTGATGATGTGAATGATGTATATTTTGAGCATATCTATATATGTATGTTATGGATTGAGTCTGGGTGTGACCAACCTTCGACAATGTTTGATTGGTATGCGATATAGAAAATGAACTTGAATAAAAAAAAGAGAGAAAAGGATGAACAAAATATTAAGGTAGAAATGCCAAGTTGGGTTTTGACAAAAAATATGAAAAGAGAAGGGAAATGATAAGAACAACTATGGATAGTTCAGAGATATACTCAAAAGTGTGGAAGATGGAGGCAATTTGAGAAATCTCAGAGAAATGAGGATGGTGATTGCTCTTCTTGATTTACGCATAACAACTAAAAGTAAGAGCACGTTTTTGCTAAAAAGGGACAAGTCAACACATGTTGTATCTGTGTAGCTGCGACTATCTAGAAATTATCTATACTAAAGAAGAGCTCAAGGGATCCTATTGGCAGTGAAAGTGTGAAATGAGAACTACGAGTATTAGTAGAGAGGTAATGTAATAAACTAAATAATTAATTATTGTTGCTCGTATTGTATGACTTAATTATGGATGTATACTTGGTAATGAGAATAGAGGTTCATCTTTATCTAACCTTTTAGGAAATCAGGATAACTGCACTTAGAGAGATAATTAGACTTATAAATAGTTTTGTACAATGTAAGTTAGATTGTATATTTAATGAATATTAGAGAACTTGTCATTTTAAGTTTGTTGTACACGTGGACAATATACCTAGGAATATTATTATGAAGAAAATGGAATTATACTATAGTATGTCTTTAAATTATTCTATAAACAATAAGATCCACCACACTCTATGTATATACCTTTATCAAGGCACAGTTAGAACTTTGTCAGCTATGACATACCTGTTCACTTATCACAATCATGGCCTTCTTTAGAGGCTGACTCAAGTCACCTTTGAGCGAATTTTGAGTGTGAAAGCCGCTGCAGACTCTGAAAATCTCTATCTCAGATCAGATGATGATCTTGATTCCAAAGACCTTACTGAGGTAGAGGGATGGTACGAGAATGACTAGATCGTCTTCAATATCTTAATGGATAGAATGCTCATTAAAACTTTTTATATTTTATATTTCATAAATGATATAAATGAGTTTTAATATATTTTGAGGTATATTTTGCAAATATCAACTTTTATAAATTTATAAGAACAATCTATATTAAGATTATTTAATGTTTTCTTTTAAATTTATTTAATTCTCATTACTGTATCATATTAAATTTTTATAAGTTTGAATAAAATAGATAAAATATTTTATATTTTCTTATGTTGTATTCAATTTATAAATGAGTTTAATTAAAAAAAAATTTCTTAATTTTAAAATTATTTTCTTATTATATTAGACAAATTAAGGATATTACAAAATTTACTAAAGTTTTACAGTAACTTTTTATATTCTCATTAAAAAATTTACTATATATATATGTATGGGTGTAAGGTGATTATATTATGATTTAAAACTATATGCATATGATGTAAAATGGTGTTGAACTTATATCTTCGTGTTGAAAAGGTATTTCAATAAGATGGTAATGCATTAAGATGTTAGCATAACTTAAAACGTTTCAATTCTTAACTTAAATAGCAGACAATTCAGAAAAGCAAATTGTCATAACATTCTTTAGAATGTTAAGCGAGAAAGATATTTACAGTCAAGTTGACTTAGCTTTTAAACATATAGGAATATACCTATAAAGTTGACGATTTCTTCAAGTACCCAAATAATCTTCACAATGTACTCTCCTTCTTGATACATTTACTCACTAGTGGCACTCAGGAACAAATTTAACTTAAACTATTTATATCTTTGTCATTTTATTATTTATACACACATCTTGGCTCTAACTCCACCGTTCATCACATTAACAAAGATGTGGAAAAATATGAGAATGTTAACATTTTGGGAATCAATGATAATGCTTTTTAAAAATTAAACCAAACATATAAATATCATATTCCTAAATTTACCTTTCTAAAAATAATTTAAGGTTAAAAAGTTTCTTAAAGAGAGATGACTATCAAGTAACCCATTGGCCAAGTGAGGATAAAATTTAGCTTATTTGAAGATAGTTGACCCAACTTGCAGCATTTGGTGGTCATTTTTGTGTATAACGAGATTAAGTTACGATGAGAACCATGCATATATAAAAAAACGAAAAGTAAGCATAATAATTTTAAAAAATTAATTAATTTATTTATGCACCGACCTTAGGTTTAAGTCCAAGCAATCAAATCAGTGAGTAGACCTTATTATCCACTAGACTAACCGAATATTTATTTGATCTTTGACAATGGCTGTGAGACTTGCTACCCTGATTTAATAGCATGATGATAGCTTAAGAGCGGATGCATTCAAAATCAAGCTCCTAAAGTAAAGCAACATAATAATTAACTATAAAGTACAACTTGCAAGCTTTATATTTTGTATATCTTTCTAAAAATTAATGTTTATGGGAGAAAACAAAACAATTCTTCGTTGTTCATTTTTTAAAAAAAAGAAAAATATCACGGATTGTTTAGTTTTTTCTTTTTTTTCGAAAACGTCACTTTTTGTTGTAATTAGTATAAAGATATTTTAAAATTTTAAACAGACTGAAATTTTAATGTTACATCGTTATAAATTTAATAATTGAATAGATTATGTGTCTTTAATAAATTTAAATTGTGACCTTGCTTGTTTGCGGCTTTTCTTTTTGTTGCTATTCCTGTTAGTATTTTAATTATTCAAATTAGGATGTTACTAAATCCGAACCCAAGTTCGTGAATATATATTCAACCATGTTACATCATATTTCTCCTTTAGGTTTTACATTCAAATTATACATAGTTGACACCCAAACTACCCTTTGCATTCCATTTTTTTCGTTATCAAGTCGATTCAACATTGTTGTCAATCTATAATTGCTTAGCTCTATAAATTTTGACCTTGTAAAAGATGAAGTCAGTAAAGTGGAAGAAGATAATTTGCATAAAATAATAATTATAAAGTATTTATATCTTCCAATATTTGTCTATAATTCTTTCTGTAATATTTTAAAAATACTTTAATATATATCTTTTCTTTTATCATCCCAGTTGTACTATACTGATAGACGTATTAAAAATTGAAACAAAATTGCTACTTATAATATATATTATCTTATAAAACTGAAACTTAATTTTAGACCCTTAGATCAATTGCACATTTTATAAATAATTTACTGCAAGTGCAAAATATTTGGAGTATTATTTAATTTTATACGATCAAACTATTTAAATAACATAAAATCGGTGACCGTTTCTATACAGTAAATTTCTGATATCATTCTTGAAAATGACTTATTATCGTTGCACATGCTCTCCTTCTGATATAATTTTATATCTTTTTATTTTAATTTTTTTTGTTAAATTAAATTAAATTAATATTTTTATTCCGTTATTAGTTATGGAATTAAAGAAATTCTTTTCATTTTCTTGATTTTTTGAAGCAATTAATACTTTGTTTTTTTTTTCAATCGATAATAAATGTAATGATATTAAATCATCATTAAAAATGTATCACATTATCATATTTTTGTTTTATTTTAAATATTTATATTTTTGTCACTGTTGCATAATTTTAATCAATTGAATTAATATTTTACATTTTATATTTTTTTATCTTATCCGTTAAAAAACTAAAATTACATTATACTCATCTTACTTGTCATAACTTAACCTGCTATACATACACATGACTTCTGATTACATCTTACCCATATCATACATATGTAAATTACAACTAAAAGAACGAAGAGAAAAAATACTAATGTTTTTTCTGTGCTTAAAGAAACAAGGCATAAATTGAATAATTTTTTTCATAAATACTTATAAAAGTAAAAAAAAATAAAAATTAACATGAATCAAATTAGTCCAACAAGTTAAACTCAATTTTCACTTATCAATTTTGTAGAAGTTACTTTCATTTAATTTTTTAAAAATTTTAAAAGATAAATCATTTTAACTTATTAAAAAAAAATATTTTTATAAAGACTTATACCCAATCTTACCGAAACTGGGGCAAAATATTTATAATTATCATTGACCTCTTTTCTGTAGTAAGATATGTGAATCTTGATTAGGCCACTTCAGCAAGACTGTGTTACAACTCACTTTTTTTACTGCAAGTTGCAAGGATAGTTGGTTCCCCTGTCCCTCTTTGCAGTTTTAACATGTGGCAAGATGAGACCAAATCCAAGTTTAGATTGACCACAGCATAAAGACAAGTAACAAAGTGGACCCACAGGGCCCATGAGCCCACAAATAGGTGGCTACTTGGTTAATTATAATAATAGTGGTTGGGCCCACCAAGCTGCTTCATGCTTCTACATAATGGCCTTGTGGGCTTGGGCCCCACACAAGAAAAGTGGTTACCGGCGGCTGAGGCTTCCCAACAGTAGACACCAAGAAGTTTCAAAGGGGACTTTTGGGTCACATAATTTCATTTTTTTATTATTCTGCCCCATTTTAGTTGCATTTATTATTAGATGTGTCTCTTAATGATTCTGTTGACAATCATCCTAAGTTAACATCATAGATATCAAACAAGTCTCTTGCGTGGGTGCTGTGTTCGCTTCCTCAAAACCACCTTTTTACTACCTTATCTTCTAATAAACACAATTTAAATAACTTGACATAACTATTTACAATGTTTTTTTTATTTAATTTAAAATCTAATCTTCACACTTTTTTTACTAACCTATAGCTACCTGTACATAGAAAATTCAAGAAATAAATAAAAAAAGCTACTTAATTTTTACAATATTAAATATTAGGATTTTTTTGGTTAGTGTTTAGTGTTAATGATAAAAAAAGGAAAGATTAAATGAATTTATTTGTTAGTTCCCAACGTATGATAATTTTATATTTTTTCTTTGATCGATACCCTTCAAACAATTATTAACACAACTCTTTTTGTTTTTACATTTACTTTTGTTCTTTACTTTGATTAACACATAATTATGTGTTCGGAAAAGTTTTAAAGTGACAAATTTAATTTCTTTTTATGCTTGTGTTTGTAGAAAAAAATGTTTTTATATATTTGGCTATTTAAAAAAAAAGATAATACTAATTATCATTATTATTATTATTTACTTTTTTAATTTTAAAATGCTTTATTAGAAATAATAATGGAAATGATAATATTAATTTAATCCTTAATCACATTACATATGATTTACAAATTATTATATGTATCTATTTGATCTATACGTTTTATCAGAAAAAAATTATATTCGATGAGTGAAAACTTAAATCCATGACTATTAAATATAAGATATTATCTTGTTTATTGGACCAACCCTTCAAAGTTATCTATCTATTTAATCAATAATTTTTATGTGATTCTTCGGAACCAGTAGGATAATTTAGTAGCGGATTTAAAATTCTGAATCACGAGTTCAACAAGAAGCTATATTCAGAATTTATTAAGATGAGATGAAGATAATAGTTACTGTTAAAGATGAAAGCGTGGTTTATTTAAAATAATTCAATTTTAAAACAATGAACGAATAGAGGAAAAAAAATCCCGAGATCAAAGGGTTAAAGACGTTGAAACTTGAAAGGACAGGAATGGGTGTCCCACGGTTGGTGACCAAAACACATTGCAAGTTGAGAAATAACCTAAATGTCACCACCGCCCTATACGATATAGCCGTCTTCCACTATCTCTAAATAATTTCTTGCCTTCAAATTTAATAATCATCTTTTAATATGTCTTTAAATATGTAATATTAAAAAATTTTATATATGTAAAAATATTTTTTATATATATTAAAAAATAAGAACATTTATTGTCTTTAAATTATTAAAAAATATTAATATCTATTTTTTTAACATATATCGTTATCATCCATTAAAAAAAAATCATATATAAATAGGATTCTATGGTCTTAAGTTTTAACTTAGGAATTATGGGAAACCATACTATATAGTACGAGACTAGATTACAGTTTGTGTGCAATAATTTGGCATTAATAAATGCTGACACAGTGTTTCAAGTCCTTTTGAATATTCATTTCTTGAGGATGAAGATAAGAAGATACTACTTCCTAAGTTCGTATATTGTCGTTGTCTCATCGGCTATAGGGGATAATGACTTGTTTTTATCTCATAATTCACTCTCACGCAAATTTAATTGAATTAGGCATGAAAGATCAATTTTTCAGTTTATTTTTATAAATTTTATAATTAAGTTATGTCATAAATTTATGTGTGATAAAAATTGTTAAATATATATTTAATTAAATTATTTACTCAAATATATTTAAATATAAAACATTAACCTAAAACTGTTGTATCAAATTTTAAAGTTGAATTTCTTTAGAACTCCTGGATGTAAGATTCTGAAAATGATATCCTTATTCGTGAGTTTCTACCAGATATGTTTATGTTTGTTATTCTTACATAATTTTTTTAAAAAAATCTAAGAATATTTGAAGATATGATAAGATTATCCAAAAACAAATTTTTTAAAACCTCAATCATTTATATCAGAATGGATTATTTTTACCTTCATATATGAATTCAATGAAATATTGAAAATTATGGTGAAAAAGTGTTCCTGAGAATAATTTTTCATTGAGATTTAAAAAAAAAATAATAACTAGAAACATTTTATAAGTACATCGATATTCTTGAAAAAAAAAAACTTAAAACAAACATCCCCTAAAGAATTAATCAAATAAAATAAAATCTCTCAATTTTTTTTTTCTTGAAATGGGTTAAATATGAGGGTATTATAACAAGAACTGAAGGAGTGAAAATCAGATTTATTAGATATTTATATCAAATTAAACCCTGCCACGAACAGTTCTATAGAGGTTTTTGTGGGTTTCTTGATTCCGTTGTTGGATCTTATTAATACTACAAGACAAAAGAGACCCAGAAGTTCAGACTGTTTGAACAATTTCAAGTGGCTGCTTTTGTTAAGCATCAATCAATTTCACGACCTTTTCATTACCTACAGTCCATCTATATATATATACATATGAAAGTAACTTCCAATTCTGTTTCCAGTTTTTACTTCTTAGAGGTTTTAGTATCATGCACCTAAACAATGACCCTTTTATTTATACATACACATACTTTAACAACAGAACCATGGCCAATAATTTTCTGTTCCTTTTCTCCCTTCATCATTTAAGCCCAACAACACTAGACCCTTCAATGTTCTCATGATCCCTTTTAAAACAGGGTAGGGAAAGAGACTTTTCTTCCTCACTTCTATCACTGATTCGTGCATTATTACAATCTAGAAGGAAGCAGCTAGGACCAAAATCATATGTTCCTATGCTTTTATATACTTTCATTGAGGGTAGACCCAGCTAAAGAGGCAAATAGTTATATAGTAACCTTTATTTTATGTTATTTTTTATGAATTGCTTTGAGGCTATAATGGACACCCTCAGATTTAGCAATCTAGGTGTTCATTATTTTATTTTTATCTGCTTATTAAGGTTATTTTACAGTTAAAGAAAACTAATTAATGTCTCAGTTTAAACAAAAAAAATTATCAGATTTTCATTTTTATCCTTCTTTTTTCTAATAATTTTGTTAAGAGTAAAGGCATAATAGAAAAAACTAATAATAAATGTTTTCTTGAACTTCTGAAGTGATAAATAAAAATGACTATTTTAAAATGGTGACAAATAGAAAATAACGGAAAGAGTGCTACAAAAATGAGGTTACAAGTTAAACCGCAGAACCACACAAGGCAATGAGGGAGCAGAAAAAGAAGAAACATAGTTGATATAATTACATATAAAAGAGAGGAACATATTGATGAACTAGCTATCATGTTGCATACAGAGTTACACGCACATGGTGATAATTGCCATTCACTTGAGCGTGTGATGCTAATGGGTGGCTAGCAAACCCCACTGGGTATTTTCCTTTCCCAATTCACTTCACTGCATTAATAATGAGTATCGGTTTGATGACAACGTTTCAACCATGGAAATTGGAATAGATGCCACATTTCTTTTCTATGAGGTCACCTATGCTTGGCATGTCCCTTCATTGTTGTGGAAATTCATTGGTTGGTGTTTATTCTAATCTTGGTATTTTTTGCTTGTATAAATTTATTGCCACTTTAACCAAATTGGTCATGTGGTAGGATCGATTCCAGGTCTCTCAAAAACTGAAATGAAGAACACATGTATTAAAATGATTGGGAACAAATTTATGTTTCATTCAAGAATCTTTAGAACATATTGTGCAAAAGGAGAGGTAAAGTAGTTTAGTTGGGAAGCTGGGTATCAATTTAACTATGAAAACTCTAGCATATTTGTTATTTTAGCCTTGGACAGGCTATGGGGCTTTGGTTGATGTTTTCAACTTAAAAAGGCTATTGGGACTATGAATGATGAAAGGGAAACAAACAACACTTATATTTTTATCCCTCATTTTTTTACATTTTTTTAATCTATCTTTTCCCTTTTTATCATATTATTGATTTTTTTTCTTTTATCTTTTTCTTCCTTCCACTCAAATCACACCCCAAATATAGGTGTTAAAATCAAAAGATACACTGTACTTTTGACACTTGACAAAACAATCAATCTTTAGTATATGGGCAGCGATCAACGTTGATTCAACTGGGAAAACAAAATGCTCTTCCAAATTATCTACCAAAAGAGTAAGTTATTATGTATATCTAATGTTGAGTAGAGTGGAATGAAATAGGAGGAAATATAATGAAGTAAAGTTATTATTTATTTATTTTAATATTTTTAAATATTAATGTGAAAAAAATATAATTTTTGCTCACGTGCACACACATAAATATATAATATTTTTATAAAATGATTTAAAATTGATGGGTAATAATTAGACGTAATTTTTTTAAATATATATAATATTTAAATTAGTATAATTTTTTTTTCTAGAAATAGATTATTAATCTTTTAAAAATGTGTTCTATTTTTTTAAATAGATCTCTTATTAATTATTATTTTTTATTTTATAACTTAATATATTTGCATGTATTATGATCTAATTTTATTAGAAGAGTCATATATGAAAATTATATATGCCTGTTAAAAAAAAGGAGAAGAATGGAGATTTCCCACAATGTATTTGATATTCCATTCCATTTTGTTTTATCAAAATTTAACATCATTCTATTTAATTATTCATTTTCTCTTCGGTCAATCAAATAAACAGTAAAGAAAGGAAGGTTCAGCGAAGGATAAGAACAACCTTTGGTGTGAAGAAAAAGGCAAAAGAAATAAAAGTAACTGCAAATCTAATTTGTTTGGTCAATACTTTTTCCTACAATTCTTCAAACTTAAAAGTTGAAGCTAGCTAAGAAACCTAATGTGGCCGTGTTATTCATCAAATCATTCTATTTGAGGGATTGGAACATATCATTCTTTAAATTTGACAAGAAAATTAGAAAAATAGTAATTTAGAACGAGAAAAGTATATATGATTAAGGATGGTTAATATGATTTTATGATAACTGAATTATTAGAATTTAATAATTTTTAGGTAAGTTTTTTGGGTAACAATATGTTGTAAATGGTTATAGTATGAATAATAAAAGATAAATTGATAAATACTTTCAAACGTTCATCCAGTTCTTATCATCACTCTTCCTTTTTTATCTTTTCTTTTAACTTCTCCGTTATCTTTATTTGTTAACATTGTTGTTATTCGCTTTTCAACAGTTGCGGCCATGAGTTTTTATTACAACCATTAGGTCTTTGCTTTCGATAACTCTTATGATGATGTTAATATTTATTAATGTTCGTTGTCAATTAATCATTGATGAATATTTAAATGAATAATATGCATTATTTGTTAATAATGTTTATCAATATTTATTTGAGATTTAATCTTTGTTGAGTTTATAAATAAAAACTATGTAAAGTTCATCATTAATATTTACTTGAGATATAATCTTCATTAAATTTCTAAATAAAAAATGTACAATATTCGTCAACCGTATAACTAAAGATTCATTACTTCATTAGTGCATATTTTTGAAATAATTTTAGAACTAATGTAGAATTACATTAATTTTAGAAATAATCAATATGCAAAGTACTTTTTACATATTAGTTCAAAAATAATTAAATAAAAAGATGTAAAAATTTTTACAAACTTTAAAAAGACATAATTTTTAGTATATAATTTTAATTTATGTAAATTATATGTTTATTTCAGTTAATTTTTCAAGATTTATTCAACCTAATCTATCCAAAGGGGTTTGAACAAATTTTTCTTCCAAAATTTCAACATTTTCTATTTTTTAATAATTTTTAGGTTTTATGTAAAAAAGATTATGTGATTTGTTAATTTTTGATGATGAGTTACGAAATAAAATAAAAAATGATGGTAATTGACTGTGTAGTTATGGGTAAAAGATAGAGTGTGAAAAAATCTGTATGAAAGATAATAAAAAAAGAGAATGAGAAAAATGTATGTCAAATTACTAATATATCCTTCAACAAATTTAATATGTATCACTAATTTTATGTTTCTTGCATTTTTAACTATTAAATTAAAAAAATTTCAATCAATAATTTATAATACGTACAAACTTTTCTAAAAAAATAATTTTTGTATTGCTTATTAAAATCACAGGAAATATGTTAGAATCGTATTCTAATTTTGTATAGAGAGATAAGTGAAGAGAAGAAACAATTTTCCACTTCCCCTATTTGACAAGACCTTGTATTCTCGTTGAACATGTCTTGTCAACAAAGAAAATTTTGAGGCTATTAGCCATTCAACTAATGGAACCAATTAACTCAAAACATTTAAAATGTTAAGCAACCGCAATTTAACAATTGAACGTAATTTGATAGAGCTTATAGGATTAAACATCCCGCTGGATTATACCAAAAGTAAAACTAAAACTTGGTTTTGAAGGACAAAAAAATAAATAAATAAGGAAACTATTATTATACTATTTATATATAATGATCACGTCTATAATAATTTAGGTCATTTTGCATACATTAAAAAAATAGACTTTTATTTTAAATTACATTTAATTATAAGGTTAAAAAATTATAATAAAAAATATAAAATAAGGTCATACGATAAATTTATTATATTTTATTAATTTAATAAGTATTTAAACTAAATACAATTATTTTATTTTATTCTTTTATCTGTGTAAAAAATAATCTCTTGGACATCTGTTTTTTGAATTTCTAAAAATGTAATAATTAGTCTAATCGCATACCTTTAACTTCACGCAAGCGCATGAAACACTATTCATGCAACAAAGACAAAATGTTCAAATTAAAGAGGAAAATGGCTAATGAGAAAAGTTCCAAACACCATGCAGCTTCCAAGTTACCAAAATTTGTGGTTATAAATAATTTAATGGTCAATTGTGGTGAATAAACCATCACATGTTCCGAATAAGACGAAAGCAGCTGGTAAATGTGATTAATTAATAAAATGCATAAAAACAAAATCATGGTCAGGAGACTTTGATAGTATCCAAACTTATTTCTGTAGCATCCAATAAATCTCATAGCCTTTTCGTCCTCATCACAGCAATGCCCTTTCTCTCTCTGTGTTGTCCCAATATCTGTTTTTTTCTGTTGAGGACATCTGAATGCACAATTTTGTTAGGTACGCTGGTCAAATTTAAAGAAGAAAGTTAAAAATTGACTTGGTAAATAAACTTGCTGAATATGTCACAGTTTTCATCAATGCATTGATGGGGCCATTGATATCATATTTTGCCTATGAGATTGGTTTGCATTTTGAAATGAGATTGGAGATTAGGGGATTGAATGGGACTTGAAAAGGAAGGGGGAGATGAACCTGAAATCGGGCCTTAAGTTTGCCTCAGTTTTGGTCATTTCAGTCAAGCACAGGTCCAACTCCAATTCCGCATACCATGCTGACTTCGAAATTCTAAATACCCCAATTGCCAAATTTTTGAGTCTACTCACTCTACAATCATTAGTTGCCGTCGGTGAATCAGTGATTAATGTGAGATTGTGAAATTTATTCCCCATTGTTGACCATTTCCCACCTTTGGTGGGCCTGTCGATTGCAAAATTTTCCAACATTTTAACTTCATAGTTTTCTTACTGGGTTGAATAAAATGACACAAAAATTGTATCATAGATGATAACAAAAGCAATCATGATAGCATGTATTTTCTAAAATAGAAAAGCGTGTAAAGTAAAAGAATAAAGATTATGTTTATCTTTGACTTAAAGTCGGTTAAGTTAATTTTTTTACTTTATAAAGTTAAATATATTTTAGAAAGTAAATGTATTGGTTAATGTTTTAAAAAAAGAAAAATGATTATCAGTGAGTAAGAGGATCGGCTGGAAGAGAAATTATTATTATGACGTGACTAATCTAGTAATCTACCTTAGCATCAAATGAATTCGGATAAAATATTATGAGATAAATAATATAATCCACAAGCCTAAGAGTGTGTGATTGGCAAGAATTTACATTTCTTTATGCTCAAATTAATTTACTTTTGTGTGTGTCAAATGAAGTAAAAAAAATAAAATGAAGTGATAGTACTTTAGTCTTTTAATAAAATATAATTCAATAAAATAAAGTTATATCTTTTTTTAAACAATTAGGTTTAAATAATTCATATATGTAATAATTCTATTCCTATAGAAAACACCGTTCATGTTAATTTACTTTTGTTTTTTTCAGTATCATGCTTGTTTGTCTTTACTTTTGTCGTTCTTTCAGGTTTGTTTTGGTCGAGTCGTTCTCTCTCTCTCTTTGAATATTTTGTTTCTTCACATGTGTGCACTGTGCGGCTGCCGACTCAAACTGGACCCCATGGATTGCGTTTGAATAAAACACCAAGTTGATTGCATTACTGTCTTGTAATGAAGTTTTAAAAAATTAAACATATATCAATTCTCAATCTATAGTCACAGTAATGCAATCTATAGATTTTGTGAGATGAATAGTTGATTTTTTTCATCAACAAATAGTTAGATCATTTCGTGATTTTACAAGCTTGGTAATAACAGCATCCATAAGTTGACCTGAATCGTTTCAATGTAAAAGGCCCAATACATATCTGCACATGACGAGAAACTGATGAGAAGGCCCAAACTAATTAAAAGTGCACTAAAAAAAAAAAAGAGAAGGGACCTGCAACGCACAGTTTTGGAGGCGAAAGAAAGGGTTTTCGATTCCTCAACGCACTGAGCCACAGGCCACCCTCTTCGTCTCAAGGGATTAGATACTCTTTGCTCACACTTCAAAGTTTTTCTCTGCACTTTATAAGGTTTTGCTTCGTTTTCAGTTATTTATCTCCTTTTTCAAGTTATCCAATTCGATGCGTGTTTCTGAAATCCGTTTCTCGTATCTTTAAGGCGTCTATGGTTTTGACTATTAGGGGGAAATGATCGTTTTATAAGTATGGTTTGGACACATAATAAGCTAATTTAAAGACACACAGTGTCGTGTTTTCGTAATTTCTGTAGTTGAGAGCTTCACATACTACTCGTGCAGGATGTGATAGGGTGGTTGTTTGGAAGTAGCTTATGCTTTATAGGGATTGACAATTAAGGTTTTGGTTTGTTGTTGCGTTTGTTTACGCCGTGAAATTTGCAACAAGACTTGAGGAGTGTTATGGAGTGATGCTTTTACAGAATTTTCTTAAGTTTTGAACACAATTTGATTTAAGAATATTTTCCTGAATCTTCTACATTATTCTGTTCAGTTCCTAAAAGGTTTTATTGTTTTTTTGTCTCTGTTATTCCTAATTCTGTAGTCATGTTCAAACTTTTTTTTAAATTGTGTTGCAGCAATCATGGCGGATGAAACGCAAAATGATACGAAGGAGGAGGTTGCAGAAGTAAGTTTATCTTCTCCTTAGTTATCTATAATTTAACAAATGGTTCCTCCATGTTTTTCCCATGATTCAGCACAAGGCCATAAAGTCAGGATTTTAAAATCTTGTTCTTGTGATTTGCTGATTTATTATGATGGTATTGTGATGCATGGTATCTTGCTCACCAACCACGTTGGTTAGCTGGTGATTCAGTTTTCTGTGGCAGTACCGTGTTCTGATGCCTGAATTTCTAAATCACAGATTGCACCATTTGATCCTACTAAGAAGAAAAAGAAGAAGAAAATTACAATTGTAGATCCTGCTGATGACTCAGTGGACAAATTGACTGAGAAAACAGAAAACCTCTCTGGTATGCAAAACAAAACAAGCAACTTACTTTTGTGGTTTCTATGTTCAATGCTATCTGGATATTGTGCTTATGCACGATTCTCATTAGTTTTCCACTTGCAGTTTCTGATGGGGTCGAGACTCCATTTGCTGGTTTGAAAAAGAAGAAGAAGCCTGTAAGTCATATTTATTGCTAATGAGGTTTTTCCAATGAATTATTTCTCTTCTGAAAGTTTGAGCCTTTGACATGTTAGTTTTTTGTTGGAAGCAATTTGATACTTTTGTTTGACTGTAGGTTGAAATCAGTAACTTGAATGACGAGAGTGGCGACGCAATTGAAGAGTTGGATGGTAAGCAGTCATATAATTTTTTGGTAAAAATTCTGTGTGTGAATAGTGGACTTATGTTTTTTCTGTCTTCAAGTAATGTCTTGAGTGAAAGTTAATTAAATACTGAACATTTGATAAACTTCATTGGCTTTTAGATCAAGCTGAAGATGATGAAGGAGAAATGGTTGCTTCTCAGGCTGGTTATCCTTGGGAAGGGAGTGATCGTGATTATGAATATGAGGAGGTATGTTGCAATTTACGTACTCTGTTTCTACACTGTTATACTGACAACTAGATTGTAATGTCTCAAATGTCAATCTTATTTGCCGTGGATCTTGTCCTCTTCACTTAGTTCCAAAGTGTTTCTAGCTGATTTTACTTTTCATCCATGATTCTGATAATTATTTCATGGTTCTTGTGAATCTTCCTTCTATGGCTCCACATTGGTTTAATAGGTGATGTGTAGGGCCTTGTAAGGGGGCTGATGTTGTAGACTCTTATATATGCTTGAAATTTTTAAGATGGAAGCATGTTATTTGATGATTTATGTGTGCCTGGCTAGTACATAAGATTGATTATACGTGAATGTATTGGCACTTTATCCTTCTTGGATCAAGAAGTGCTAGTGTTTTGTAAACCTTAAATCCTAAACCATCTAAATGGAATTGTGTTAATATGGTGTCCAACTATAAATGATAAATCCATAAAATACTGCCAAAAGCATTTTTTGTCTACTCTGTTCTTCCTTTATATGGAAACTGCTTCCCTTCTGTCCCCCTTGTAATAAATCTCTCCTTAATTTGTGGTTTTTGGTGCAGCTTCTTGGCAGGGTGTTTAACATTCTACGTGAGAATAATCCAGAACTTGCTGGAGATCGCCGAAGAACAGTTATGAGGCCTCCTCAAGTTCTTCGTGAGGGCACAAAGAAGACAGTGTTTGTGAATTTTATGGATCTATGCAAAACGTGAGTCAATATTTTATCTGAAACTAGGTTTCTCCAGCATGCATACGAGCAAATCCTGAATTTTCTCTGGAGTTCTTATTTCCTAGGAAGTTTTAAACTGGCATATCTTTAGAACTTAACAATTGTCTGCAGTTTTCTTTTGAGATCTCTATGATTCTGAGATTAACTTTCCTTGTGTGAATGCAAAATGTTTGCCCAATATATGAATGCCCTCAAAATAAAACTTTTAAGGCAAATTTACTCGGGTTTAAATGGCGCACAACTGCAGCATGGTGTGTAGCAACCCCCTTCCCCTCCAATCACCCTTGTGGTGGTGGACCAAATTGTGGCTGCTGTAGCAGGATTTTTGTAACCATCTTGGCCACTATTTCTGCAGTGATTCTAGAAGCCAGTTCTGATCCTGTTTTTGTGCCATTTAAATTATCCATCTCTTTTATGACCATTTTCCAGCGTGCCTTTCATTGTTCTGGCCTGCCCATACCCATCTCAGCTTTGCTCTGCTTTCTTTCTTCTTTTTTCTGTCCTTCAACCTCTCTATAAGTCTGAAACAGTTATGGCAGGATCCAGTCAGCTACAAGGAACAACACCAAGCACCGCTGGAGAGAAGCTTAAACTTGTTTTGATTCCTTGATTATCTTGTTATTTACGTGTTTGTTTAGCAGTCAAATCCTGAATTTTACTCATTAATTATGAATGTTGTTTTTTAGTTATTTTATTTTATATTTCAGCATTTATATTTGTGTGTATTATTTTTGTTGTGTATCTTAATACTTCAAAATAACAATCGTCCTGTTACTGCTATAACATTTTTGGAGTCAGCCGCTGTACATCCCTATTTGATATTGACTACTGTGTTTCTGCTAATGATTCTGTTCATCTAATGATGATTGTTCCCTTTTGGTTATTTTTTGTTTTGTTGACTGTGGGTTCCACCATTGCCATGGCATATTTTTCTGCAGTTAAGAAACTAATTTTGCATCATATGCTTCCCTTATTTAATTTACTGCTACCCAATTTTTTAGGATGCATCGGCAGCCAGATCATGTCATGGCTTTCTTGCTTGCTGAACTGGGTACAAGTGGCTCCCTCGATGGACAGCAGAGATTGGTTGTAAAGGGAAGATTTGCACCAAAGAACTTTGAAGGAATTCTGCGACGATATGTCAGTAAGTATTTGATTTTAATCTTTGATCATCTGATTTGTTGTAGAAATCTAAGGTTGGTAAGTACGAAAGTTCTATGTTGTGCTGGCGTTTGTAATTGTATTGTTTTATAAATTTCCCACTAATTTTTTCTATACATTCGGCCAAGCAGAACAATATGGTTATTGCTTTTGCTGTGTATTTCTGGTCACTGATTGAATTTAACGGGCATTTTTCTTCTCAGATGAATATGTCATTTGCCTTGGATGCAAGAGTCCAGACACTATACTTACAAAGGAGAACCGTCTGTTCTTTCTCCGCTGTGAGAAGGTGAATTTTCTGTGCACTTAGGCCTGCTTCTCTTTTTCGTCTTGGGCTCTCGGTTTTCATACCCAGTTTCATGTGATTAGTTCCTTTTATTTATGGTCAATTAGACTGTTATGGATTGTGGTGGTTATTTTTATCAATGATTGTGGTAGTTTCTCCTCATAATGTTTATGGACGATTTCTCTCCAGCTATTTATATTATATATGTAATGATATTAAAACAATGAAAGATGTTTATCCTAATACTGGTTTATTGCTTTCAGTGTGGATCAGGAAGATCAGTTGCTCCAATCAAGGCTGGTTTTGTTGCTCGTGTTGGCAGAAGGAACACGGGGACATAATTTGGTCCTACTTTTTATCAATGCCGAATCTGGCTTGGGGAAACGAACCTTTACGAGAAGTTTTCCCATGTATGATGTAACTTACTCTACTCCAATTTTGAGTGTGTTGCAGTAATGGTATCTTTTATGGGTCAATGTTGTTATCTCTTTTATCTATCGGGTGCTAGTATAATTCTTTTAAGGAAAACGATAGTAACACATTACACAAACCATTTGACGTATTTAGGTCATTTAGAAAATCACGTATTCTAAGTCCATTTACGCTTGTACTTGTGATTTAGTGGCTTTAAGATGTGAGCCTATTCCGTGGCGGGGTGTTGTTTGTGTCCAAATTTTCAATTTTATTGTTCACAACCAAAACTTGGACACGCATATAGATACCTTCCAAATATCCTAACCAAGAAAGAGCAACTATCAACAGTGAACTACTTGAAAACAGAGACCTTCAGTGTCAACTTCTTTTTGCCGCCTCCAGGACCAAATGGAACAAACCAGTCATGAAATTTAAGCCCTTGCAACAATCAAGAAATAAGTGTACTTGTTGATTGCTCGCAAATTTGATTTTAGGTGATCTTAATTTTGGTTAAAAAGTGTGTTTGGTTTAAAGTGACTTACGTTTTACAACTTTTATTTGTAAGTCGAGTCTGTAATAAAATTTAGTATAAAATTCTTAATGTAAAAAATAACATTATTTTGCTTGTCAAACATGCTACTGAGAGTAAATCTAGTTTTGGACAATAAAATATTTCTTTTGTGCAACATTACGTTTGATTGCTTCAAATGCAATTTCGGAAGAGTTGTAGGTGAGAAGCATCAAATTATTAATCACTTCCTAATGGACTAATTCTTCTACATCGTACGTCGCATTGGTTGTGCCATTTTAGGCCATTTTTCTGGTTAATTATGAACAATAAAGGCCAATTGAAAACAAACTATCCCTCCAAGTCATATTTTCGCTGTGCTGATCTTCACATTAGAAATTTAGGTATGAAATTTTTTTGAAGACATGGAGTATTTGGAAATCATTTTCAATCCTAATTAAATTGAGGCCCACTTAAGAGAAAATTCCTTTTATACTTATTTTTCATTCACATCGTTCGAACTCATTATTAATTTTAAGAAAATTATTTTTCTTATAACTTCAACTAACATCAATAATTTTAGGTATATATGAGATACACAATAACAAGTAATTCTTGTTATAATTAAATTTGGTTTTTATATTTTTTCGTTAATTGGCTATTCATATTGAAAATTATCCGAACTACCACCACTTGCTTATTTATTTAGTGAAATCATAAGATTCTCAACTTCAATTCAATGTCCATGTGTCTGCCATCTTATCGATCCTCTGCCCCTGTATGCATTCACCTGTGTTTGAGAAAACTGTTACACACCGAAGGTGGCAATGAAGGCCGTCGTGGTTAGTGTTGAAAGAAGTGGCATTGTAAATCTCCCATACAAACTTGTGGCACTGTTTGGATTTGTAAAATTTGTATTAAAACCTGCATAATCGGCAGCACCAAAAATAGAATTTAATAGTTACTGTCCCCAAAATTGGCACATGCAATTTATTAATACATTATGATATATTGACACTTAATCTTTTACACAGCTTTTTATTTGTTTTATTTTTTTTGTTTTTTCTGTTAAACTCATCACAATTTTTATTTCTCTCTCTCTTCATGTCTCCTTAACAAGGTGTTTACACCTCATTGAAGATATCAAATAATATATAACCTAGGTTATGAAAAATATCTTTTTGTTGAATTTATTTCAATAAACTTCTTAATATAATCTATCAAAATAAGTTGTTTTATCATTAAATTTATGACACAAGCTATCATGTATTTATTTAAAATAAAATAAAATAAACTGTGTATCTAAACATAGCCATAATATTATTTAATGTTGTAATATTGAAACTATTGTATATGCAGTTGAGGAAATAGCTTTTGAAAGAATCATTATTTGCTTAGATTCGGTGTGCGTATAATATTTACATGTACTATTATGGGTAGTGTTAACTTTTTACCTAGAAGCTGATTGCAAGCCTTGATAGTGGTATTCCTGACAAAGGAGATGGGTTGTTTGGTCCCGAATTTGAAACCTTTGTTGACATCTTGGATGCACTGTAAGACAGATAAGGTGTGCTGATAGCAGCCATTTGAACAGAAGTCATTGATATCACCATTTTGCACATTTATCACACCATTCAGTGTGAGTGTGTATCCGTTTTTGCTCAAGCAAGGCCCTGATGTCTACATGTACATATGTTGAAATAATACGCATTAATATTATGACGTGAAGAGATCAAATTAATCTAATTCTGTTCATTGCTAATTTAAGGGAAAATTTTAAATGCTAATGTGTAAAGAAGCAGCACATGTGGCTGATTACATTCATCAAGCAGAAGTAAGTGCTCCTTATACTTTCGATTGGACTTAAATTTACATTTCGCCTCGGCTCAGCTGTATCTGAAAGGAGACACACAAAAAGTCAAGTTTTTATTTATTTATTTATTATTATTATAGTCTTTGGGGAATTTTCTAAATGAGTTAAGCACTGAAATGAAAAGGCAACTCAGTATGTTTGTATGAGAGGAAAGAAAATAAGAATATATAATCTTTTTTTTTGCTCATAACGTACTCTTTTAAATATACATTTTAACACAATTTTTGTGATTGATTAATTTTTAAAAAGTGACTAATTTATGATGTAATTGTTTTAAATTGTTTTAAAAAAATTGACTCATCACAGAGTATATTTAAAAGAGTCTTTTGTTATATATATATATATGTATATATATATATATATATATATATATATATATATATATGAAATTTGAGTAAGAGGGTCTGAAGATATCCTTTTCTGGTTTCTTGAAGTCAGTTTTTCTCTCTTCTTTCTTTTCATTTTTCCTTCAACAAATAAGAAAAAGTTTAAATTTCAAAACTATTTCTCTTCCTTTTTTTTTCCCTTCATCCAAACAAAATGATTATTACTCTATGCAAACGAAAAGGAAAGATGTGAGGAAAAAAAAGTACTAACATTCGGCATTAGCGCGGTTGAGTAGGAGGAAAAATGTCCCCAAAGAAAAGCAAACGAGGAAGCTGCTGTTGCCATTCATCATTATTCCTTAATGATCAAATTAAGGACACTTATTTGACTACTTGTTACTTGTTTATGTGAGACAATTCTGGCTTTGCAGGATGTTGTATTTATATGTTTGATAGCAATAAAATTTGTTGAGATTAAAACTAGGGAAAATGTTGTTATTTTCGGCATATGATGGGAATATGGAATCAAGCATCAAGCATTTGGCACAAACAAGGGCACATTGGAAATTGTAGTAACATAACAAAATGGAAGCTTTGTGTCAAGACAAAACACAAGTTTTGGAGTTTTCTGTCGGAAATTAAGAGGTGGAATACAATAATTGCATCGTCTTAGGATAATAATATTGAGTATCCAGGTATTTATCTACATTTTGTAAGGGTGTTTACATGAAGCCATTGTGGCATGGAACAACAAAGTAGAAAACTTTAACTTCTTTTCCTTTCATTCATTCACTAGCTGGCTAATGCCATTATCAACTGGTTCACCTTGTTTTATATTTTGCATTTAATGTTTTTCCACTAATTATGTATCTTTTAAACTTTACTAGCTAATTTTTATTTTATTATTTTGGATCTGTGTCTTTAATCATGTTTATTATTTAATGATTAATAATTTAAATTACTCCTTGTAATTATGAGTACTAGTTATTTTTTTAATTATAAAGTATTATTAGTATATATATATATATATATATATATAATATTATTCTAGTTGTATGAAATTTTAAAAATATAAATTATTTTATTCCTTGTTTTGAGTATTTAAAGTTTAAAATAGTTTTTTATTTGATAACGTTAAAGACTAAATTAATTAACATTTAAAATTGTATGGACTAAATTGTTATATTATTCTTATGTAATGGATAAACAACGTATATAATAGCTAAAAAGTCGAATTACTCAGTAGATTTTTGAGTCTCAAATATTTTTAGATAATTAAGTACTTATAATTTAAAGATTATAAATGAATTATAATCTTTTGAAAAAATTTCAATTACATTATTTAAAGTAACTAATTAATTACTAAGTTGTGTGTAATCTTTTTGATAAGTTTATATTTAGATTTTTTTTACAGGACATGTATTTTATATTTGACTTTTATTTTATTTAAGTTTTATATTAATTTATATATAAATTATGCAATTTAATATAAAAAAATTACAAGTAAATTTTGGATACATTTTAGATGCTTAGACCCTTTCAACAAGTACAGGTATTTCGAGCCTATGCATGATCTGCTTATGACCGTGCTCATTTGAAGAAAGTCCAATTATAAAGAGTTTTAAAACCTTATAAAAGAAATTGAATTATATTTACTAAAATTAAATGTGTTGGATCTCAAAATTGTTTATTTGTTCAAATTAAAAAATGAAGTGTGAAATTAATTTTAGAGCTGGACTTAATATATTTTGACTTTTAAAGAAGAAAAAAGAAAAATTTATTTGATAATAATTTTTGTTTAAATTTTTTTAAAATATAAATAAAATTTTTTTAAAATTCTTGTAAGCTCATATTTTTAATTTTTTTTAACTATCTTCTTTCCTTCTCCTCTTTTCATCTTTTATCTTTCGAATCATTCCCTTCATATACTATTAAAAATTTAAAATAAATAATAAATGAACTAATAAAATAATTATGAAAAAGTTTGATGTTAAACTAACAAACTAGATTTTCTATTTATTTTGATTTTATAATAATTTCAAGTAAAAGATAAAACAGAGACCTTTTAATTTATTTTTTTGGTTTAAATTTTTAAAAAATCACCTATTTTTCTAATTTTCTTAAGAAGATAATATATATATATATATATATATATATATATATATATTAAAATGAATAAAATAGACACGTGTGATGAGTTGCTTTTATGAGTCAATTGCCCCGTTTTTTCCACAAATCTCTCCCAATAAGAATTGGAGTGGTCATTCCCCACTTTGTAAGGGATTAACAACTTTCAATAGACACAAACTTCATTTTTCAATTGATAAAATTAATAACCCACTCAAATTGACAGTTTTTTTTTCCCTTAACTTGTCATGAGTTAAATCGCTTAACAAATAGCAACCCAATTTTATAGGAACCTAACACTGTATTATATTCAAACCCATTGAAGAAGGTGTTGAAACTATTTGAACCCATTTATATCTTTTAAAACTTACAAACTTGTTTAAAAGTTTTCACAAAAGAAAAGAAAAGAAAAACACGGACACGTAAATGAATTTGAAAAATTAATAACTAAATTAAAAGTCAAACTCCTTATCAAATTAGAATTTGAGAAATTCAACAATCTATGTAACTTTTATCTACCGAAAATAAGCAAAATAGCAATATATTTTTCAAAAGTGGCTTCTATTCCAATTTCGTCCCTATATTACTTTTTTCAACAATGTTGACACTACAATATACCTCAAACAACTTAAATGCTAGAGAAATATGTTTCATTTATATGGTTAAACTTAAATTACTTTAGTAATACTTATTTCTATCAAAATTGCATTTCTAATAATTTTTATAAAGTACAAATTTAATAATTCAGTGATTGAATGATATAATATTAACATACTAACCATACATACTAAGTTTTACATAAATTACACATTTATAAACATGTAATTTTATAATTAATGTTTATTTATATTTTAAAAGTGTTATGCTTTAAAATAAAATTATCCAATAAAATATCAATTAATTTTTAATTTTTTTCAACTTAATTCAAGATAAAAAAATTAATCAATTAGTAACAAAAAATTATTAAGTGTTAGGATTTTTTTATTAATATAGATTTTACTTAAAAAAATTTAATTTGTTAATATAAATTTTAAATGTTTATACTTATAGATAATACATTACAATCATATCTTAATGATAATATAAACTCATAATATCGATATAAATAGTTTAATTTTGTCAGAAAATTAAAAATCATAATATCGAAAGCTAATCATATTAAATCATTAATAAATAATTTTTTTATAATAATCTATTATACAAAACTTTAAATTCAACAATTAAATTTATATTTCATAAAAAGTATTTAATAAAAACTTCAACAATAATTACTTCTGAAATAACGTTGTTCTTGCACTACTTTCTGAGACAAACTTATTCACAGAAAAATGAGATGGAAACATTCTTAACACCCAAGAGAAGGTAAAGTGATCGTAATAAAATGGCACAAAGTGCATGAAAGTATATGGCATGCATATATAGTTGAGAAGGTAGAACGTGAGATTTCTCAGTGATAAAAAGAAAATGGTAGGACAAGAGGCATTGTCTATAATGGATTTGACTTCTCAATTTCAATTATCAAAAGTGCCTTTCATATTTCCTTCATATTCTGCTGCTTCTTTTTGTTGTGCCCATCACCCCAAAAAGACAAATATATAAACAAAAAGGACTCTCACTTTTGCTGAGAGAGGATGCAAATGTACACACAAATGACTCATTATTTGATTGAAGAGGCGTAGTGGAAGATTGAAGTATAATTGGTGCTATAGATGTTGGGTCAGTGTCACTGTTACTTATTATTTTGAGTTTTATCAACTTCAATATTAAGGATTAAGATTATAAAAGTGTCCATTATTCTTTTAATAAAATCATGTTGTCATTAGTTACTTAAACTCTATGTTGAAAACTGATGTTAATGTTTTCTTTATTTTATTAGTATATTATTTTATTATAAATTATTAACTATTTTATTAATTACTGAACTTTTTTACAAATTTTAAAAGCATAACCTTTTTAAATATGTATCGTAAAAGAAGGAGAAAAACTTTTCGGAAAAAATAAAAAGTCATTAGAGAACTTTGATGTACATGTAGGTTGCGGGTTCATGACATTGCATAGACATTGCTAGAAAAAAAGAAAAGAGATAACGACATCCAATGTAGACCGAACACCCAAAATATAATTCCTAAAACAATTATCTTTTAAATGCTTTTTTACGTAATAGCTAAAAATAAATGTTTTTTTATGTCTGAATTTATTACAATTTTTTAAAAATAAAAACAAGTATCACTTTGAACGTACTTTGTTAAAACCTTGCAAAGAAAACACTAATGAAGTAAAGATTTAATGAAGGATACAGAATATAATATTCATAGATTTAATATTCATACATCAATTATGAATTGTCTCATGACTTTAAAAATGATGAATGACTAATTGGCAAGAGTGGTGCAATAAACTTTAGAATCAACCAAAAGCAAACTATGATAAATAAATTGTTGGAAAATAAAATAGTTTAATTTAGAAAAATATAAAATTTATTTATCTTAATTTGACCAATAACTCACTCATGAGTTATGACTGATAACTATTTTTAAAAGCAAAGGTCAACATGTGTATATAATTTTTGAGATATCTGCAAATAAAAGAAACTCTTCATTTAAGGGATGCCTCACTCTCTCCTGACCAATAAAGTATAGAGATAAAATGAGAAGAAACTTTGAAAAAAAATCTACAAGTTGAAGTTCTAAATATAATAAAAAAAATATGTATGACGAGCTCAATGTAAATATAGAATTAGGGTTCAATGTTATGTTTTTAAATGTTTAAATCTCTAATTATGAAAAGCCTTAAAAAATGTTTTAAATATGAATATGTATGAATAAAAATGATGTCAGATAAAAGAAAAAGAAGAAGAAGCAAGTTTCGTGCAATAAAAATTTAAATGTTATGAGTGAAAGTTGCAAATTAATCAATTAGGCTGATTTTATCAAAAAAACATAAAAATTTATTTGCAAGGAGCTAATCAATTATATAAAAGCACCTGAGTGATTCTTTGCTTGCTAAAGTACTAACCTGGGTGCAGAGCTTATATAAGGAATTACCTATTGTTTAGCGTATTAATTAAATACTTGAATACAAATATTAATAATTTAAAATCAGAGATGAGTTATTTGATTATCGTCTTCTATATTTGTTTAATTAAATTAAAATGTATCTAATTGATTATAAAAAACGCCAATCAACTACTTCAGTTCCGAAAGAAAATATTCATATATATGCACTTATATGATTGATTATGTCAAAAAGGTTAACTGATTACAATATGAAAAAAAGTTTAAATAATATTTTAGTCTATAAAAATATTATATTCTTTAGTTAAGTTAAAATATTTTTTAATTAATTGATTTACGTGATTAATAATAAAAAATATTATCATTTAAATATTAAGACTCACAATTTATATCTAAATATTAATTTAATAATATACATACAATGTAAAAAAAATTACTATTTTTTTAAAATTACATTTACGCATTGATGCATTAATTCAACTATACAAATAACTCGTTTTGTATGATTGAACTTTTCACTTCTTATCTTGTTAGAAGTAGCTCATTGTTTTTCGTTATTTATTTACAAAAACTTATTCTTTAATATAAAATAAGATAAAATTCTATTTTTGTTTTTTTTATAGTTCTTTGACTTTTAAAATTTTCAATTTTAATCCTTAAACTTTTAAATATATTTTAAATAAATTTTTTCAATTGATTTCATTAACTATTTTGTTTTTATCTATTTTTAACATTGTTAATTTTCTTTTACATTACATTCTTAGTTCATCTTTTTTTTCCCTCTCCTTCGACTTGTCATTTTGTTCATTAGTCAAGACCTTATCAATGACTGTTACAAAGATGCATTCCAATTCATCGTACTTATCTGATTAAAACTCTAAAATATTGGCACCTACTATTTCCTAAAATCTAAATCCCTTGAACAAAATTTCTTACTTTCTTCTGTCTTTGAGGTTGTCTCGCACTACCATCCTTTTGAATCACTTCTTCCATGTAAAATCTCTCCTAATATCACCTTGATTTCAACAACCCCTTCCCAAGCTCCAATAACTATTAAGTTATTGGGTTATGACTTCTATAAGGAGCCTCTTGAGTATACATATAACTGGATGAAAATTGAATCTTACCTTGATAAGTTGTTGTATATCATAATTAAGTTGAAAGGCACTTTGAAATTGTTGTTTAAGTGAGCAAAAATATAAATATCAATGTTTGCTTATAGGAGTATTTATTTGTTCTTTTATTTTATTATTTGAGTTCATTTTTGTAAGAAGACAAGATTAGAAAGAGAAGTAAAAAAAAAAAAAAACATAAAGAACGATAAACTAAAAATATAATAAAGAACTCTACATCATTTTAGACTTTTTAAAATGTGTGCTTATTGGAGTATTTATTTGTTCATTCATTCTATTATTTGAGTTTATCTTAGTAGGAAGACAATATTAGAACAAAAATAAACAAGAAACAAACATAAAGAAAGATAAATTAAGAATATAACAAAGAGCATTATATTATTTCAGACTTTTTAAAATGATAATTTTTAGAGTGAAATAATATAACTGTTCTCAAATATTTCCTTGCACAATAATTATACACTTTAATGTCACTTTAGAAAGCTATTGCATAACAATATTTGTTAGAATATTTGTATTTTTTTAAGACAACACAAAATTACTTTCTAACGTATTTTTTCATGGTGTGGAAGAAGATAAATCAGGAAAGAAGATGAAAAGTAAAATGATAAGTAAAGATAAAAAAAATTAATAGAATTAATAAAAAATATAATTTGAGAGGCAATTAAAAGTTAGAAAATTAATTTTTTTTAAAATTAAGAGATTAAAATAATAAGTAAATAAATTAGAGTACAAAAATATAATTTTACCGTAAAACTAAAACGTTATATAATAAAAAGGATGAAAACATAAACAAACGAATTTCAAACTACCTAACTCAATAAGGTGCTAGGAGAAATATTTACTTATTTAAAGATGAGTGGTATATATATGATTTAATTAATTTTTAAAATTAGATTTAAAATGTATTTTAATATAATGAAAAGTTGATTATTTTTTTAATTTATTGAATGTTTACTTTATTGATTTTCATTTTGAATTTTTTTTACAATTTAAAATTAAAATAATTTATGAATTTTCCTAATGATAAAAACCCTACACATACGGTAATCAAATCAACCGCTGGCACTTGTTTTTCCTTGGTATGTACACTGTTTACCTTTACTATTTTTTTTCTCTTAACTTAAATTCATGTCGCAATTAATAGTTGAAAAAAAAATTCACAATTAATTATTATAAATAACAATGAATATAGTTTGTACATGATAGTATAGTAACCGTTGTTATATATGTATTTAAAAAAATTATATTTTTCTTCATATATTAATCTCCATATTTGTTAGATAGTCAAATTCCTATACCTGCACTCATATTTTTATTTATCATTTGTAAACTGAAATATACATTTTTAAATTTGTTTATCAATTAATAAAGTATAAACATTATTACAACGTAAAAAAATTAAAATTATTCAATAAAATATAAAATTATAAATCGAATCATTCATTTAAATATTAAAATACTAAAAGTTATAATAAATTATTTATTTAGAAATTTGATTATATATATAGATATATTATAAATTAGTGTAGATAAATAGGTTTGAAAATATTCTATTGATTATGAATACTTTTTGAAAATATTCAATAAATATAGGACACGTTGCATCCGTTCTTAATCATAATGCTTTGTTTCAAAATTGAAAAATACGACGGTCCCTCGCATGCGCTCCTTCTTTGGTTCTATTTAAAGCCTATGCGTGTCAATTCATTTAACTTTCCTGTCACACTTTCGATTAGTTGTCAATTTTATTAAATAACTTTTAATATAATTTATTTTTTGACTCATTTAAATAAATGATTTTTAAAAAATTATCCGTCTAAACAAAACATATTATTTTTACTTCATATTTGATTTTATATAATGCAAACAGAGTATTTAATGATACCAAATTTCATTTAGCAGGTTTTCTTTGAATCGGGAAGAAAGAAAAAGATGGGTTACCAATTCCAACTTCCAAGAAGTGAAAATAAGTGGAAAGTCTATTTTGCCCCCATCCATGAGTGAGTTTAGAAAAATTAAATAGAAAAAAGCCGAAATGGACGGCAACATCACACTTGCACGTTGAATTCACGATTGAATGGCTATAAAATAACTTTATTTTAATATTAAATTTATATTTGTGATATTTTTAACATATTTTGTTCCTTAAATTAATTAATTCAAACTTCCAACGCGGCCATGTGAATGACAATTGGAATATTATGAAAAGCAATACATAATAATCAACACAGAATGGAATTGTGAGTGTGAATTTCATATTTAAGAAGTAATTGATATGTTTAAATAAGAGAGCAAAGTTTGGTCTTTTAGAACAAAATATCTTCAAGTTCTAGTAATTTATTTAAATAAATTAAATTTAAAGTTTAACTTTAGTGTGATTAAAAATTTTAAAATTTGTTTTATTTATTATTTTATTTATATTTTCTAATAATTTTTTACTATTTTTATTAATTTAATATTTATTAATTATTTTTATAATGAAAGATAAAATAATACTAACATATATTTTTATAAAACTAGTATATTTTTAATAAAAAATTAATATTATTTATTTAAAATATAAATTTATATATGACAATAAATTTTAAACGAGTATAATAAATAAATATGTAATTATTTAAATATAAGATTCTTATGTGAATTTTTTATAAACTATTAATATTAATTTTTAAAATTCAAATTTAATTTATTTAAATAATTAAATTTAATTTAAATTTTGCATTTGTTGATTAATTAAATAAACAATATAATCTAAATATTTTAATAAATTAAATTTAAACAATTTACTGTTATGTTTATTTATTTATTTATTTGAATTAAATAAACCTACTATAAACAATAAAATTCTTCTTCAAAGTATTTAATATTATTACATTTATTAGAATTCAAATTTGAAACTCAGTTAAGTTTTAACAACTCAAGTACTCGTTAATAACACCTTTATTTATTTATTAACAAATATTAATAACATATTTTTTTGCCTTTAAATTAATATTTTTATAATTTTTAATAAATTTAACCGTTAAAAAAATATATTTGAAAGAGTATCTTAATAAGATTCTATCTTTTGTTTAAGTATAAAATAAATAAATAATAAACCTGAGCGTAACAAGTGAGAAGGGTTTGACAAAAGGGAAGAGAATTAAAAAAAAGGGACAGGTGAGAAGAGTGGGAGCTTAATGGACATTAAATAGAAGGACTTTGTTTTCCTTTCAGTCTCCACTACCTTCTTATCAACACTTCAAACATCTCCATATTCCATTCCCATTTTCTTCCTCTATCTCTTTTTTCTCAGATCCGTTGCTTTTTCTCTCAGCTTCCGCCACTGCGTCCAAACACGTCCTTCTCTCACTCTCAAAGTAAGCTCTTTCGATTCATATATGTTTAATTCCCTTTAACTCCTTTCTGTTATTATTTTTATTATGTGCAAAATTCAATTATGTTTGTATTGATTTGAGTGGTGAGGAAGGGATTGAGATAGTATCCATGTGTGTATGAATGAAGTGAAATCTCGGTTGTGGAGGTGGAGGCTTCTCCAATTTGTCTTTATTCATCGTTATCTACCGCAACTACCAGTCTACTACATCTTCGATTCTTTGTTTTCTTTGTACTCGTCGGAGAAATCGAATTACTGAAAAAATAGTATAATAATAGTAATGAATGAATATTAAATTATTTTCTTTGTGACCTTTTTTTAAAAAAATTAAGAGAGAGAGATATTTTTGTGTGTGCAATGGCATATGCAACTACCACGTTTTTGTGAGGTACGACGCGTGGAGATAGCTGTACCTCAGGCACAGCCAGTTGTCCACGATATTCAGGAACAGAGATAAGATAAAAATTAAAATTGTCAAAATCTATGCCTATTTATTTATTTATTTATCTATTCATTTTTGGTTTTAAATTTGTCCGCGCGCTACTCATGGTCATTACTCATGCGGTTCTTCTAGTTTCTTCGTTCGACGGTCCCATTTTACTGTTTGTCTCAGTATTTTCGCTTTGGGCCGGTCGTGTTAAAGTGCAGGCCCACATAGGTGGGGCCCAATTGGTGATGTTGTGGGGGAAAATTGCAGCATTCATATCCTAGAACTATCATATTAAATATTTTGTTGTCATCTTTTTAAGCTATCTTCAGGCGTTACGCTAACTAGTTATTCATCTTTTGAATACTGATTTTCTTCTTTTCACTTTCCTTTTTTTAGGTTCATTGTTAATACCAGAGTTTCACCAGCTAGCTAGCACTTGCTGTCGCAAATGGCAGCTTCTGGGGTAAGTGTTGTGGAACTTTTATGAGTTATGGGTTATATACTTATTTATATGCATAATTCAGTAGAATCTTTGTTAATCTCACACATGATAATTGTGGTTATTTTCTTATTTCAGGTTCGTATTACCAAGCAAATGAGGAGGTTGGAATCAAGAAAGTCTCACTCTTGGTGGTGGGATAGTCACATCAGTCCCAAGAATTCTAAGTGGCTTTCAGAAAATCTTGAAGGTAGGAAACTGCAAATGCAATGGTCTTATATGTTTGTTACTGTATTTGTTTTCTTTCTTTTATTCTTTTGTAATACAATATCAAATTGTAGAAAATGAAAGCAAATAGAGTGCCAAACAAATATGTTTCTGTTCGTGCTTAAGGAAACTGAGATTGGTATAAATATGTCCAAATTATTGTGTGAGGCTATTGATACTTGTAAAAGTAAATGAAAATAAATGTAAAAAACTTGAACGATTTCATAGCTTGTAAATCCTATGCATCTATTTTTATCATATTTATAGTATCAGCTATTGATTTTCTAGTCAATGGTTGTAAGTCCAGTCTCTTACTCTAAAGTGCAGTCCACACTTGAGAGGAGCCAAATTCTCCTGTAAGATAGTCATCGTCATCATCATTTCTTTTGGTCATTGGAATGCTAATTATCTTTAGTAGACCATTTTGCTCTCTACCGCTTTCATCAACTATGCAACAAAAACAAACTCGAGCTTTTCCTATATTCCCTTTATTCGCTCCATCGATGCACCCTTTAACAAGCTGAAAGGTTATTCAAAGAATTCTGTCGTATGCTACACAAGGTTAGCTTTTAAACCACCAAGATTGCAGTCTTTGTTCCACAGGCTAAACAAGGAAAATAACCATTTGTTATCAAGGGTATGGGCTTTTAGATCATCAAGGTTATGATATTTTTTCCTTTAGCCTAAACAAGGGCAAGTTAAAAAAGTAACGTAACTAATATCAATGTAACATTGGCATTTTTTTCTCCTTTCCTTGACATACTGGATGATAATTCCTCGCATTGGGGTGGGGGAGGTGTTCCTATCCTACTCTTTAAATGTTTAAATCTCACAGTAATGCCATTATCATTTTTCACGGTAATGTTGTCCAAAGAAATGACAAAATGATATTTAACCTCAGAGATGGACCGGGATGTGAAACGAATGCTGAAGCTGATAGAAGAGGATGCAGATTCATTTGCCAAAAAAGCTGAAATGTATTATCAGAAAAGGCCAGAATTGGTTGCTCTGGTTGAGGAGTTCTACCGTCGTTACCGGGCTCTGGCTGAACGTTATGATCACGTGACAGGAGAATTGAGGAAGAATATACCATCAGATCTCCAATCTCAAGGTTCAGACGCTGGCTCTGAACCATCCTCCGCTGGGCCCTCTCCAACTCCGAAAAGGGGGGGCCGTCACAAATCCAGTAACCGAGCTGCCGGGTTTGATTTCTTTCTTGGCTCTGGTGGAAATGGTTCTGATGTATGCCAAAAGGATGGAGATGAGTCTTCTTCTTTGACAGATTCTGAGGAGGAATCTGATGATTCGTCAGTTAACAATTATTCAGGTTTCTTAGGGAATGGCAGTGATCTGGGGATGAACAGAAGAATAATGGAGTTGGAAACTGAGCTCCGTGAGGTAAAAGAAAAGCTATGGATGCAAGAAGAGGAACATGCAGAGGTCTCATCTAGGGGGACAAGAAATGAGAATACTGAAGATGTTTATAACAAAATTAATTCATATGATCAAGAACTGACGATTGTGAATGAGAAGTTAAGACTTTCAGAAGAAGAAATTACTAAACTGAAGATTGAACTTCAAAAATACAGATCCTTGGATTCAGAAAATTTAGAGGCTGGTTTTGAGCTATCATCAACTGAAGAACACATCAAGACAGGAGCGGAAGCCTTGGAACTCAATGCGTCAGAGGTTCAAGAAAGCATTGATAGCGTGGATAAAGAATTGTATGAGCAAAATGGCAAGATTGAGTCACCTGGGAGGGAGCTAATGATTACCAAAGAAAATCTTAAAGCTTCAGAAGCACAAATTGCTTCACTGAAATTTGAGGCCAGTAAATCATCTGAAAGAATACAGCAGCTGCAGGATCAACTTGACTTGGCTCGGAAAGACATTACAACTTGGAAAAACAAATTCAACAGTGAAAAAAGGGAGAGCACCAAACTCCAAGAAAGACTAGCAAGGTTAAAGACTAGTCTATTAGACCGTGATCATGAGATCAGGGATTTGAAAACAGCAGTATCTGATGCCGAGCAAAAAATCTTCCCAGAGAAAGCTCAGATGAAGTCTGAAATGTCTAAGGTGTTGGAGGAACGGATTCATTTAGAAGAGCAGGTCAGAGACTGGGAATCTCGTGGCCGATTGTTTGAAGAGGAGATCAGAAAGATCCAGTCTGAAAAAATAGAGATGGAGGAGGCACTCAAGGGTGAGATTCAGCTATTAAAAGCAGAAATTGAGCAGAGAGAGAACAACATAAAAGATCTCAACATAAGTCTTGATACTTTAAAACTAGAGAGAGATAATCTTCATGTAGAAGTTGGTTCACTCAAGGAAGAAGTGAACTCCAGAGGTGGTAAAATTGAACACTTGAACTCCCATTTGAACCAGCTGCACATGGAACATGTACAACTGATTGCTGGAATGGAAGAGGCACATAGACAAGTGGAAGAACTAAAATCAAAAACTAAGCAACTCGAAGAAGAAGTTAAGAGACAAAAAACTGAGATTTTAGAAGGAGCAGAAGAGAAACGTGAGGTCATAAGGCAGCTATGTTTCTCACTCGACCACTATAGAAATAGCTATAACATGCTTCGGCAGCATTTTACAGGACACAAACGGGTTCCTGTTTTGGCTGCCTAATTAATAAATATGAATGTGATCTTGTATATTTTTATGACTATCTTCATTTCTCTTTCTGGGATCTTGTATGGTTATGATGTATATGAGTCAAGGTCACGAGTAATAGTGCAGAGAAGTGATGACCATGTTTACATGGTTTAATTTATAATCTGGCTTGTTGCCTGTACTATGCATATGTTGATGCCATTGTAAGTGTCATCTGATTGTGTAAGAAGCTGTGCAGGAGAACCCTTCCTTGAGGAGAGATTGAAAATTTGCTTAGCTTGGTCTAATATTTGTACACCCACACGTCTGGGTTGTGGATGGTTGTGCAATGTTTCTTTTATGTTATTGCAAGTTGGCTTTCTCTTACAGTGAATATATATTTTTCTTGGTGAATGTGGCTTCAATTTTTGTTTGGATTATGCTAGCTCTCTTTAACGGAAAGGGAATCCTCCATTAAAATTTTAACTTTGATTTTTCTCTCGTTTCCTTCACCAATTCATTTTTAATATACTAGATTCTACTGTCTTGTGGGATGTATTTAATGAGAAATTTAATTTACATGAGAAATGGAAAAGAAAATTTGGATAGTATAATTATTTATGATCAAGATTAAAAATTAATTAACGTTGTATGATCAATTTTTAAATTTATGTGAAATTTTGGAATTTTAATTTTCATTTTAAGATTTAATTATTAAAATTTATACTTATGAAAAAAGGTTTCTCCCCTTCCCTTCTCTCTCTATTAATTAAAAATAAAAATTTTAGGAAACATATATGAAATAAATGAAAAGATCATTAAAAAATATGAAATAATAAATTAAAAGAATTTGAAAAAAAAAACATACGACACTTTTAGTCAAAGATCTTTAATAATTTATGTAGATTATTTTATATTATTAATTATTTATAATCTATCTATTATTAGTAATACGAAATATGTTTTATTTATGTTAAGTATGTATTTAATAAAAAAAATTAAAACTTACTAAAAAATATTAAATTATTTATTTAGTATTTACTTGATATTAATTTAGTACCATGTGATATTTTTAGAGAAAATCATTTATATATATAGATAGATAGAGATATTTGTTCCAACCTAATTAAAATCCTAGACTCCTAACGAAAAACAAATCTCAACCATGTTTTACTCAAAAAAACTACTTGGAAGGTTTCATAATTTTAAATCGAACATAATCTATATATATAAAAAGTAACACGTTAGAATCTAACACAAATAACCAAAAAATGGTAACTACGTTACATTTTGAAGAAATGTAAAAAGAGTAGGATTTACACTATTAATAAGAGAGGTTAGCAATTTCACTGAATGCTCCATATTCTATCAGGTTTCTTGTTTGATAGGGCAACACCATGGCTTTTGCAAAAAACACAGTTGGGATTCTATTTCTAGCCTTCTTCATGGTAACAGCATTAGTAATCTGCGAGGTTAAAGCTCCTAACAAGGTGAGACTAAATGCAATGATATTATATCAAAATATATCTTTTAATCTAATGCTACTTTAATTTAACTACTTAAATATGGTTTCACGGGGACATTTATAATTTTGTTGCAGATTACCACTGAATTTGATCAAACGAATCAAGGTGAAGTTGATGTTAGTCATGCTCCATCGATTGGTTTATCAGTGGAATTGTTGCTTCCCATTTTCATTTTCATTTTCCTTATATTTTTTGCTCCCCAATTTGTTACGTTCGGAATTCCTTTATTGCTTCTTGTTGCTGCATTTGTTCTCTTTTGGGGAATCAGGTAGAGTAAGGGGTCGTATTATGAATTGTACTTTGAAGGATTTTTTCTTTTATCATTGTGAGTATATTAATGATTTTTTACCTTAAATTTTTTAGTTCCATTTTGGGCATAATAAAAATAATGTATGTGCAATTTTATTCTAAGTATTCCATAAAATTTTGTTAAAGAGTAGGAATCAAATTATTTCAGGAATAACTCTAATAAGAATTATTCTACTTCATAACTTTTGTCAAGTGCTTAATTAATATTTACTTGTATTCTAAAGATATATATTGAATTGAAATTGGTGATCAATACAGGAACAACCAGATAACTATTTTTCATTTTAAACATTTTGGTAGTTTGATTACTTTGTGGTAGAGATACAATCAAACTAATGAATGTATGGGATCAGCCATCAGGAGCATACATATTGGCAAGTACACATGTTAACAACTATGCTACAAAATCCTGTACCCTGATCGAAATGGGTACCACATTTTGCATTACAGCGGGTCATCTCTGCACTGAGAAGTGCAGGGTCCAAGCCCATTATAGCAAATTTTGGTTTTGGGTGGGCTTGGAGGAGAAAGACAGAAGTAATAGCAGGTGCAAAGGTTAAAGTTGTCGCAGGTCCCTTGCCCGCCAATGTACCTTGCTCTGCACTTTTGGTCGCAATTCCCAATTTGACTACATAAACCCAATGTTTCTAAGCATATCGTTTCTCTTTCCCCTAGTACTACCATTATGCTCCCACCTGTAATAAAAAAATTGTATTTAAGGGTAATTTAAATAACATCACAATGCAAATCAAGATCTACTTACTTGCTGCGATTAGAAGTAGGGTGACAAAGAGAAGGGAATGGTGTGAGATGTTGTTGGCCATTGAGAAAGAGTTCTTTTGCCAAATTACTTTTTTTTCTCTTTCTTTTGTTGTCTGTTGTTGATGAGTTATTTGTAGATCTTTCAAAACTTTATCGATAAATTACAATTAAAGAGTTTCAAAACCTACGATTGCATTTCAAAGTAATGTTTCCTTTATTTTTCCTTTTTCTCGATTTGGTAAATCCGTGTGATGAAATTAACAACTTAAATTCAAATTAGTCACGAACGATTGTACAAGTAACCTAATTCATTTTATTTTAAAATTTTGAGTTAGCACGACATTCTATAATTATTAAATGACTCAGTGTGATCATTTAAAATCTCAAACAAAAAAAATTAACACACATTAGTATAGTGGTGGAAATTTATACGTAAGTCAGGTGATTAAAGTCTTTAAATAAATCAATAGATATATAATTTTAAAACCTATAGTAAAAATTTAACTACTTATTATTATTTAATTGCACTTTTAGTCTATATATATTTTAATGTATGTGTGATTTTAATCTTCTTAATTTTAATTATTGATCGTGGCCAGCAAAATATTGGTTCACTTAAAATTTCAGAATCAGGCCGAACAGGTAGGTTCGTTTAATGATATAGCTCTCAATCCTTGGGCTATTTTGCTTTATAAGCCTCTGGGCTTTGGGTTTTGGGCCTTGAGTAGTGGAAATCCTTAGTTCTTTTAAGCATAAGAGTAGACAAAAAGTTTTCTAAAAATTTTTAAATTTGAATCAATCAATTTAACAAGATGTTCTGGTCTAAGTTTTGTTAAATCCAAAAGCCATAAAAATACTCTAACTAGTTTAATAATTCAAGTAGTGTTAAAATAATCACTTAATATTCAATGTGGACTAGTCTTCATTTACCAGTAAGATTTTGAATTACATTAAACTGGATTAAAATTAAATTGGATTGAAATTTTGAAGATTATCCAACGTCTTTTAATGGATTAAATGGGTGTCAGTTCATCGAATATGACTCAATTCAGAAAAGTTAATTAAAAATTAAGGCTGAATTGTGGCACATTGACTACTTTAAAAATTTATATTTAAGTTATAGCGAATGAGAGAGAAACAGTGACACAATTTAAAGTTTGTGATTATTTTTTTTATCGTTAATTTGATAGACAAAAGTAGCGTTGAAAGTTAACAAAATTAGCTGATTGGATCGAAAGTGTTTGATAAAATTAGTAATTAAATTAATTTATAAATGTAAAATGATAGAGAAAGACATAATTAATTTTTAGACTAAAATTTAAAATTTATAAATTATAAATTTTTAAATAATTATAAATTTCTATTTAACTCTCATTTTAAAATATTTTTATTAAATAAAATAAGATAATATAACTTAATGAGAATTTTATATCAAAAATAATATTTAATAATTTAGTTATATTTCAATAAAATTAAAAAAAAAAGTGATTTAGAAATGTTCAACATAAACAACTAAAGTCATTGAGATTTTAAAATTTATAGGGGTGAAAGAAAGAATTATTAAAAAAAAATAAAGACAAAAATTAAAAAATTACTTTTAACTAGTAACTAAAAAGTAACCTCTTAAAAAATGTTAGTTAGAATAATACGACAGAAAAATTAATAACAATTTATTTAAGCTATCTTACCAACTAGAATTATATTTTGTTAAATAAAATTTTTAGTTAGCTAAAATGCGACACACCTTAAATTTACTTTCAACTCTTTCTCTCTAAGTACATAAATATTATAAACTTTTTTTACAGTATAATATAATTATTGACTGTTATATAATTAAAAATTATTAAACTTTTATAATATTTTTAAAAAAATATTTAAGAAAATTTGTAATTAATTAATAGCATACGAAACTTAATATGTATTTATATATATGAATTTGCCAACATGAGTAAAGTTAAATTTTATGTTTGGAACGTGGACTCCAATATTGACATAAAAAATTATTTGTATTTTATTTACACAAATATATTAATAAGGTTATATTAGTAAATCAATTTTATTTTAAAGTTTAATATTAAAAACTCTAACATTAATGAGCTTTAGAGATATGAAAAACGAAATTGTGATAAAATGAGTTGAAAAGCTCAAGTCCATGGCAAAACACGCATATCCTGAGAAGTTGGTAGCAATACATGTCATTGAAAATGCAACATGCATGCGTTGAAATGGCTAATAAAATCCATTCGCACTGTCTCGTGCTCTTTTGTTTTCTTTTGTTTTCTTTCTATTTTTAAAAGTGTTCTTTTCCTTGGCAAGTAATGGACCAATTTGAGTAGATGAAATATTAGGTTTAGCGTTGAATAAAACGCTATGTCAATCCGTACGAGTAAGTCCCTTTGTTCGCACTTCACTTGGATGTAAGCTTAGGTAAGAGATTTGAACCTTCATACAAAAAAGTCAGAGATTTTAAAACAAAAGTATGCAATTTTATAATTTTTTATAATTTTATGCAAATAATTTTATCATTTAATTATAACCAATTTCATATAATTTTTGATATATTTAATCTCTATTTTTATCACATATTTTTGTAACAAGAGGCAATAGTATATTACATGAAGAAGTATAATAGTATAGTTTGTAAGTTAGCAGCAAAATATGAAGTGCTGATTTATGAGTGACATATAGCATGACGTGGAGGAATTAGTGTGGTTTTATAAACGTTTTTTGAAGTAGTAATATTAGTGGTTGGTGTTGTACTATTGGATGTGGCGTAGATGCAAGAAAGGTGACTTTTCGTTTGAGTTAGGTGCCACTTCTCTTGGGTCATTTTCAGTGGTAGTAGGTGAGCCAGCTTCTCAAGTTTCAAATCACTCTTCCAACTTCAATTTGGAACTTGTCTTTTAAACTTAATTAATCTCCCTAACTCAATCTTAACCCATTATTAATTGGGCAATCCATATTGCTTCTCTTCATTCGTATATTTATCCTTCATTAATTATTCTCTTCTGATATTGTTTTCTTGCCTTCAATTGCTTTCATCTTTGCTCTTAAATCACACCCACCACTCAATTTGTTTTTGGCACCCATAAACCAGCTCATAGTCAGATGTATCGAACCATCCAAAGAATTATTCAGAAGATCGAAATCATTATTTTTTTATAAACTTTATTTTGTCAAATTAATTTTCAACTTTTCATTTATCACAATAAATTTGACTGACACATTCATAAATAGCCTCGTGTTGTTGTTTAGACTGTGCACGCCAACTACAGATAACACTAATGAGTTTAAATAAGGTATTATAATACTTGTCAAATTGCTTAACAAAATAGAAGAGTGACACAAAGCGTAATAAAAAACTGTATATCGTTAACACACTGTATTTTTGTCAAATCTCTCTCTTTTTATTTATTATGATTATAATTATTTAATTTTAACCAATTGCTAGCAAAGAACTGTATTTAGTAAAAAATTTACACCGAAGGCTATATATACTTATTTCTAGGCTTATTCTTTCTAAAAAATATTTATTCCTATCTCTTCTTGGACCATATCTATGCGATATATATATATATATATACGCACACATACATAAATATTTATAACTTTATCCATGACCACACTTCAACCAAACAAAAATATTATTTAATATTCTGTATATCAAAATGAAGTCACTGCTCAGCTTGGACCAATGAACCAAAAGAGTAATCTCATAGCAATATTGTGGAACAACTACAAGACAAAGATGTAGGATAGTGGTAAGAATTGGGCTTTTCAGTTTTTAGATAAACTTTGTGCGAGAATCGCGTCTTTAATGTTATAGGTGTTATATAAGTAAAATATTATTATTTTGTTTTTAAATTTAATATAATCTTAATTTTACTTTTGCTTTCTTTAATTTAGGCTGGTTGTCATTTATTTTCTTTCTTAATTTTTAAAAATTATTTAGACTTTTATTCTTAAAATCATGTAAATTTATTTTTGCTGTCTACTTTCTTCTATTTAAATCCCCAACATTATTATTAAATTTTTATTTAAATATTTAAAATTTACTTTTTATAAACAAAATATATATTATTAGAGAGTTTAAGAAGAACTCAAAACTCATATACACATATAAAAAACTAATACTTATTTTAAAAAATAAACATAATTATACATAACTAAGACAATATAATACTTTATTTTAAAAATAAAACTAATATTTAAAAATTTATGATAAATTTTAATTATAAAACAATTTTAAAAGTTTTCATGCTAGAAATTTAGTAATAAAATAATAAAATTTAAAATTAGGGCTTTTAGATTTTTTTTATTTCGAATAAAATTTGATTTTTTGGCTGTTGAATTTTGAGTAACATAAAAAAATAATCTCTTAAAATCTAAATAAAAGATGATAATTTAAAGGTTTTAAGGAAAAAAACGATGGAAGGACCAAATTTGTTTGATTTTAAAAATAAAGCTCTAAAATTGACTAAATAAACTTAAAAGATAAAACCTCACACTGTTCAAAATAATAAATAATAATAAAAGTATAATTAGATCATTAATATATTAAATAACAAACATGCATATGGGACCTGTGAGTACTAATAAAACATTAGGTAATAAACTGAAGTACATATACTCTCAATTTCATTACTTTTTTTACGAGTACATAGAGTTAAATATATTTAATGAATAATTTCTTTTCTCATCATAAACATACATAGAAATTACATAACCACTCGATTACGTAGCACTTTGTTATTCTTTTTCTATATTAAAAAATCAAACTTAATTCACTTTTAGAAGCTATTTTCCAAAAGAATTTATAAAAAAATTATTTAAATTTTATAAAAAAAGTATATTTTTCTTTATTTTTAATTAATGTTGAACATTTTAACACACCATTTTCACGCTCAAAATTGCACACATCATACGTGGATTTTGCAATAGATCTCACAAAGACTAGTCTCACTTTATTTCAAATTGACACGATTAGTAAAAGATTCAAAAAATTTAATATAATAGTAATCGAAATTATATTATTTATAAAACAAAATTATCTTTTGAAAAATACTTATAATTTAAAAAAATAAATATTTTGACTCAGCAAATACATCTGTCCACACGCAACGGGATCATACAAATCACAGCCTAATAGTCAATTTGCTGTCAGATACATAGGTGGTTCCACGTGCGAACTACCATTTTGACTGAGTTTTCAGCCGTACAACGTGTTTGCTGCTTATCTAACACTATGAGTTTGCATTATTTAGTTGGACTGATTCGGGACAAAACATAACGCCGTTACATTTAGCACCTTTCCTGAATGGGTTTCTTATACTATTATTATTACTATTCATTTCGTATTCGTCCTCATTTGATTTTTTTTTTTAATTAATTCATTCGACTGCTTACAACCAAGACTTTGGCCACTTGCCTATTAAATTAATTTTTATACAGACTAACAATTTATATTATATCGCAAAATTTGGATTAATTATATATAAGTTTAAATGAATTAGAATATATGGTCAATTTTGTTAAGATTATATTATTATTATTATAATTGTGCTTTTCTCATAAGTGCTAATGTGTTTCGTGTATGATCTTACTACGATGGATATTTGATAAGTTTAGTATTACGTTAAAATACGCACACTGGGAGGGCCTTACTCCTTTGGGGGACATTCAAAGAGCCGTTGTCTCTTAAACTTAACACATTGCAACTATTATGCAATAAGGTTAGTTTTTCTTCCTCAAATTCTTTACCATATTTGACTTGGACTAGTAATGGAGTGCCATCTTCGTTTTTCTCAAGTGATATACTAACCAGATATAAAATTGTTTGTAACAAATGCAATATTTAGGATTAAATTGTGTTAAGAATTTTAGAAAACAATTATTTGTATCGAAAATAAAAATTCAATAATTGATATATATCAGAGCCAGAGGCAACTCGATCTTTAAGTATGTACGACTTATTTTACTAGGTTTAGTGTAGATTAACAAAAATTTAAAATGTTTATGCACTGTTTACGCTGAAGAACCCTAACGTAATTGTCTTGTAATTTTAATTTCCTTTGCTAACAAACTTCAAATTTAAGTTAGGACATTTGTAAAATCGTTGTATTCTAGGCTAAATAAAAGTTATCAGTAGAAAGCAAAGCTAAATAAAGTGTAATTTTATTTGAGATTTAAATCCAAATTCATTAAGTGAATTTATTGTGAATATTTTTATAAGTAATCAATATTTTTTATCTAATCGATATTTATTTATTTATAATAATAACTATATTTATTAATTTCTTAATGAAGACTTCAATTAACATGAACCTGTCTTTAATATGAAAAGTATAGTATATATATACTTTATTTTTCATGAGATAACATATATAACACATTAATCTTTTTGTTGTATTTTCCGAATTTGACCTTAAAATTTTGTTGACATGCTTGTTGGGTCCATAATATATATTTGTACATGTCATTAAGTCATTGAGTTATTTTCGGTGCTGTTTTAAAAATATTATACATTGCATAAAATATGGTTACTTAATTTATTGTTTTATTGACCATTAATGCATTGTAATTATGATGAATGTTTTGTTGATGTTGTTGAGGTAGTACTTCGTAACATATATATCTGTTTATTATGAAAATGGAACCTAGTTTTTTGGGAAAAAAATATTTTTTCTTTTTTTCTTTTTTTTATTCTTCTTGTCTTTGTACAGAAGAGCATTGAGAAGTCAAATTCTTCCATTCTTCCTGTACGTGGATCATACAAAGGAATCGCTGAAACGGATGAGCCAAACATAGAAGAGGAGCTAGCTAAGGAAAGTTTTTATTAAATAACGAATTATTTAATATGCACAAAAACATAATGTTGAAAAATATTAAATATATCATATTAAATACTTTAAATTACTATAAAAAGGTATAAAATAAATATTTTTATAATTTGAACAAAATAATTTTTTAAAGTTTTTATATATAAAAAATAGAGAAAGGAATAGTGTATATATAATTCAAAATTGTTTGACTAATTGTAGTTTGGGGACGGCATTGAATAGTTCTTGAAGAGTGGGTATTAGAAAAAGTCCAATTTGCGTCGACTTTGGGATATGTAAGTAAGTAGAAAATTCAACGACGGCCGAGTAGTTTACAATTTACGCTTCCCACCACTTCGGTTGACACTTTCAAATAACTATAAACGTTCGCGCCACAATTTATGTCAATTTAGTTACAAAAATATATATATTTTAAAAAATATTCATGGTTAAGATTAATTTTGATGTATTTTTTTATTTATCTGTCTAAAAAAGAAAAATTACATAAATTAAGAAATTCCATTATTTTTATAAAAATTTAATATTTTTCTGTTTATTATTTATTTATTTTACTATTGTATTATATATAATTTTTTACTTTTGAATTATTTGAATAATATATATATATATATATATATATATATTATACTTAGATTTTTATATGATTAAAAATATATTAGTAAAATATAATAATTAATATTGTCTTTTAAACTCTTGATAGATAAGGAATAAGTTTTTTCTTCCCTCTCGAAAGGTAAATAGAAACGAATGTAATTTCTTTTTAAAAGTCCTTGCGGTAATTTTAATTAAGTATCTAAAATGGTAAATTTGATTAAAAAAATTATATTTTTAAGTTTTTAATATAATATTTTATTTTTTAATAAAAACTTATCGATTTTAGATGTTTAAAGTAATTTTGAAGATTAGTGTTAAGAAAATTAAAATTTTAATTACACATCATAACTTAAAATTAATCTTATCGATATTAATTTTATTTAATTTTAAAACAAATAAGTTCTTTTTAGAGAAACATTAGTTAAAGAAGTAAAATATTTTTTAAAACATAATATTATTCATAATTCCTAACCGATACATGTGTTGGATATATTTTATCTGGACTTTACCTTCATCGTGGGATAAATTTAGAGATGAAGCTATAAGTTTACTATGGAAATTTTTTATGTTTAAATTCTTGTCATTATTAGTTGACCTCACACACTTATTAGCCAAATTAGTGAATATAATTTATTATAATTTAATTTTATTAAAAAAGCTTAGTCTACGAATATTACAAGTGTGTGCATTGGATTGTGTTGTGTGAATTTGAATATAAAAAATTGATCTAACTCGATCAAAATTTTATAGATTGGGTTGGGTTAGTTTTGAAATAAAAAAAATATTTCTTTATTCAACTCGACCACAACCAGGTTAGGTAGTTAAATTATGTATATGATTGATGATCAAATTTTAAATTTTTAAATAACAAATATATTAAAATTAAATTAGAAATTATTTATTTTAAAACATAATATAGCATCTGATTTTTTATAGTTTTAGCAGGAATTGCAGCCTGTAGTTTAAGTTTGTTTAAGATGAAATTGTAAAAAATTTTAAAATTTTATTTTCTTCATTTCTAAATTATAGAAAATTTGAGAAACTTTTATTTCTTATCAATAGTTATCTAATTATTAAAGACCCTTACATATACCATCTATCAAATATTTTAAATATATTGTCTAGTGTTACTTATGTTAAATATTAGTGAGGTAAAACCATTTGAAATTGAAAATGATGATAATAATTATAACTAGTTTGTTGCATGAAATCATAATTGATATTCAAAATTGTAATTTCAATTCCAATTCCAATTCTATCATAATTGGAATTGATTTCGAATTATAATTTTATGTTTGACGTGCTAAAGAATTAGAATATAGAATTAGAATTCTAAGTTAAAATTAAATTCTATGATATAATATCTAAATTTTTAAAAAATAATTCAATTTTATATTAAAATTTTATTTAATCTTTTTCAAAAATTAATAATGTGTTAATTAAAAATATAAAAATAATTATTAAATAAATTGTTAAAGATGATAACTTAATATTTCTTTTTTAAAATCATGACATAGTAAATTTATTTTTTATGTTTAATTTATCATTAAAATTTAATATTATGTTATGAACTATTTTTTTATAAATTAGATAAAAGCATACAATTGATCACAAATATAATTTAATTTTTAAAATTAAAAATATAAATTGAATATAAGTGTTTTCAAGAACTCATTCTGAGAGCATCAGTTAAAATAAATAGAAACATTACAACATATTCTTTTAGGCTTACATGATAAGTATCATGTAGTCCTCTTCACATAAAATATTGCAAAACTCAAAAGAAGCTTGTTTAGTAAGATATAATTGATTATAACAATTTTTATTAGTTCTATGGTATAATCGTCTCAAAAGTATATTTTTTTAATATGTTTTTATCACTCTATTGCATCTAACACTAGTTTTTTTTTGTTTCTCTTGTACTCTTAATAGTTTTTGAATTAATTTTTAATATTTCCTCCGACGTCTAATAATTCAAAAAAAGTATTAAACAATGTATTATACAATGAACATAAAAAATATAATTTGTACCAATTGTAAAAAGTGTAGAATAATAATACAATATAGTTTGCAGTAAATATATTAAACATGTAACAAACATAAAAAAGCAAAAAGAAAAAAAAAGGAAAAAAAATAGTAAAAATAAGAGGATGAAAAATAGAGAAAAATTACTTTTATTAATGATAAATGTAAAACAAGGAAGAAGAAAATATAGAAAAATATAAGAGAACATAAGAAAAAGAAGAAAGATACATAAGAGAGAGAGAACAAAGGGAGAGAGAGGAAGATAATATCTAAGGAAGAATAAAAATCATGAATACGAGAAACTACGGAGACAAAGAGAACACACGTGAGAGTATATTTGTGAATCATGATATTAGGAATTTAAATTCCGAGAATGCATGTTAGGTATTAAAGTGAGCCAAATTTAGTTGTCATAAAATTTTATAGAATTGGTCCATGAAATTATAATCTCAATTAGAAATGGACATACAAACATGATAATAAAAATTTTGAAGTCCAATTCCAATTTTAACGTCTAATTTCATACTCAATTCAGTACGTTAAACATGTATTTATAGAAATGATAACTTTGAGAAATTGGTTAAGAAATTGTTGTAGTATTACATGTTCTAAACCTCTTAAATTTTTGTGGCATAATTATAAAGTATGACCACGTAATCTTGCATAAAAGGTGAGGTTTTGAAATTTTTGATAATTTTGCCTTAAGCAAAAATTACTTTTTTACAAATTCGCTTAAACCGATTTTTTTAACTTAAACAAAAATCACTTTTTTGCCAAACGAATTTAAATTGTAAAAGATTTAAATCCCATAATATAGTATCAATAGTTTAATATTCATCTAAATAAGGAGTAAAAGCAATGTAAAGTAAGAAAATAAACTTTGACAATATCTTATAATTATAAAGTACAAATTTTAATATTTATTTCAATTTAAAGCAATACACAACATTTAAAAATTAAAATATCAAATAACTAGTTAATCTTCAATTCTTCATCTAAAGAGAAATCAAAATGGTGCCAAGTTAATAGGGAAAATGTCCATATGCCATAATGGATCATTAGGTTTATTTAGTTGGGTAAAATTTTAATTTTACAAATCTACGAGTCAACACATACTTTATTAGGTTATAATATTTTTACTTAATCTGACCATCTACTTTAACTAACCTATTAAATTTTAATTGACTTAAGTTGTGTTAACCAGGCTTATTGGGGCAAGAAAAAAATGTAAACACCCCTAAAGAGTGCTTAGATGGTTTCTAAAATTGTCGGAGCAGTGAGAGGACACAATTCTAAATGTTGGATTTTGAATAAAGAATGAGATAGTAGGAAGAGCCCATAAATATACCCACATGAAATATGAATACTCTTAACCATATTTAAGCTCTAAGTTTAAAATCATTGACACTAACATAGTAATTGTGTAAACCGAATATTGATGTGTATAAGGGTATATATGGTGGTATAAACTTCCAATAGAGGATAGTACAAAGTGTAAATTACAGTGACTCAAGGTGCTTAAGTGATCTTTAAAGGACAACATTCTTGTAAGAAACATTTCAATACTCAAATTAATAAAAATTTAGTCAAAGTAAGACTAAAGACTACGCGATGATATATTCATATCTAATACTATAATTGGTATAAAAATATATTTAATGTTTGTGCTGTATGCATGATTCATCTAATAAAATTATCAATATATTAAAAATGTGAAATGTAGACTTAGAATTACACTTCGTCGGATATGAATAAGTTGCTTGTAATCGGAAGAGGGTATATGGCTGCGGTAAATGGATGTTTCCTTATTTAATACTATACTGCTAGTTCAAGTTCACACAAGTTAGAACTAATCGAATTGATCTTAGCCCAATACGATCCCAACTGTTCAAATCCTTCAACTCGGCAGAGAAGCCATCTAATGTCTAACAAGGCACTTAATCTCCACTATATGGTGGCTACACTCGATGCTAAGGTTGTGACTCAAGACATATAAATAAAATATTTTCTTTACCTCCTACCTGTTTACGGTGAAAAATGACAGTTGTAAACAAATAATCCAAAGATCAATCTGGGAACTGGATTTAGGTCCTCTTTGGGTTCTTTTAAGTGTGTTGTTAACGTGATGCTCAAATTAATGGCGTAAAAGAGTATTAAGTAAGAATAGTGAATAATAAATGGGCAGAATTGAATCAAACGTGGATGCTTTTACAAAAATGTAGTAAACAGGAAACAGTGTACAAAAAGATACAAGCAACATGTACTGAAATTAAAATGCAGAAAGGTAAATGCAGGAATTTAAAGGTGCGTGAATGTAAACGTACGACTCCTCACAACGGCGAACAGCGGCCACCGTAGGTCTCCTTGTAGCTGGTGTCTGGCGCGGTGCAGGGTTTCAGCGTCTCAGAGTGTTTAGGTGCGGTGTCTGGGTGCAAAAAGTCATCCTTTGTAGAATGGTGCTTTGGAGTATTTATAGACATGAAGACTACCATCGTTCTCCTCCTTTTGCAGGCACTTCTTAGTAACTGCCTTCAACTGTTGATGCCCACTATCCACGATTGCTTGTGATCGTATTGTTGGTTGAGGTTTCTTTCGTAACCGCTATCGCCCATGATCTCCTTTGTGAATGTTGATAACTGCTGGTAACCGCTTCTGAATTTTTCAATGACTTAACCTATCAAGACTCTTGTTTTTCTATCTTTCGAGTATTTCTGGGAGAAACTTGAGAAACTTCTTTAATGTTACGGTCTTGGCATAATTTCTTCTTGACTTCTCTTTTCGAGCCATTCTGGAGTTTTGAGAACTTTGTCTTGGTCTTGTGGACTTAGAATCTTTTTTTTGTCCATTTCTATTTTTCGAGCAATTCTGGAGGAAATCTGGCGCTTAATCAGGTTTGTGAACTTAGAATATTTTCTGATCACTTCCTGTTTTTCTTCGAGTATTTTTGGGTGTCAGGAACTTGGAAACTAAAACTCCTCGAAAAGCCATCAGTTTTTTGTGGACTTAGAATATTTTTCTGTTAGTTCTATTTTTCGAGTAGTTTTGAGTGTTAGGGACTTGAAAACTCTTCAAAACTTCTCGAAAAAGCCATCAGTTTTGTGGAGTATTTTTTCTTGCCAGTTCTATTTTTCGAGTAGTTTTGAGTGTCAGTGATTTGAAAAATGTTGCAAAAATCGCTAAAAATAGCTTGAAATGTGTCCCTTAAAACTAAGTCCTAGATAATCTTCCAGGCTTCTTTTTGGCTCCTTTTTGACCCTCAAATTTTTGTCGAAAATGAAATTTCCTACAAAATGATCTTTAACTTGAAAAATTTTCTTTATCCCAAACAGATGCCCCCCAAAATGTTAATATCTCAGGTTTTTGAGATTTTAATATTTTTATTTTGATATTTAATTGGAAAATTTTTCATTTTTTAATTTTCCCGCCATTTTTTATGGTGTCTCTGCTACTTCCCTGCTTTATCTCAGACACGTTTGCCAAAGTCGGTGCATTAAATGCAAGTACTGCTTAGCAGTTACCCAAAATGTCCCATTACTGAGACGTGCTCCGTTCAGTTGGGAAATTAAGGCTATTTTTGATCGAAAAGACGTCCCACTATCTTTTCAACTTCCCACTAAGTGCCAAAATACTCTGGACTTGGGCTCTCGTATGGGCCTTGTACGAGGTTGGGGACCAGTATAAAAGATGAAGTTACCTTATCATTTTTTCACGCTTTCATTTTTTACTCTCCTGCTTAGAGCTCTGTTCTCTCTCTTTTGCTTCCTTTGTGTCGAAATTTCCTCTAGATCTTTCCCATCTCCTTTTCTTGTCAAAATGACGTCCAAGTCTAAGGTTCCCTCTGCCTTCTCCAATGCTGAGCTCGTGCCTTTGGGTCATTCGAGCTATCTTCCTGAGCCACCTCTCGAGGAGGAGAAGTTGGCTATTTGGAAATCCCAGGTACTCATTCCCTTTTCATTGGGCTCGAAACCTCATGCATTTTTAGGTCCTTTTGTTCCCCAGTCATCTGTCGAGTCTTCTTTTTCTGCTGATGGAGTCTTGGCATTCTCTTCCAAATATAACTTGGACTCTCTCGAGAATGCCCAAAAAATATTTAGAACTATGCCTCCTGTAACCAAAGACTTATATTTGCCTTGGTTAGATAGAGTTGAGGGTGAAAAACAAGATAGTTGGAGGGCCATAGGAATCTATGATGTCATTCAGTTATCTAGGTACAATCTGTCTTACAACTTCCTTATGATCATGAGTTCTCTTTTCTTCTGGGATCGAGCAACTAGCTCTTTCCACGTGCCTTGGGGGTATGATTACCCCAACTCTTTTCGATGTTGTTGCCATTCTTGGGCTTAGGCCAACTGGTCTTTCATTTCGACCAGATTCTCATCCCAAAAATCCTGATGTAACCCCCAACTTCCAAAAGCTTTCTTACCAACTCTTCATAACCTTGAATATGAATCGAGATGGTCCAGTTACTGATGAGGAGCATGTTGCTTTTCTGATGTTTTGGCTTTCCGCCTATGTTTTTTGCTCAAGATCGCTTCAAGTACCAAAGACACTACTTACTTTGGCCCAATTACTGCACGAAGAGTCTTCAATATGCCTTGGGAAGCTTATCCTAGGGAATTTGTATGAGAATTTAAATGAGGCCGTAGCTTCATTTAGGTCTAATGACTTTCCTTCAGTCATTAGTGGCCCCTTTTGGCTGCTTCAGCTCTGGCTGAATGCTATTTTTGAAGAAAAATTACAAAGCTCTGAACCACCCAATACTTCTCAAGAAATTGAAGGTTTTCGTCTGACTTTCTTGACTACTAACATAGCCAAAAAACACTATTGTAATACTTTTCGACAATATTTCAATTTTTTCTTATCTCTTCAATCTTTCACTCCTCAACTTGCTCCTTTTTCTGCTCGAAAGGTAGGGGCAGTATGGTTTAAACGCCCTTTTCCTTCGAGAACTCCAAGTGCCCAGTCTGAAGTTTTAATGACATGGAGACAATTTCTTTCATGTCAACTTCTTTTTTGTAGTTTCACCCATAGGCCTTATCAAGTGGTTGCTTATCAACCAAATCTGGTAGCTCGACAATTTGGGTTGGGCCAGTTAAAACCTTCTTTCATGCTGGAGGGGTCAAATCTAGATATTCTTGAAAACGCTCGAAAGAGTATTGATGATTTGAATGAGGCTATTAGTTTCTTTCGAAAACGTAGGCCAGAAATTTCCCCTCTTGAGTTCGAGCCTATTTTCTACTGTACCAGCACTTTTCAAAGTTGGTGGTCTACTTATTATCATCACCCTGAGATATCTATCGAAGCGTGCAACCAGAAGATGACTTCTGCTTTTTCTCTATTTCAGAAGGGAGATCTAAAGGCCAAGACAAGAGGTACGCATATTCGAGAAATCCAATCTTTTGAACGATTTTTTAAAGTACTTTACTTACCACAAAGAATATTCCAAACTATTTTTGAAGCTGCCCTTTCCTTGAGAGAAAAAACAAAAGAAAGAGTAAATAGGTATAGGGATTTTCATCCTTTTGAGAAGTTTATAGAAGAAATCCTTTTTAAAAAATTTTGACCAACTTTTCCACCTTTGCCAAACTGTAACTTTGCTCTGGCTTTACCCATAATTTCACCTAAATGGGTCGATCTACCTTCGACTCTTTTGAACGAATTATCCCCTCCTTGAAGTAAAATAACAGCTTCAAGATTTTCTTTTAAAACTTATCCTTACCCTCTTCACCTTGATATTCAAGATGTGAGAATCCTTACAAAGTTTAAAGATGGTAAGATTTGCCCTGCTTTTTCTCGAAATTCCTCTTTTTTTTTTATTATTATTAGATTTTAACATCTCGAGAAATTTTGCAGCTCTTCCAACAGAACCTTTTGTTGGTCGATATGACCAAGAGGATTGGGAAGAGGATAAGCCTCCTAAGAAAAAACAAAAATCTACTCGAAAAGGTTCTTCTTCGACAACCCTTAAAAAAGGGTCTTCGTCTACATCCCAAGTTGCCTCTGGGGTATCTAAGGTAACTATTTTGACTTGGGTTTCATTAATTCTCGACATAGGTTTAAATTGTAAGCCTGCTTCTTTTCTTTTTCCTAGGCTAAGGCCATTCCCAAGACGAAGATTCCTACCCAGCCCCAAATTTCTATCGAAATGACTGCTTCAACTCCTGTGCAGCAGACACCTGATCAACCTTCAGCTCCATCAGTGGAGGTAAATTTTATCTTTTTGAGTACTATTCTGTCTTTTCGAGCAATTTTTAATCCTTTTCTTTGTGGTAGGTTTCGACTGATGACACTCCAAGTGTCAATTCACCCCTTAGGGTCCGAAAAGACCCTAAAAAGCGTTTGACTCCAATCCCTGAGGAGTCTCAAAAAATCTCGAGAAAAGAACCTACAGCTACTGTCCAACAAGGGAATGTGGCAGCTTCTTCCTCGAGTTCTGGATCTTCGAGCTCTTCTTCGGATACTTCTTCAAGTTCTTCTAGCTCGAGTTCTGAAGACCAAGCTCAAACAGAGCAAGCTTCTGAGGTAAGGCGTGATTTTGCTCGAATTTGATCTTTTTAATCTGTTTCACAATTTATCTTCATACTTGAGACTTTTCTTACTTCTTTTTCTCTAGGTGCCCCCTATATCTCAACAAACACCGCCTCTGGGTTCTCCTGAGGTTGATGTTGTTACATATCACTCAGAAGAGGAAGGGCCCTTGCATGAAGGTGAGGAGAATGTAGCTGCAGAGGGAAATCAAGTTCCTGAAAACCTCCTAATTTCTGTCGTAGGTCCTCCCAGCCTTAAAGTTGTGCCACCAGCATCATCCATTAACTCAGAAATGAACTTGGATGATTTTAATGCCATGGTGGAGGAAGATCCAGAGGGGGCCATCGACAAAATCTTGGCTGGTACTTTTACCTTTTCTTCTTCGTCTCATACTCCCTTAGGGTCACATTCAGAAATCTCCAAGCACACTGAATCAACTGAAAAATGACTCGAAGAGCTTAGGTCCTTGGTCTTTGATGCACCGATGATGAAGAACCTTCCCACTGACAAGGACTTGGTTGCCAAGGTCAAAGGCCTACTTTCTTCGTTGAAGGCTCAACTCTCGACCTTTCCTGAAGGACTCCAACGTTTTGAGTCTCTTTTCATCGATTCTTTAGCAATTATAGACCAAACCACTGTGGTGGGTTCTAAACAAGATCAAGCTCGAGTAAAGCAAGACTCTGCTTCTAATAAATTGAAAGAAGCTCGAACTGGGTTAGTCAAGCTAAAGGAATTGGCTACCAATGCCGATATGAAGCAGAAAGAAGTTGATGCTAGAATCGTTGATTTAGAGAAACAACTCGAAAGAGCTCGAAAGGAGTCAGAGATGCTGAAGAAAGCTAGTGCGGCTTGTGAGAAGAAAAGAAAAAACTTTATAGAAAATGTGAAGACCCTGACTATTGAGAGAGCTCAAGCTATGGAGGATATTTCGAGTCTGGATGCACAATGTACAGCTCTTGAAACCAGATATCAAAATTTGAGAGCTGTTTATACTGAAATGCGCTCGAAGCCTCCTTTTTGATTTTTCCTTGTATTTTCCTTTGAATTCTTGTAGTTAGGCCTTTTTGTAAATATTCAAATTTTACTTTGAATGAAATTTACTTATTTGTCCTCTTATTTTTCGAATTACCTGTTTATTTGCCTTAATTCAAGTTATTCTTACTTCATATGTTTCTGGTTTGTATGGTTTTAAGTACTTACCGTTAATCGACATGATTCGACTATTAGTTCCAATTTCTGGAATTGAATACGCGTTATTTGAAAACACATTTTCAATCTCGAATGGGCCTTCCCAATTGGGTGACCATTTTCCAAGTTTTCTTGATTTTTTGTCGAACGGTAAAATTACTTTCCACACTAATTCACCAGAATTAAAATGCTTGTTTCGTACCTTTTTGTTATATGACCTCGAAATTCTTTCTTTTTGTCGAATCATCTTTTCTAAGGCACTTAAACGAATTTCATCCAAAGCATTTAATTCATCAAACATTAAGGCCCAATAATCTTCACTTGGTAATTCAAATTGCCGTTGTAATCTAATTGATTGTAGATTCACCTCCACAGGTAGAACGGCTTTATGGCCATAAACGAGTCGAAATGGAGTTGTCCCTGTAGCTTCTTTTGGGGAATTCCTATATGCCCACAATACTTGATTTAAGGTTTCATGCCAATTTCTTGGTTTTGATCCAATGTGTTTTTTAATCAATTTGATCAAAATTTTATTTACTGCCTCCACTTGTCCATTGGCCTGGGCATAGTATGGGGTTGAAGTTATCATTTTTATATTCAAGGACTCTGCATATTGAGTTACCTTTCGACCTACAAAAACAGTTCCTTGGTCTGTTGTTAAAGTTTCTAGTATGCCGAATCGATGAATTATGTATTCGTCGATAAAATTAACAACATCACTTTGAGTAACTTCTTTCAACGGAACTGCCTCAGCCCACTTTGAAAAATAGTCGACAGCTACGATGATATACTTATGGCCTTTTGTTGAAGGAGGATGAATTTGGCCAATTAAATCCAGAGCCCAGCCTCGAAAAGGCCATGGCTTAATTATTGAATGTAATTCAGAGGCTGGAACGTGTTGAATATTACCATGCTTTTGACATTCTTCACAGGATTTTGCATATTCAAAGCAATCTTTAATCATCGAGGGCCAGTACAATCCTTCTCGAAGTAACATCCATTTCATTCTTTCTCCAGCTTGATGAGCTCCGCAAATCCCTTCATGGATTTCTGCCAGGGCAATATAAGCCTCATGTTCGCTGAGACATCGAAGTAAAGTGCCATCAACACCCCTTTTATACAATTCATCAACCATAATTATATAGTTAACAGCTCGAAATTTTGTTTTTCGATCAGTTGGAATGTTGGGGTCCTTGAGATAATTGACTAAAGGTTTCCTCCAATCTTGGTCAGTTAAGTCATTTATGTTTAAGATCTCAAGGTTTGTTGACCCTAACTTCTCCCTTATCTCTGTTAATTTTGCCAAGTTTTCACTCGAAATTCTATATTTCGAGGCAATTTGGGCTAATTCATTGGCCTCTTGATTTTTGTCTCGAGGAATATGTTCTAGAATGACTTCGTCAAATTTTTGTAATAATTTATTCACTTTTACCCAATATTCGATGAGGTTTCTACTTAAACATTTATATTCTTTGGTTAGCTGCTTTATTACTAACTCAGAGTCTCCTCGAATGATTACATTTCTTGCCCCGAAATTTAACAGTATTTCAAGTCCAGCTAATAATGCTTCGTACTCAGCTTCATTGTTTGAACAAGCTGTTTTTATCTCGAAGAGTAATTTCGTTGGGATTTCGTCTGGTGAAATTATCAGTATTCTGATTCCAATTCCATTTCTATGACTAGATCCATCGAAGTACAATTTCCATGACTTTAGACTTAAAAAATCTATTTCTTTGATTGGAATTGAGTGATCAACAACGAAATCAGCAACAACTTGGCCTTTTACAGATTTTAGTGGTTTATAAATTAAAGAATACTCTGTTAAAGCCAACGCCCATTTTCCAACTCTACCGTGAAGGATAGGTTTCGACAAGAAATATTTTATTATATCATGATGTGAATAAACATGTACATCAAAAGGCCTAATATAATATTTCAATTTCTCACAAGAAAAATATAGACACAAACATAATTTCTCGATTGGACTATATCGAGATTCTGCACCTATCAACATTCGACTAAGATAATAAACAGCTCTTTCGACACCATTTTCATCTTCTTGAGCTAGCATGCTCCCAATAGTATGTTCTGATGTCGAGATATATAACTTCAAGGGAAAACCTTTCTTTGGCGGAACCATTACTGGTGGTTTTGTTAGATATTGCTTTATCTCCTCGAAAACAGCTTGATGTTCTACCTCCCATCGAAACTCTTCTTCTTTCTTTAACTTCAATAGGGGTGAGAAGATTTTAACCTTGCCAGAAAGGTTGGAAATAAATCTTCGTAGAAAATTTATTTTCCCTAGCAACGATTGCAGTTGTTTTTTAGTCGAAGGGGCTTGTGTCTCAGATATTGCTTTGGCCTTATTCTTGTCGATTTCAATTCCTTTTTGGTGAACAATAAAGCCAAGGAACTGTCCTGCAATAACACCAAAAGCACACTTTAGAGGATTCATCTTCAAGCCATATTTTCGCATTCTTTCAAATGTTTGTCGAAGATGACCAACATGATCACTTTTATACTTAGATTTCACAACAATATCATCGATGTAAACTTGCAAAAATTCGCCTATTATGTCATGAAAAATAGTGTTCATTGCCCTTTGGTATGTAGCTCCAGCATTTTTTAATCCGAATGGCATTACTACCCATTCATAAGTTCTTAGAGCCCCAGGGCATCGAAAAGCTGTTTTCGATATATCCTCTTCAGCGATAAAAATTTGGTTATACCCTGAATATCCATCTAACAAACTTAAAATTTCATTCCCTGCTGCCGAATCTACTAACATATCGGCTATTGGCATAGGGTATTCATCTTTTGGTGTAGCAGTATTTAGATTTCAAAAATCAATGCAAACTCTAAGAGATCCATTTTTCTTAATCACAGGTACTATGTTCGAAATCCAGTCAACATACCTGGCAATACGAATAAACTTTGCTCTGAGAAGCCTTTCGATCTCTTCCTTGATTTTTGGCAAAATCTCTGGCGCAAATCTCCTAGGTGGTTGCTTTACTGGCCTCTTTTTTGGTCGAATTGGGAGTCGATGTTCGACTAATTCCCTCGAAAGGCCTAGCATTTGATCATAATCCCAGGCGAAGCAATCCTTAAATTCCCTTAGTAGCTTGATTAATTGGTCTTTCACTTCTTCTTCGACCAATTTACTGATGAAAGTTAACCTTGGCTCCTTTTCATCTCCAAGGTTCACTTCTTCTAAGGGATCTTGTGCCTCCATTTTTGGCCCTTTTCGAGCTGAATCTTCCTCGAAGCTAATCGGTGCATCATCGTAGATGCAATCAAGCCGGACATCGTTGCCTTCGGTCTCTAGAACCGATTCTTCTTGAATCACACATGTTTCGAGTTCTGTGTGCCTTTGTTCGGCTAGATAAGCCAAATTTGTTGTAATGGCCGAATATGGTGAATCGACCTCCAACCCTTCAGCCACTTTTAGGGCCGCTTCTCTTCTTTCGGCTAGATGAACCGAACTTTCGACCATGTTGATATCTGCATGGCCTTGGATTGGGTCTACGGCTTTATGGGCCGAGATTTCTTCTATTTTTTGTGATTTTATGGCCGAACTAAATTTATCGGCTTCCGAAGTATTCCCGGCTTCGAGAGCCGTTTTTATTTTATTTTTGGCTACGTAAGCCGAAATTCGAGCCAAAAGGCTCTTTTCAAGGCTCTTCATTTTCATTCTTTTCGGCCTCCACTATTTCTTGGAAGCCGTAAAAACCCACCGAAGGGTCTAGGTGAATCTGGTGTCGAATTTCATGAGCATTTGGCAGGAGAGGATTTCGGCCAAAATGAGGGCCGCCTATATCTTCTATACAGAGTGGCGCAATGTTGGCAAAAGATTTGTCGAATGTCTTGCTATCGAGACTGCTTACATGAACTTCAGCCTTAAAATAGCTCTGATCTCCATCGACGTATTTCAGCACTCCGTTGTTATTCCAAAAACATAGTTTCTGATGCAGTGACGAAGGTACTGCCCCAACCCCATGAATCCATTCTCTCCCGAGCAATAGATTATAACTTGCCTTAGAAGCTACCACTACGAAGATGGTTGCTCGAGAAACAGATCCAACCCTCAAGTTGATGATTAGGGCCCTTTTGGAACTTGAAGATTTCCCTTCATAGTCCGTTAGTACCAAGTTGTGTGGGAGTAAATCCTCTTCAGATTTCCCAATCTTTTTCAGTAAAAAACTGGGCATAATATTGATAGCTGCCCCAGAATCCACGAGGACTTTGTTCACTCAAAATTTTTCGTCAATTCGAGCCGCAATGTATAGCGGCTTCATATGACTTTTCATTTCACGTGTCGGCTTCTCGAAAACAGCCGATGATTTAGCAAGTGAACCGTCCTCTTCCAAATAACAATAACCCCATGGGTTATTATCGGGTTTGACATCGGCATAGAAGTCTTCTTCATCTCCTTCGCCGATTCCTTCGGCATATTCAACAGGCAGCATGGATACAACCCCAAGTATGTCCTCGAGGTCATCTTCAAAGCCTGATTTGAATACATCGGTGATCAATTCATCATCCGCATCGTACTCGATTTCTGGACTCTTCATCTTCAAGTCTTTCTTCATTGCTGGTGCCCTCTCTTTAGTCGTTTTGACTTCGACACTAACTGGGGTACACCGCATATTTCTGGCGGCATTTCCCTGGGCTTGTTGGACTTGATTTTGAGCTCGAATTTGGGCTTGGATTCGAGCTTGAGCTTGTGCCTGGACTTGAGCTTGAGCTTGGGCCAAGGCTTGTGCTTCATGCTCAGCCTTCCTGATTCTTTGAGCTCTTCGCCACTGAGTTTTAGTCATAAGAGCCTTAAAATAGGGCTTTTTCGACTGAAAATGGCTCCCGGATGAATTCTGGAACCCAGTTTGAGTGAAAAACTTGGGTTGTGAGAAAACTTGTTGTGGCATGACCGTCGAATGTGACGGTCCGCCCTTTTCGACCATCTGCAGTTTTGGTCGAATTAATGATGGATGCAACACATTTCGAACCCATGTGTTGCTCGGAACATTTTGAGCAGGTACAAAGGTCCTGCTTTGAACAGTCTGGGGATCACGTATGGTGATAGAAGCATTCTGAGTCTGGATCCCTTTGTTCTTGGTGATCACCTGGTTGGTGGTCACCTGATAGTGTTTCTTCATCTCTGATTGCTCAAAGGCTTTGGCCGCCGCTTTATCAAAAACGGCGCTGCACCTCGGGCACAGCATGACCTCACTGTCTGCTTCCTTCTTTCAAGTTAGAAAGTCCAGCAGCGAGACACCAGCCTTTGGGAAGATTTCAGCTTCTTCCTTCTCGAAGGCTTCGAGGGTGTCATTCAAAGAGCCTTTTCCTTCTAACTCTTCTACAGCTCGATCGAATGACCCCTGTTGTTCAGCAACATCGACCATCAGTATGTCGATAAGTTCCACGAAGTTAGCTTCTATTTGCATGGGATCAGAATCGATTTTCATCGGCATTTTGGTTTTTTGCTCAAATTTTAATCGTCCTTGCTTAATGGCGTCCTGAATAAGATCCTTGAAACGAACACAGTTATTAGTCCAATGTCCATAAACATGATGAAACTTACAATATTTTCGACCCTTTCTTTGTTCTAGAGTAGGGATTTTATGATTATCAGATAATATAATTTGCCCATCTTTCAATAAAATGTCGAAAATATGATTAGCTTTAGATAAATCAAAGGCATAACTCTTATTAGGTCGAGTTTTGTCCTTAATTTTGAGTGGTTTTAACGATTGGCAAACATAAGGGGGTCCTGGTTTTAATTCAGCTACATTTACCTCATTTACCCCTAAATCGACATCTTCTTCGTCGAGATCATTCTCGCTTCCTATTTCTCCTTCAGCGAGACCTATGTAAGCCACTTTGTCTTTTCGAGGAAATTTCTCTATTTTCTTAGGGACAAATTTTTCAGCCTTAAGTTGCTCGATTTGCCTCACTCTCGTCGCTAACTGTGACATGTCTCTTAACTGCTGATTAATCAATTTCTTTCTAATCGAGTACTCTAATCCGCCTATAGCCATTTGGACTAGTTCATATTCTGGGATTTGAGTAAAACATCTCGACCTCATTTGTCGAAATCTACTTAGATAATCGTCAATGGATTCATTATGTATTCTTTTTATATTAACCAAATCCATTAAGCTAACTTTCGCTTCACCATGAAAGAATTGTTCATGAAACCTTCTTTCTAATTGATTCCAACTATGAATTGAATTCGGGGGGTAAGGTTGTGAACCAGGTAAAGGCCCCCTTAGTCAAAGAACTAGGAAAGTACTTTAACTTTAAATCTTCATTTCGAGCTAAATCTCCACATTCTATGGCGTATCTAGCTATATGTTCTACTATAGATTCACCGGAATCTCTGGCAAATTTAGTGAATTTTGGGACTTTCCAGCCCCGAGGCAGTTCAGCCTGCAAAATTGCCTCAGAAAATGCTGAGACAAAGTAGGGTCTATTAGCATACCCTACGTCGAACCCATGTTGATTCAAGACTTGTTCGACTACATTGGCAATGTTTTGAGGATTCGGGTTGTTTGGATATTGAATTTGATGCCCCCCTACATTATTTTGCCTAACTTGCTCAAGTATTTCATCAACATTCTGATTTCGAGCAATAATAAAGGGTTGATTTCCCTGGAAATCACCCTCATTTTGTCTCAGAAGGTTTTGGTCGAGATTTCGACCAATTTGCTCAAACAGAGCATTTGGATTTCGAGCAAAAACTAGGGGTTGGTCTACCTGAAAATTTCCCTCATTTTGTCTCGGAAGATTTGGACCAAAATTTGGTCTATTTTGCTAGAAAATTTGACCATTTCGACCAAGATTTGTAGCATCTTGATTAGGTGTTTGGGCAACATTTTGCCCTTGCCTTATAGGGACTCAAGGTGCCCCAAAAATGTCAGCAATTCGACGCATTTGTTCAGCCAAAATTTGATAGCTGGTATTAGTCGTTTCCACTATGGGATTCAACACAGTGGTCATTTGATGAGTCAGCATATTGACCATCTCATGATTGCTTTCATCCATCTGTTGCCTCATGGAATGTAAGGCAACATTCGAAAACAAGCTAGTAGGAAGTGAATCCCCACTCGAAGCTCCAAACGCAAATTGCGTTTCAGGTACTCCACCAATCGTACCCATTCCCAGTGAAATAGTATGGAGTACACCCATTCCTGGTGGAATGGTGTGACTCTGGGGTGACACGGTTGTCACCACAGGGTTAGAGTAGGTTGGTACTCCAAAGATAGGAGGCATACACACGGGAGGTAAGCCAAATGGGTGATCACCCAGCCTTGGCCTTGGGCCAGGATTTATGCTGGGATTGGTTGGCGGCATAGTAGCCATAAATTGGCTAACTACGGGAGATGACGGCGTAGGTAACGCCGTCATCGGTGTGGGTTGTGCGGCAGTAGTAGTACTGCCGCTTACATTTTCTGGGTTAGTATCACTACCATCACTTCTGGAATTGGCATTCCCAGAACTAGAATCACTATTTCTTCCTCTATTAGCCATAATACAACGTCTGTTACGTAATATCACGCAACGAAGCAATCAATCATTCAAAACACACAATATTGTCCCACCGGGCGTGCTAATTTGTTTACGGTGAAAAATGACAGTTATAAACAAATAATCCAAAGATCAATCTGGGGACTGGATTTAGGTCCTCTTTGGGTTCTTTTAAGTGTGTTGTTAACGTGATGCTCAAATTAACGGCGTAAAAGAGTATTAAGCAAGAATAGTGAATAATAAATGGGCAGAATTGAATCAAACGTGGATGCTTTTACAAAAATGTAGTAAACAGGAAACAAACAGTGTACAAAAAGATACAAGCAACAAGCACTGAATTAAAATGCAGAAAGGTAAATGCAGGAATTTAAAGGTGCGTGAATGTAAACGTACGACTCCTCACAACGGCGAACAGCGACCACCGTAGGTCTCCTTGTAGCTGGTGTCTGGCGCGGTGCAGGGTTTCAGCGTCTCAGAGTGTTTAGGTGCGGTGTCTGGGTGCAAAAAGTCGTCCTTTGTAGAATGATGCTTTGGAGTATTTATAGACATGAAGACTACCATCGTTCTCCTCCTTTTGCGGGCACTTCTTAGTAACTGTCTTCAACTGTTGATGCCCACTATCCACGATTGCTTGTGATCGTGTTGTTGGTTGAGGTTTCTTTCGTAACCGCTATCACTCATGATCTCCTTTGTGAATGTTGATAACTGCTGGTAACCGCTTCTGAATTTTTCAATGACTTAACCTATCAAGACTCTTGTTTTTATATCTTTCGAGTATTTCTGGGAGAAACTTGAGAGACTCCTTTAATGTTACGGCCTTGGCATAATTTCTTCTTGACTTCTCTTTTCGAGCCATTCTGGAGTTTGGAGAACTTTGTCTTGGTCTTGTGGACTTAGAATCTTTTTTTTGTCCATTTCTATTTTTCGAACAATTCTGGAGGAAATCTGGCGCTTAGTCAGGTTTGTGAACTTAGAATATTTTCTGATCACTTCCTGTTTTTCTTCGAGCATTTTTGGGTGTCAGGAACTTGGAAACTCCTTAAAACTCCTCGAAAAGCCATCAGTTTTTTGTGGACTTAGAATATTTTTCTGTTAATTCTGTTTTTCGAGTAGTTTTGAGTGTTAGGGACTTGAAAACTCTTCAAAACTTCTCGAAAAAGCCATCAGTTTTGTGGAGTATTTTTTCTTGCCAATTCTATTTTTCGAGTAGTTTTAAGTGTCAGTGATTTGAAAAATGTTGCAAAAATCGCTAAAAATAGCTTGAAATGTGTCCCTTAAAACTAAGTCCTAGATAATCTTTCAGGCTTCTTTTTAGCTCCTTTTTTACCCTCAAATTTTTGTCGAAAATGAAATTTCCTACAAAATAATCTTTAACTTGAAAAATTTTCTTTATCCCAAACACTACCATAACCATATCTAGTAAGCCTTCAAGATAATAACTCTCAACTAGATCAAGTGTCAATTGAATCGCTTAAAATGTTTATTTAATCGAGACTAACATAAATAATAAAGCCTTTTTTATTTGTTTATACACTAAAAATGTTATTTATTAATATAGTATAGGGTTGGAGATTGGAATGCCAAACTGAATAAGATATAATGAATATTTATTAAAATTGCTTATAATGAATAAGATACCTATTTATTAAATAAGTTTGGGTTTACAAAAAAATAATTATTTATAAAATTTGTGGGTATGATGTGTGCTATACCATTCAACCTTACTTATACACGAATAATATATTGTATATTCATTATATTTTATGATGGGAATTTTAAAAAAATATTATTTTAACTAAGTTACATAGGTTATATATAATCCATATTTTTTTAATCGATTTTCATTATCAAGATTATATATATTTATATATATAATACATATGAAATTAATTAAAATATAAGGAATGAATATAGTATATAAAAACTCATACATTTGAAATTAATTAAAATATAGGGAATGAATCTAAGTATATAAAAACTCAGCGAATAAGAACATGTATATATTAATTTGTGACTGACGAAATGATAAATCCAAGTCTGAGTATTTTTTTTAAATAGAAATAGAGAGACAAGCATCCTGATCCACTCATCGTTAAGCTAACCCAAGAAATTAAAGTCCTTTTTATAATTTTGGTCTGCAAGAAGACAATTTTATTCTTGACCGAAAAAAGAAAGACATTTTTCTTTGAATTAATGTAAAAAAATTTCCGCCAGCCACCAACCCCTCTTCACCTACCACAAGCAAAAGCAAATCATAGTGGCGCGCACCGTCACACTCTACCTGTCTGCTATTCCTTCCCCACTCTCAAAGTCAGCGTCAGTTAACGCCGTCAATGTTTCAATCCCAACCCCCCACCCCCAACGCTCCACTTTGTTTTATTTTAAAAAAATTAAAAAAAAAAAAGATACAAGTTAAAAAGAGTTCAAATTTCGTGTTTACTTATTTGATTAAATACAAATACAAAATAATAAACAATTATACCTTTATTAAAAATAGTAATAAATTTTAATTTATGTTTGAGTGGTTGGAGACAAGGGTATTAAGAAAAATGATGGAGCTCATACCAAGTTGGATATATCTCTTTATTTTACTATCGGGTGGCAATTTGAGATGGAAAGTGATTATTCTACTGATTCTTAAAAGGTACATATAGATACAAGTTCAGCAACATCATGCACGTAATTTCCACATTTAAAACTAATTAAATATTTCTTAATTGGATCTAATCAGAGATACAACCATACTTTCTATACTTACAGTTAATCAACTTGATGTGATGAGATATAATAATATCCTAATGCCTCTTGTCAAATTGGAGTAGATTTTGTATGCCAAACTTTAGAAGAAAATAGTCAAAGAGTTTTTTTTTTTTTCAACGCTTTGTGAAGATATCACATATCAGGGACTCGAAGACACACATATATTTGAAGATACATACACTGTTGTGAAGTAGCCTAGCTAGCAAAATCTCATCTGACAAAATTATCATAATCTACCTACTATACCTCAGTGAAACTCTACAATTCCTGTTATGCTTTAGGCTTTTACCATTATAAATTTTTAACATATTTAATTAGTTTGAATAATTCTCATTTTACTCTAATTTTTTAGTGAACATGACTAGAAAAAAAATAATCCAAGTCTGTGTATGATAGATGATAACTTTCAAATTATTAAATTGATGTAAAATTTTTTACCCCATAGCAGTCAAAACGTCTTTGACGTGTCTATTACCCGAAGATATGTGCATATGTTGTGAAATGCATAGAAAGGAGAAACGAGTTTTCAAATTAGATAGTTAGTAAATAAAAGTCAAGAATACAATGATCACAACTACATAAATTATACCAACAGAAGTAAAAAAGCAACAAAATTGCACTGGTACTAAGCTATTACAAAGGCACCCTTTTTGGTAAATCGAATCAATGCAATGGTATAATAGTTGACTTTGAACGGAGAAAAGAAATATGTAAACTATACATAGTTTTGCAGGTTGAGAAGTTTAAATTTAAAATAAAATTATTATTCTCTTAATTGAGGATTTGATTAAAACATAGAAGGAATAAAAAGAGTAAGAATTAAAATAAAAATACAGACTAAAATTTAATATAAATTTGAACCATAATTGAACCCAAAATATCTCTTCGATTTGGTTGATCAATTTGAGGAAAAAAAACAAAGATTTGGTCGATGATTTGAGAGTCTATGCCTGTGATATTGGTTGATACGATTGGAGAAAATATTGGTGAAAAATTAACGATTAATATTATTTTCAATTTCGTGTTTTTTCACACTTGTGCTTGCTATATTTTACACAATTCGAGATCTCTATTAAATAGATTATTAAACAATTTCTTTTTGTTACAATAGTCCGGTCATTCTTTACATACAATGGTTTAAGAATTGGATCCGCTATTAAATCAATAAAAATATTAGTTTATAGTTGAATAATTTAATTATAATTAAGCTGTAGTTAAATTGATAATAATTTGGGTTATTTAAAAGTTTAGGTGAATTACGTTTTCAAAACTCATCAATGTTAGCATATTATCCCAAGACTCAGAGAGCATTTTTACATCGCCCATTAACAAAATTTTCACATTGATAGTAAAATTTAAACTTGTGTCCTTGTAATTTACATTTAAATAAAAGCCAATAATAAAACACTACACACACTATATTTAGACATACATACATATAAACTAGTTTCTATCACCAATTTTTATTGATTTTTAGCTCATTCGTACCAATTATGAGATCAACTAATTTTTTAGATTAAATAGCCCAAACAAATGAGTAAATTTTAGTTTAATTGATTGAACTAGTCATTTCAAATCAATTTTTAAAATAATGTTGATATATCTCATTCATTTTTACAAGTATAGTTAAACATATGATTTAATTAAATATTTATTTCATAAATTTTTTATTTTAATAAGTTAAATTATTTTTATAAATTATCTACAAACTCTTGAAAACAGGTTCTACACTTAGGTCTTTCCTCTTGCCTGCCAACGATGTTGAGAATAGCTGAACACAGAGAAAAATAGGCGTACACAGTTGATTGCATCTTGGTTTGGAAACATGAATTCGGGAATGGACATTGCCGGTGAAAACGCGAAATCACTGCTCAAACCATGAGAGGAAACGATGGAAACAATAAAATATTAATAAAATTTAAATAAATAAAGAAAAAGACACATTCATCTTCTACTTAATGTTATTTTAACAAATAAAATATATAATTTTTGAGTAATTTTTTAAAATTATATGGATCATGTATTTCAATTTTTAAAAATTTTAAAAACTATTATTAATTTTAAAAATCATAAAAGTATTATTTTATAAAGTAAAATTCAAAAAATTTAAAAGATTAAAATACATAATATATATAAAATTCAGAACTTATTTAAAACTTTATTTTAAAAATTGTAGTTCAACAAAGAACTTGTGTAGAGGTTAGTGATCTCCTTATGTAAAAGCCACAAAAAATATTTGTTTTTTTAATAATGTAATAAATTATATTTAAAAATTGTTAACGAATGATTTTTTGTATAATTTAAACAAATTAATTTTTTTATATTTTCCTTAAATAATTTTATGTTCTTTCTGAACAAATAAGTAAAAATATAGTATTATTTTTCTTTTGTTTTAAAATTAAAATATTAATTATGCAAAAGGAATTTTTAGTGGTAGTTTTCACGTGTACTGTTAAACAGATATAATTTTAAATAATGGTTATATCTTATTTTTTAAATTTTTATTTACATCTATTACATTCTTTTTCTCTTATTTTCTTTCTCATGCAAGTGTATAGATTTATTATCAATTTCATGTTTCTTCCATTGTGGTTGCTTTATTTTACACACATGGAATATTTTATTAAGTGTGTTCTTAATTTTTTTTACAATAATTTATTCATTATCATTCTCAACACAATTCTTTTAATCTCAATCTTTAAAATTAGGTTTAAATATATATAAAAATTATATTTATTACATAAAAAAACACAATCTTATAAATACTTTTAACTCAATCATTAATGTATTCTTTATATGTCTCATCCAATTTTACAATTATGTCTTCTTCTTTTTTTATTGAGAACATTCAACATTACTAAGCATAGAAATAATGTACGAATCTAGATGTTCTCAGATTTGTAAACATAACTAAACATAGAGATAAAAATATACGAATCTATATATTCTTCGATTTATATATGAATATGATATCTACTTTTATTTTTATTTTAATAAATTTAATTTTCACTTAAACTAGTAAATATTAGCTTAAACAAAACTGCGTAAAAAGTAGTTTCTTTTCTTCAAATTAAATATTCATGTAAACTCCATTTCTTCTCCTCTGCATTTTCTTTCCTCCCTCCAATTTTTAATGTTTCATACTAAAAAAGGAACACACATGATTGTAACATTTTTAATCAATAAAAACCAAGACACAATGAAATAAAAAAAAAAAAAAAAACTCTTCAACCACTTATCAAAATAGAACAAAAACTGAGAGAAAAATTTGAGAGAAAGAATCTATTTGTTGCATTCGTATAGCTAACAAAATCTGCCATTCCATGTGATAAAATTACCAAAACACCACCACTCTCTAGTGATCCGGTCATTGTGAAAACCTCCAACCTCTTCTTTTCTCCACAACCAATTCACCTTCACTTCAAAACCAAAACCCTTCTCTCTCTATATATAAAAAAATACAACTAAACCAACTTCTTGTTTTTGTTCTTAAAACACAAGAAAACTCCTTAGATATACTTCTCTTTATAAAAAATAAATAAATTCAAAAACTCCATTAACAGTGTCGTCAAAGATCAACCCACAAGAGTGATTTGTATGTTCTGCACAATAAAAATAATTCAAATTCAAAATATGTTGAGTAGGGAAATTTTTAGGATAAAGGCAACGAGTGCATAAGTCGGTACGAATTTATCTCCTTTATAGACTTTTAACTTGTCTATATCTCATTGTCCTTTTCACAACACCATGAGGTGTAGCCTCATATCTAATACTACTATTGGATAGAAGGAAGTTTCAAAATAAGTAAAACAGTATAGTGCAACTCTAAAGCTATGTTTGAGAGTTAAGTTTAGAAGGGGAGGGGTTAAAAAGAGTTTAATCTTATTTAGAAGTTGCTTAATTAGAAGGGGAAGATTTTAGGAGTTTTTCTAAACCCTTCAAAAGCTTGTTTTTTGAATTCCTCTATTTTGAGAGTTTTTTCTCTCCTACTCTTTCATACTATTTCATAAATTGGATTTTAACTTTTTTAAAAAAATATTAATTTTTTAAGTGACAATTTTTTTAAAAATTTTTAAAAAATAAAAATATTAATTTTAAAATTATTTATATAATTAAACCTCTCTATCACCTTCCCTTCTCAATATTATACATTCAAATAAGAGAAGAGTTTAATTTTTTTTTCTCCTTCTCTCCCTCCAAACTCCAAAACAAAGCTTAAAATCTTAAAACATTAGGTGCATAAGTCTATCTTTTTATAGACCCATAACTTAAGCATATCCTATTACATGTGAGACTTAATTTATACTTGATTCTAACAGAATATACTTTTTGTTTACAACTTCGACTTAAAACATGACTTGTGAAATGAATATTACAAGTAGGAACCTGAAATCACTACTCAAACCAGAAAAGGGGAAACGAAATTTATGGACTAACTAAAATACAAATATTAATAAACTTAAATAAGTGAGAAAAATGAAATTATCTTTTACTTAATGTTAATTATTTTTAACAAATACAAAATTTTTTTTTGAGTCTAACATAGAGCGAAGAGGATGCTAACTCACATGAAACTGTGTAGTTTAGGCTAGCTATCTCCTTACGCAAAACCTTTTGATAAATCATATTTAATATTCCTTAAATAAGGAATATATATATATAGAAAAATGATCTTTTTACACTAATGTAAGTCTAAAAATTCTTACACTCACCTTTTATTTAACTTAAATATAATGGTCACTGAAGTAATAAATTATAATCCATTAGATTTAAATTAAATAAAAAGCTCAGGTGTAAAAAATTTTGGACTTATATCAGCGTAAGAAGATCTTGCCCCATATATATATATATATATATATAATATTTAACACTCTTAATTTTAATCACTAGTTAAAAATTGTTAAAAATTTAAAAAATGAGTGAAATATTTTAAATTAAGAGTAAAATGTATATTTTAAATTTTTAGTATATTTTTATCTTATAATAAAAATATTTTAAAATATATTTTAAAATTATATTAAAAATGTAATATTAACTTTTTTTAACTAACTAATATCATCTGTAGTTTTATTTATATGTCTAAAAAAAATACAATAAAAATTAATTATGTTATTAAAAAAATAATTTTAACACATGTTATCAAACACACAATAAAAATTTATATTAAAATTATAAAATATTACAAGATTCAATAATAACATTAAATATTATAATTTTTAATAAAAGCTTTACTATTTATTAATTTCTTAGTACAATTTTTTAACATGTATTCAATCATAAAATTTAAAATATTAAATATGCTCCATTAAATTTTTTGAATTGTTATAAAAAGTATGTATTAAATAATTTTTTATAATTTTAAGTTAATAAAAAAATTTATTTTATTTACAATTTTCTATTTTTCATTTCTTAATATATATTCTTAAGCACATGATAAAAATATCATTCTTAATATATTTACACATATTAAAAAATATTATTATGCTTAAAATTTTTATACAAATAACAACCAAATTTATTCTTCTCATCTTTTAAAAATAAATATTAAATACTACCAAAGAATGTAGCATTAGTAATTTAGTATTAACACACTATTACAACAGGAGTTAGTAAACGTCACAAGCACATCACACAACCACAAGCTCCACCTAACCGCAACCCACCCTACATCAAAATCTCTATAAAAACTCCACAACCCCTTAAACCATTTGAACACAATCCAAACCACATTAAACTCCAAACACACCATGGATCTCCGTCTCTTGGAGAAGACCCTCGTAGCCCTCTTCATCGCCGCAATCGTCGCCATTGCCATCTCCAAACTCCGCGGCAAACGCTTCAAGCTCCCACCGGGACCCATCCCCGTCCCCATCTTCGGCAACTGGCTCCAAGTCGGCGATGACCTCAACCACCGCAACCTCACCGAACTCGCCAAAAAATTCGGCGACATCTTCCTCCTCCGCATGGGCCAACGCAACCTCGTCGTCGTTTCCTCGCCGGAGTTAGCCAAAGAAGTGCTCCACACGCAGGGCGTCGAGTTCGGCTCACGCACACGCAACGTCGTCTTCGATATCTTCACCGGCAAGGGACAGGACATGGTCTTCACCGTCTACGGCGAGCACTGGCGCAAGATGCGGAGGATCATGACGGTGCCGTTTTTCACCAACAAGGTCGTTCAGCAATACCGTCTCGGCTGGGAGGCCGAGGCCGCCGCTGTAGTCGACGATGTCCGGCGAAATCCAGATGCCGCCGGAGCCGGAATTGTGATTCGGCGGAGGCTGCAGCTTATGATGTACAACAACATGTATCGGATTATGTTCGATCGAAGGTTCGAGAGCGAGGAGGACCCTCTCTTTCAGAAGCTTAAGGCTTTGAATGGGGAAAGGAGTCGTTTGGCTCAGAGTTTTGAGTACAATTATGGAGATTTTATCCCCATCTTGAGACCCTTTTTGAAAGGTTATTTGAAGATTTGTAAAGAGGTTAAAGATAGAAGGTTGCAGCTTTTCAAGGATTTTTTCGTTGATGAGAGAAAGTAAGTAGTTTTGCTTTTTCTTTTCCTTCTTTCGTTAATTAACCTCACCTATAATATTTATTGCGATACACGTTAGTTCTTAATAACATAAATATTTTATATTAGTTTTAGAGCAATTAGAAATGCAACCTGTATTTTTAATCTTTGAGATTAACGTAGATTTTATTTTTAACTATTTTAAAAAAATTTAACCTTTAAAGTCAATATTTTTTTGAATATTATTCCTAAATAATTTATTCAGCTCTTAACGTGTGAAGTTAATAAAACTATATTTTTAATTACCTTTCTTTTTTCACAATCTAATGTTGTCTGTTTACTTTTCTTTTCGGATCTTCAGTCTCAATCCAATGCTTTCTGTTGACTTTTCTTTTTTGGTGCTCTACGTGTTTTTTGTTTTGGTTTTTCTTAACGTGTCTGATTCCTAAGAAACATTTTTCTTTTTGGTACGTCAACTAGCTAGTTTTTCTCTTTTATTGCAGTTAGATTCTTCAATAGGGGATTAATTATATTATGGTATGCTTAAAAATGATTTTTTTCTCTCTCTCCTTATGTACTTTAATTATTTCATTAATGACACGATCCTGAATTAAATAGTTGAGAAATGCAATTCCCCTTACAATATGCTTAAAAATTTTGCGCTGCTATTCTGTTTCCTTGCAACTGTGAGTTATATAGTGTAGTAATTAATTAATTTTGTGGTAGTAACTTTCCTTTTCGTTTTTAGGAGTTAATAATCGTAGAAATTTGCTTTAGATTAGGGGATTTTGTTGTGGCAAACATTTATAGCTAATGAATTAAATTAAATGGTAATTAAAACAGGAAACTTGGAAGCACCAAGAGCACAAGCAACGAAGGACTTAAATGCGCCATTGACCACATTTTAGATGCCCAGAAGAAGGGCGAGATCAACGAGGATAACGTCCTTTACATTGTTGAGAACATCAACGTTGCTGGTAAGATGCCTTTTCTCTTGTTTTTAATTCCCCCACAAATGGCCTACTAATTTTATACTTCAGTTTAATATTATAAATAAATTTTAACCTTAGTATTACGTAATTAAAAAATGTTTTTTATTCATAAATAATATAATAAATATTATATTTTATTATTTTTAAATATTTAAATTCGACTTTAAAGATTATTTGCTATTTAAATTTACATGTGTATTTTTTTGCCGCGTCGTATTTACAACTTATGTATATTGGTGAAATAAAAATAAAAATATTGATTATAACATAGATCTTAGAAGGTTGCTGGAAATGGTGCATGACAAGTAGAGTTACCATTACGTAGCAATAGGCAGTTGGCATATGTCATGGGTCACTTCAATTTGTTTTTCTTTCAAACGTCGTTAACTGACGAGAAAGCTAACTGTTGATGGAAAAGGTGTGGCGCTGCAGAGCAACTTTCATTAATCATTTTATATAATAGTTAATTTTTTTTTATCTAAAATAAGATTTGGCTGATTTTTTTCTCCAAATTTATGTCATTTATACTATACAAATAACAGAATATGAGGCTAAATACGGATTCCACACAAAACACTTAGAACATACAATATAATAATTTTTTGTATGAAATTTAATTATGATCTCATAAGCTACATAAAAATTTGGTTAAATGCTATTATTTGTGTTTTTGTGTATCATTTATGAGAAATACCAAACATAACGGTATTCAATAGGCACACAAGAATCTTTTCAGGAGTCATTTTCGCGTATTTTTATGAGGGAAAAACGGGACACGTAGATATTTATTCATTGATTGAATGAGTAAGGGGTTAGGTGGATGCTTCAACTGCTGTGAAATCGCCCCATGCCAATGTAATGGCACCTATTCTTATCCCTTTGTCAACTTGCAAATTTTGATGTGTGACCCTAGGGGCAGATGATTTACACTAGGACTCGTTCTTATCTTCTTCTTTTTTTTCTTTCTTCTGAGTGTTTTGCGCATAATTCTATAAAAACTTCTAATCATTTAGCGAAAAAATATTGTTTATCACAGTTCCCAAATATAAGAGTTTGGTGACATTTTAGTCTCGTAGTAGGTAACGAAAGTGACCAAATTTGTTGGGTGGACCTACCTCCGCCCAAGTCGCAGGGGTGATTTACTTTATTATTATTATTACTAATTGGTTTAGATTAGAAGGTAAGGGAAGAAAAACACATATGAGGATCTTGATTCTTGGATTTTCTTACAATAGGGGTGGGTGCCGAACTGCCTACAAGGAAAACAAAGGCCTAGCAGCGTTAAGATTAAAATTTAAACTATATATTTTTTAATTGTTGATATTTTTCTTATTCATTTTTTAATATGGACTGATAATTATAGTAATTTATTTTTTATAAATCCGAATTGAATTTTTAATATTATTTATAATTTTGAAAATAAAATAAAGAATTGTTTATTATTACATGATCTGATTTTGGTTTTTGTGATGTACAAAACACAACAGCAATTGAAACAACTCTGTGGTCAATCGAGTGGGGCATAGCTGAGCTTGTGAACCACCCAGAGATCCAAAAGAAGGTGAGGGATGAGATAGTGAAAGTTCTGGGACCAGGACACCAGCTAACAGAGCCAGACATCCAAAAGCTCCCTTACCTTCAGGCAGTGATCAAAGAAACCCTTCGCCTTAGAATGGCAATCCCACTCCTTGTCCCACACATGAACCTTCACGATGCAAAGCTTGGTGGGTATGACATCCCAGCTGAGAGCAAGATTTTGGTTAATGCATGGTGGCTTGCCAATAACCCAGCTAATTGGAAGAAACCTGAGGAATTCAGGCCAGAAAGGTTCTTTGAGGAGGAGTCACATGTTGAGGCCAATGGTAATGACTTTAGGTACCTTCCCTTTGGTGTTGGAAGAAGAAGCTGCCCTGGAATCATTCTTGCATTGCCTATTCTTGGCATTACTTTGGGACGTTTGGTCCAAAACTTTGAGCTTTTGCCTCCTCCTGGACAGTCCAAGATTGACACTAGTGAAAAAGGAGGCCAATTTAGTTTACACATACTTAAGCATTCCACCGTTGTTGCAAAGCCTATATCACTTTAGGACTTGCATCAATCAATCAATCCCCTTTATTTTATTTTTCTTTCTTCTTACTCCGTGTATTGTATCAATGCTTCAAGTGGGGATGTTCCTGAAATGCCACCTGCCAGTGGGTAGGGAATGTTATTATGTGGTTCTCCCATTGTAAATCTCTGAACTTTTAAGTGATGGTTTCGAGATGATTTTGTAATAAGTTTTCTGTCTTTATTATTTTGTTTCCTATTTTTTATGGTAGTATTATCACTAGCATGCCAATGTCTAACTTTTAACTTGATCTTCGTGCGTTCATATATTTTTCTTTATGGATTACTTCGTTCATCGTAAAATAATTTACTGTTTGGTACAAAAACTGTACTATGTATTAGAGCAGTACAAAATAAACGTGTTTAATGAATTGAAATGATAAGAAGGAAAAAGACACAATTGACATAGCAGCTCACAATGGACACGTCGCAGCTAATTCACAAAAACAAGAAAAACAAAGAGTGCACTAAGCTTGCTAACTCAAGGTTGCTTGATTATGTGTGGTGGAAGAAATAGTATATAGCTTTCGGTGAGAGGAAAAAAAAAAAGGTATGAATGAATTAATTCTCTAATCCCTCTCTCTCGGGAATTTCTTCGTTTGGTCATTGTTTCTTTTTCTTAGCTATGTGATACTGCTACCTATCACAGTACTCATACCCATAACAACGTGACACTAATGAAACAAAATAAAAGGAAAAATTACGTTGAAATATAAAGGATGAGAAAATGTTAAATATAATTGTTCATTTGAACAAAATGCACGAGTCGTCTTAGTAACAATCAGCGTTTCTATTATTAATTATTTTTTTGTGTGTGTTGATGTTAGTTACAATAAAAGATAAAAAATGTATTTATTAATTGTTTAAATAAATACATCGTAAGCTTTATAGTTATATAGAAATAGAATAATTTTTTTTAATAGTGTTTTAAATGATAAAGAAGTCATAAATTATATTATTCTGAAATCTTAAAAATAATTATCATTTATTAATAAAAAAGAAGTTATTTTATTAACAAATTAATATTTAAATTCACAAAATTATTTTTGTTTTAATTTTATATAAATATATTTTTATTTTTATTTTTTAAAATAAATATTAATTTTTTTATATATATAAATTTTAAATTTTTTTTAAACTCTCTCTAATAATATATATTTTACTTAAAAAAATAAAATAATCAGCGTTGCTATAAGAAAAATTGTGTATATTACTACTAGTTGTAAAAGCTATGTATTGTATAATGTGGCGCGCTTGGGGAAGCGTGTTCTTGGAGTAAAGTTAATATAACAATACATATGTGAAAAAAAAAAAAAAAAAAAAACCATAACCAGCACCGGCGTGCGCAATAATAAAATAAAATCCGCGTAGTGTCAACCTCCCAAAATTAGTATTTGTTTTCTCGAAATTCTGATTATATTGACGATTTCTGTTTTTTCTGTCATAATTTGTATTCGTAGCCAAAATATAAATTACTAAGAAGTCGTCATATTGTAATTTGAGTTTATTATTCATATAAGTTTTACATCTTTTTATTGTACAAAAAATTATATAAATTTATCAAACAAATAGAATTTCTCTTGTAGTTTAATAAACAAGGCTGTAAAAATAGAAAATTTATACTATAATTTTATATAAGCATATATGTTAGAGAAATATTCCCTCTAATCCTTTTTTATAAAAAAACTAAATTATTAAAATAAAATAATAATTAAATTAGCTATATTTTTTATAAATATAAATTTTATTTAAAAAATATTTATGATATTAAATAGTGTAATAACTGTTTTATAAACTTAAAAGAAATTTAACAATTAATATATCTTAAATTTATTTAATATTTTTTATAATTAAAACTAAGAAAATATTTTATAAAAAAGGGGAACTAACATTCTTGCAAAAACTATTTTACACTTATTCAATAGGATGAAATACATCGTAACTTTTAACATGTATTTTTAATAAAAATAAATAATGGCATGTTTGTCTTTTTGTTCATCTGCAAGAATTGTTGCAATTTTTTTGTATGAATATCATATCTCTACGTGTTGTTTAAAGTTCTACAAGCTACATAGATGTGTGAGCATTTTACATTGAGAAGTGATTCTTACACAAATGTAAAATTTCAACCACCCATCACATGCTTTATCCTTTCCAATTCTTGTACAAAGTTTAATTCAACGACAGAAATCTTGCAGACATAAACTGACAAAAATCATGTTAACAATTACGTTTTTCTATAGATACTACTACAGCGTACACACAGATTGAAACATGTTAATAATCATGTTACACGTTACAAAGGAAAACACAGCCAATGTCCATTCTTTACTTTTACATGAAATCTGTATTACTGCTTTCTGTAAGAGTATATTTGCCGTTTCACATTCAGATAAACTAAGCATTATTGCAACTGAAAGGTTTCTTCAGTGAGAAATTAACTAAATGTGACTACCATTGCTTAAAGCTGTAGAGTAATTAAAAAGATCGCATAGCAAGAAAGAATGGCAGGTGAGTGAGGTTGGGTTCCTTTGACCCTTCTATTCTCGTGAATAAAAACTATAGCTTCTTTTGCGGAATAAAAGCTAAGTCTCAATTTAAAGTTTAAGCTTAATTTGTGAAGAAAAAAAAATACAGTACTTCAATCTTGTTTATTTAAATAAATTAAATTAAATTTGTTGAAAAAATGTAAAGTTTATTTAATTTGTTTCTTTTTATTTGTTAAATGTATTGTAAGTTTTTCTTAGTTTAATATTTATGAGATAAAAAAAAAGACAAAAATTATATAACGATACTATAGGTTTTTAAGATAAAATTATAATTTAATAACTATATATATATATATATATATTTTTTCTTATATAAAATTGACATTCTTTTTGTTATTACGGACATGAGTTATTTACAAGCGTTGAACATCAAATCTACAAAACTTAAACTTAAAGTGATTCATATAATCAAACTTAAAATTATACTTGACTCTAATTATTTATTAAAATAAATAAATTTGATCAAATATTTAAAAACTTGAGCTCAAATAATTCTTGAACAGTTAAATTTATTTAAACTATTGTTTTGTAGCTAGTAAGGCTTGAAATGTCTTGCTTAATGTGTATCCAAAAACATGCTTGCTTTACAGGGAATCTCACGTCATCTTTCTCAGCATTTCACAGGGCCCATTTTTATTTCAACGGTGGATTAGTAGTTATGTCCTTGTCCATCATTAATCCTGGAAGCCAACTTGGATGCTGCAATCCAACACGGGTTGTTTGCAGTGGTTGACACTTAGCAATAAGGACCATTTTTTAAAATAATATAGTCGCTTATTTGCTTCACATCAAGAATGCAACAACCTAAGTATTTTAATTTCCTAACTAAGCTTCTTTTTTTTTCTTTTTTTTTGGGGGGGACGTTCTCAAATTCAACACCATTCTCTATGATTTGAGCAGTTTTCACTTCAACGAAAATTAGATATTGTTACATCAGATAATAAACATGTTGACCCAAGGAATTAAATGTCGTGCATATAGTACCATGCTTCCTTACCAACCCGATCATCGATCCGCATATCATGCACAATTTTCAAATTTAATACTTGTGGAACCGTGTGTAAAAATATACACCCTGTACAGAAAACGGAAGTGCTAAAACTAAGAACATGGTGTGAATACCATAGTTATTGATGGAAACGAGATCAAAATGGTCCTGCATGCAGACAATATTATATAGAAGTAGGGAATGCACATTAATTGGGGTTGGTTTGAAGCGGAACTGGTACCCCAATGTGACTGTAAAAATGGAGATGATATATTTCGGGAAAGAACTTTTTTACAGGGACATTTTCACTGCATAAAATTTTGCCCCTTAAATTTTTTTTTATATTAAACTTCACTCTTTAATAATATTTTATTGGAAAAGTATTTGTAATATTTTTATAGTTTTAACATAGTAAATGTATTTTTTCAATAAAAACTTATTATTTTGAAAGTTTACACTAAGCATTTATCAAAACCCATAAAATAAACGAGAACTTAGAACGAGCTGAACGAATAAACTCTAAAAAATTAAACAACATGAGACCAAACAAAGACGATAGCTGACCACAACAGAGCAAAGAGCAAAACTAAGCAAAAACCAGTGTCTTTATTCTCCCACCAGCCTCCGCAACCCCAACACATGAAAACTAAGCAAAAGGACTTTATGATAACTCAGTATATTATCTCTGTCCCATTCACTCTCAAACGTCAATACAAAATAGTAATAGGGAAATGTGAGAGCTTACTCGAATGTTCCGTGGGAAGAGAATAAACAAAGCAAAGTTTCTTCGGTTTGTTGCGATACTTCTCAAAGCACGAGGGAGACGAGTGGAGTTCTAAGAATCGGAGACTGGGTTTGGGAGAATAGTTAGGTAATTAAAGATTACAGTTTATATAAGCCAATTAAAGATTTTTTTATTATTATTACAAGCAAATTAAAGATTGATTAGCTCGTTAATTAATGGTAAATGTGCAAAGCAAAATCATAAAAATTTTTCTTAAATAAAGGTACGGTTTTTCTGACGAGTCAATGAGTTGAAAATATAATTTTTTTAATTAAAAAATAAAAATATTTTTTATCATATTTAATATATTTTTATGATAATTTAATATATTTAATAAAATATTTTGAATGTATTTTAGCACGTGTCTTTAAGCACACATTAAAAAATTATAAAAGAATAATAATTTATTTGAAGTTTTTTCTAACAATTTTATTGCACAATATTTTATATTTGAGTGAATAATTGAATTATAATATTTATTTAAATAAATTATAAAAAATTAATTTAATAAATTATAAAAAAATAATGAACTTAAAAATAACTTATATATAAATTATTTGAAACGCCACCTACGCCTATATTAACTAAGCCCGGCATAAATAATAAGTTGGATTGTCTACAAGTACTCGTGGGCCGATTGAATTGCCATATCCAAAATTATCCTAACTCGTACAACTTAACAATTTGTTTGGTATATGTGAATTAGAAGAGAAAAAAAAAAAAAGTGAAAATGGGGGAATTTTCTTATTTGTAAAGAGATAAACAAGTGAGAAAGAGTCACCTCTTTTCTTCTTGCCTCGTGTCTCATATGAAGAGAAAGGGCTATAGAGAAATAATTTTTACACATCTTTCTCGAAATACCCTTTATTTATACATAGCTCCTTATTACAAAATAAGATGTAATTCTCTATTTAATATAATTTTTTCTCTTTACTTTCTTTTATACTTTTCTCATACCAAATACTTTTTACACCTATCTTTTTCTCATTATTTTTTTTTACTTACTTTTTTCCTATTTTCTTTGTCAAACCAAACAACATAGTCGATTCCATAATATTTACGAGTGGTCTAAGTTGAGAGGCATGACATGACAAAGTGCGACTACGACTCAGCAATATCACTTGGAATAATGGATATTTTCAAGTCTTATAATTCTATCACACAGCAGAGAATCACAAGAAAGATTCATTATTTATCAGGAGACATGCTTATTCAAATTAGATACATCAGACATGAAATATAAAGACACTGACTCGCACATGAAATTTAAACTCTGGAACATTAATTTCCATACCCTTCTGTTTAAATATTTATTTATTTGTAGTAAGATGATTCTGTTGTGAATCAATGGAGATCGACTTAGTCTCCTTTAATTAGAATATTATCTAATTAGAAGCATACCTCTAACCTAACTCACTTTATATATTATTTTAACTAATTAATTAATTCCCTGTAGTGATATAGCTCAAAGTTCATCAAATCATAGAGGGTACATTTTCTTCACAATATAGGTGAATCACTAATTAGATTGTAAGTATTCTTATAGATATCTCTGTAAACATTGCAGTGCGAGGCAACAAATCACGTTTCAGGGGATCTACATGCATGGTTGCATGCCACTCTTCACTTATAGCAAAGTGGAAAATGGAAAGAAGATGCGAGTAGAAAACAAGAGAATGAAAGGAATTAGCTTGTCAGATCAGGTGATTACGTCTACAGCTAGCTTCTGAGTTTATCAGATATATAGGAGAGGCATATATGGACAACATGATGAAGGCATAACCCCTCTTCCCTCAATTAACTTTGTATCAATATGATTTCTCTTCAAACCTAAAACTGTGTTTACTCATCAAAGATAAATATTATTACACAATAATATGTCAAACAGAATATAAATATGTGAATTTATGATTACTATTCATTGATTTAATGGTTGGATATATTATTTGAATTTTTATGTTAAATTTTGTAAAAATTAAACTAAAATTAGAAGCTAATTAAATGATTTTTTTTTATATTTTAAATTTATACATTGTGTTAATTTTGATATATGTGAATGAAATATTACAGAAGTTTAATTAATCCAAAATATTGTGAATCTAATTTATATGATAGATTTTTAAAAAGAAAATTCAATAATCGATTTTAGGATATAATTATTCAATATATTTCACTTTTACAGATCAATTAACAATTTTTGGTACTATTTACTGCTATATGTTTTTGGGCATAAAATTCTTTGCTTCTATGTTGTTGTTACTTGAACCTTGGTGTGAGTGTTGGGGCATAATTTTTTATCTTTGTTGATGATCTTGCTTCTTGAATTTTCTGGAAAGGAAAGTGTATTAGTAACAGACACTAATGAAAAGAAATGAGAATCATATAGTATTGGTTGATTATCTTATACAAGTAATAAAATAACAATTAATTTAATCTTATCCCATAATAATATAATCCGTTATTGAGGATCTCTAGAAAATCTTATGGATTATATAGTCACAGCACATGATGTTGAACATTTCTTTCCAGCCTTGGATTTTTGTGTTAAAAAAACACAGGGAAGGGAAAACGATTATTTTGATATGGATTAATTAGTTCCTCTTCAGAGATGGAGATCTAGATCTCGCTTAATTTCATAGTGTTCTGATGCTTGGTGATTATTATAGAAAGTATATATAGTTTAGTGTTGTCAATACGGATTTATTAAGCCGGTAATGATTGGCTGAGAAAATGATCAGTTATCTAATAAAGACAAAGACAATGCAATCAGAAAATATTAAAATAAAAACATGGTTGGCTATATAGACATGAAAAATGTGGTTGTGATGTTACCTCTACAACACCAAACTCATAATATGTTTTAGTTTTGAAGTTTTCCATGAACTTATAGATGTGGTCAACAATAAATCTATCACTATTCAAACTAGCATCATACACCTTACAAGAATATATGGTATAGCTTGATATATTCTTGGATATTTGAGGTTTAAGTTGACGCTTCAAGTACGCGCACGAACATCATGATGCTCTTCTTTTCAAGCTTATTTGCATGCATACATGAACGATATAGCTATGGAGATCAGTTTGAGCTGAAATGCCACATCTTTCTCTTTGATCCATTTATCAAATATGTTCCTTTTCGTGCGTTAATTAAAATTGCTGGTATGGTACTTAAGTTGATGAAGCACGGTTATTGTTTTCTTAAAAAAAAGGTATAAAATCAATTCACTTGTTCAACTAATATAAGTTGTTTCTGTAAGCAATTTAACCAAAATTAATGTTTGATGCAGTAGTAATTTAAGCTTTATTTAATATTTTGAGTTTTTAGTTTTGATCTCTTTTGCTAACATGACAAATTAAGAAATTGCTATGTATTAATCTTTTTATAAGATCATGTCAGTAAGAAATTCCAAAATAAAAAATTATAAAAATATGAAAACAATAATAAAAACTCAAACAATATGTACGTGGTAACTCAATCACTTGTCTTATACTTAATAACTTAAACTTGTATGATAATTAATTATACATTTTTATGGATAATATTTGTCTCGCAACTTCTTCATGGAGGAAAAAGTATAAAAAAGAAAAATATAAAAAAAGAGAAAAAGAGAGAAAATAAAATATATACTAAATTATGTTAAGAAAAAGAAAGATAAAAGAGATGTAAGAAAATGTTAGTAAAAAGGGTTGAAAGGAAGTCAAATATCCCTTATTATTTATATTTCAAGTCCAAAAAACGTTAGGATATTTAATATAGAAAACATTGCACATTAATATCTCGCAGCAGCTACATGCAATGGCCAGGCCAGTTTTTCAATGCAGTAATGAATAATGGAGTTTTCTGCAGCTTATTGATGACCAAATTTTGATGGCTGTAGTTGCAATCCAGAGGGACCTTTATCCTCTGTTAAGATGGCAGCTAGATCATCATTAGGTGAACTAGATTACGTGCTTCATATATAAATAAAAGTGTGTGCGTCACTATGTGTATATTCTTTTTAATATAAATTTAGTGTATATTGTTTTTAGCCAAAGTATATTTTTATATATAATAAAACTGTTTTTCTTTAATATTTAATATTGGTCAAATTTTCATAAATGTAAGTAGTATAATATAAATATATTTTTATATTCACATAGTTAATGACTCCTTTTTATAAGTATTTTTTTATTTGGTATTTATTCGAGCTACGGTTTCTTTTACAGAAGATACAAATTTGGTTTTTGTAAAAAATAATTGAAACAACAGAAATATATTATAAAATTATTGGAGTATGAAACGGAAAAGGGTGAGAGTTAAAGTCAACCTGGAAAACCAGTAAGATTAATGTGAAGCGAAAGCAAAAGAGAGTGATAAGGGAAGACCCGTTTATAAGGTAAACGGTGATGTTAGTGTGATGTGTCTTCAAGTGTTGTGCATGCATTTTTCGCACCTCTGTGTGTTTATGTTACAGTGCTTTGCATGCACTTTCTCTCTCTATGCTCACACCTTCCTCACTCTATTCTTTCTTCTCTAGTTCCAAAACCAAACGTTAATTAACGTCTCGATTCACTCGCTGGTAATGTGAATGGTTGTTGCAGCACACAGATAGCGCCACAGAGTTGTTTTTCTTGTTTCTTTTCGTTCTGTTTTGTTGTTGTTGTCACCGTGAATTTTGAAATTTGTGCGTCGGCGACGATCTAATCTTTTGTGTTCTGTGTTTGATTTTTAGGGTTTTGACTTTGCTGTGGAAGGGATTGATTTTCGTTTTGGGTTGTGTGTTAATGGGGATTGAAGTTTGCATGAACGGTTCGTGCAAGAATGGCTCTGCCAGTGAATGGAAGAAGGGGTGGCCACTGCGATCGGGTGGATTCGCTAGGCTATGCAATAAATGCGGGTAAGTTTTGATTCCTTTCCCTCTTTTCTTGTGTTGCAATTCCATCAATTTTCCATCGTTTGGGGTGATTTCAGAATATCATGTAATTTTGGGTTTTAATTTGATTTTTCTTTTTCTATTATGGATAATTTTGGGCTTTGACACGAGTCTTATGAGTTCAAGTTGGATTAGTAAGGTTCAACGTTTTTTCTTTTCCGAGATTTTCTGGTTTTGTGAGTGTCACTGATATATACAGAAACTAGTTGTCTTCTAATAACAGTAATTGCATAGTTCAAGAACAATTGTAGTTCTTACTTCATTAATGTAAACAAAGGAGCTAGTGAGCTACTGCTCTCTATTGTTAGTCAAACTTGATTCTTCGTTTTTCTTTTCTTTTTTAAAAACAATTTACACTTAACAGATTAAAGCGTGAGATACTATGTACACAAGTGTAATCGGAATGTCTTTGTATGTTACTTTCTGTGTACCTTTTAACGGTTAATGGTTCTTACAGTTTGATATTCCTAATTTGTTGAAGTTATTTGGCTTTGTTAAATTCTACCTAGCTTGTTTATCTACTAAGTTAGATTCAGCTCCTATAAAGAGCATGCAGCAGTTAAGAGGGTACAACGAAGTGGTAACAGATGATGAGAAAATCAAGACATTGACTTCTCACATATCCATTTATCAATTGCTTCATTTACTCTCCAGAGTGCACTTAGAGTTTAGAGTATCTTTTTCCTCTATAGTTCTTTACAAATGAAAAATAGGTTTGGTTTTTGTTGTCAAGTAACTCAAGTTGTCTCTAGGACATGAAATGTTAATCTACCTTTGCTCTTCTCTTCCCTATTTTAAATCTTGCATTGCTTTATTTGCTAGTAATAATTGATTTATTGGTTCTATTCTCACTTGGTAATACTGAATGTGTCACTCTGTGTGCTTTAGATCTGCTTATGAGAATTCAATTTTCTGTTACAAGTTCCACGATCACCAGACTGGTTGGAGGGAGTGCAGCTATTGCAACAAGGTAAAATGATAGCATGCATTTTTTTTTTTCTCTGTTTAAATTATATTCTAGCCTTGTCTTTCTCTCCTTAGACATTGAAGTCTATTGTTTGACTTGGTTTGCAGCCTATCCACTGTGGATGCATAATATCAAGGTCTTTGTTTGAATACCTTGATTTTGGCGGTATAGGTTGTCTTACCTGTGTAAAGGCTTCCCAACTTCCTTTGGTAAGGCTAATTTGAATATTCATTTTAGAGGAATGATTTCCAAGCCTAAAGTTTATTTCCTTATTAATGGTTGCTCTCTAGTTATATTTTAGTTTATCTCATATTGTTGCAAAATTGCAGTTCTAGAATTGCGCTTTTGCACATGGATGTATAAATTTTCATAAAAGTTATTCAGAAGAGTGATCACAAGTATTATAATATTATTGTTGAAATCATAGGGATCGGGGAAATGAGAAAATAGAAAATGTCACTAATAGCTTTCAAATGATTGTGATTATGTGTTATATAACAGAAATTGTAATGCCTGTTGATTCTAATTTCTGTGACCAAGTACCAGTGAAGTACAAATTTGGACATTTCCTACTAAAAGAAGACAAATGTAATGCCAATTATATACTCGGAAGACTAAACTCTACATTTATTAAAATTTGCTCCCTCGCTAGTTATTTATATGTCACTGCTTTTGTCATGTAGTTCTTTTTCTAATTAATAATTAAGTTTAGCAAATTGTTTCTGTTTGCTTGATGGTTCTTGTTAGTCATTCTGTGTCCTGTTACTGCAGTTATTTCACCATGTACTTGGTTTTTTGTACATTGTTAGCAGTAATTTTGATCAGGCTCCACTTATTATTTAATGTTATGCTACAGATACAGGATACTGAAAATACTAACAGGTCTGTTAGATCAATAAAAAATAATGCAAGTGATCGAAATGCTGAACGTATTGATGGTAGACTATTGGTGGATGGTGCTGGCGAAGGAAAACTTATGCAATTGTGTAGAATTGCTGAAGCAAGTGAATCCAGCCATTGGTCTCGACCTCAGAGAGATGGCGTAGATTCATGTATTGGTCCAACCAGGCAAGAGGATAGAAGATTTTCAAATGTGATGAAAGTCTCTAGTCATCCATTAGCGTTTACATCATTAGAAAATAATAAACCAACATGGGAGACTAAAAGTATGCATGAATCACTCTCACTGAATATTTCTCTGGGAACCTCATCAGGGAATTGTGACCGACCTTCTGCTTCAGAGATTGTAGAAGGGAGAATTCAGGGTAAAGCATCTTCTTCTCCCCTTCATCAAGGGCAGGGATCTCAATCCGTATTGTCTAAATCATCAAAGAGTGAGATAACTGCGATTCTTGAACCAAATAAAGGCATTATTTCTCAGGAACGCATTGCCCGGCCACCTGCTGATGGAAAAGGCAAGAATCTGTTACTTTCTCGATACTGGCCCAGGATTACTGATCAAGAGCTGGAGCAATTATCGGGGGAGTATCCTTTGTATTTATTACTTTGGTCTACTACATATCTACATTAAACTTTGATATAAAGTTATGTCATCACCTGTTTCCCTTAATGTTATTATCACAGTTTGAAGTCTACTATAGTGCCATTATTTGAGAAGGTATTGAGTGCTAGTGATGCAGGTCGAATTGGTCGTCTTGTTCTCCCAAAATCCTGTGCTGAGGTATGGTTTTATTGGTTTGATCTTTTTCTCTATCTACTTGTGCATATTTGACTCTGTTTATCCTGTTCTTCTGTTTTTTTTATTAAAGAAATATATTGTCACCCTGTAAATGCAGCACATCTTACAATTTGGCGTGTAAATTTCAGGCTTATTTTCCTCCTATTTCACAGTCAGAAGGTATTCCATTGCAGATCCAAGATGTGAAGGGGAATGAGTGGACATTTCAGTTCAGATTTTGGCCTAACAACAATAGCAGGATGTATGTATTGGAGGGCGTAACCCCCTGCATACAGTCGTTACAATTAAATGCTGGCGATACTGGTATACATTAATCTAGGCAATGAATTTATGCACAAACACAAACCTATTTCATTGCCATTTTATACCTGATTGAAATTCATTTGGTATTATGATTTTTGTCAAAATGTTATCAAAAGTGCATCTGCTTTCATGGTAATAATTTGTTTTATATTTTCTTTAATTGCTGCCATTCCCAAATCTGTTCTAATTTTTTCAGGAGAAATATCATGGCTTTATAGAATTGTCTCCTTGTACAGTATTTGTTGTGTACTATGTAGTGTTTTAAGTATAGATATACATGGGGCAACTCATATGTCTTGCAAATTTCAAGATACCATTGATTAGTATGGTTTTTTTGTTGCAGTGACATTTAGTCGAATAGATCCTGGGGGAAAATTTATTATGGGTTTCAGAAGGGCATCCAATTTGATAGATACACAGGTAGTGACTGATTTTCCACTTTACTATATGTTGCCTCTTTAGATAATACATCTATATTCTTCTCTTCTTTTGGTGAAATAAACGGTCACTATTGATACAGGATGCCTCTATTTCTTCTCATTCTAATGGCATTTCAACAAAGGAAACAACCTTTTCTGGTGCAACTAAAATTCTGCCCTCAGGATGTAGTTTTCCTGATCTTCTCCAGTCAGGGAAGGGGAATGGCGAATTTTACATAAATGGACATCCAGAACATCTGCATTTGGGTACTCGAACTGCTGATTCACTTCAAACTGAAAATTGTGAGATGGATAACAATAATTTGTTGCAGCAACCAATTTCGGTTTCTGAGAAGAAAACGCGAAATATTGGACCTAAGAGTAAGAGGTTACTCATACATAATGAAGATGCTGTGGAGTTGAGACTTACATGGGAAGAAGCACAGGACTTGCTTCGTCCACCACCTACTGTCAAGCCAAGCATTGTAACAATTGAGGACCAAGTATTTGAAGAATATGATGTAAGTGTGACACTGTCAATGCAGTAAATCATTTTGTTGTATGAGTTTGCTTTTTCAAGGTGAATATGAACTGATATAGTGTGGACTTTGGAGCACTATATTCAAATTTCTGTTAGCTGGCTAATCTTTGTGACTTCATTTACTTTAGGAGCCCCCGGTTTTTGGAAAGAGAACTATTTTCAATGTCCAGTCATCTGGGTAAGATTAAATACGTTACATATTTACATTGTATTTGATTCAGTAAAAAGTCTTGATTGGGTACAAGCAGTTTTATATTTTCTTTGTTGCTAGATCTTGTCTACAAGTTTGTTCAAACAGATGATGACAATGTTGGTACTTTTCTGGACCAATGTGCTTTATGCATTGATATTCCAGTTTGTGTGTAATTAAAATTCCAAATCACTGTTTTAGCTGTCAATCACAGTGCAATCTCAAAAAAGCTTTTGTCCTTAATAATCACTGCTTCAGCTGTATGAGACATGAACTATTATCCTTAAATTACTAGCTTTCATTTATTTTTCCTTGGAACTCTTTGGTAATTGATGTAATCAGGCGCCAAACTATTTTTTTAGTTGTTGAATGAAACTCAATTTGAATTTTCTTTGTTCATAGACAAGTTTAGTTTATAGGATAAATACAGCAACCTGTTAAGTTGCTAATGCAATAATTTGGCATGGTAATTGGTAGATTAATTTCTGCTTCCTGTCTATATTATTAAATTATATATGACTATCAATAATAGGAAGAAGAAAGAAGCATATGTGAGTTAGCAAGAGTTAGTCTCTCAAGAATCGAGATCAGGAAGGATGATTCATAATGGAGATTAGGATTGGTTACCTTCTCGTTTTAAAACTAAAGCATAGATCAAAATATTATGTAGAATGTGGCTTTTGTGTCTTGAAGAAATTCTACAATTTTCCTTCTGACAGAAACAGGAACGGATTTCTAAATTTTTTCTTAGGAGACCATGGGACAAAGATGACCTGTTATGATATGGAGGGTAGTTTTGTTCTTTCTGATGAAGAGAAAGTGTAAACATAATTCCATCACTTGGTTTTCATATGACAGCATTTCTTTTTCTGTTCAGTTCCATGGTTTGTTTTTAGACCTTGTCTTGATAAGAGACTTGAGAGTGAATACATGGTCATCAGTTATTATTATGGACAACGGTTTTTCAGGTCTTTACACGCTGCAGGCGAGGAGACGAGTCCAAAGGAAATGGACAATATTCTGAGAACTAGCGAAGGTGTGATTCTGCTATCTCTTTTTTTAATATACGCTCTGCACTTGTTGTGTTCGTCACAACAGGTTTGATAGTTCAGTACAAGCAATTGAATGTTCAAGATGTAGGATGCATTTATGCAATTTCTTACATTCCTAGACTTTATCAGAATGTGTGCATCGATATATCTGTTAAATTTAATGTTCACTATTTATATTCAGATTTGCATTCTAGTTGTCTTTGATAATTAGTAGCTTGATTAATCTGGCTGCATATGATCTACCCCAGATTTTAAAAAGCGAAGAATTGTAGAAAAAAGTGCATCAATCCAAGAACACAATCCTTCTGGCTTAGACGCTCTTGCCAGTGCAGCAGTTTTGGGCGATGATCATGTTGACCCTCCTGAGCCATCTGCTGGAGTCACTACCAAACATCCAAGACACCGTCCTGGATGCTCTTGTATTGTTTGCATTCAGCCCCCAAGTGGAAAAGGGAAACATAAACCAACATGCACATGCCTTGCCTGCATGACTGTGAAGCGCCGGTTCAACACCCTGATGACGCGTAAAAGAAAACGGCAATTAGAATGCGAAGCAGATGCTACCCCAGAAGATCATATTCATCACAGGGATGAGACAGATACCAATGGTGCATCAAGAGATGATACAAGTGTGTTGGAGAAAGAGGTAAGCCTGAACAGAGGTGGTGTGGAGGTGGATGAGCCCAGTGCAGGACAAATAGATCTGAATTGTCATCCCAATCATGGAAAGATGCAAGTGGATATAACAGCAGGATTGAGCATGACTAGTCATGTTGAAACAACCAACTTTCCTGCACGCGAATATATGAGTCAAAATGGCCTGAAACTTTGATTCTGAACTGCAGTTTAGATCACAGTCTTCTTTACTTAATCTTCTGTTCGGAAGGTGGAAAAAGAGATGAGTCATAGTGTCAACCCAATCACAGTCAGAACAATATTTGTTAATTTTATTTATTGTGTTTCTCCTTCCGCAAACACTACATAGTTTACTTTCCTTTTCTAAAGGGTGGTAAAAGATAGTTCTATTCTTACAATCAAGACTAAAATGTTATTCTCCTTTGTCTTTGAAGTTTTTACTTTTTCATGAAAATGAGTTTGACGTTGAGGGTGCATCGGAAATTACGGGAAAATTTATACTGTTATATTTTTTACAAAAAAATAATTTTAATTTTTTAGCTAGGACTTTATATTTTTATTATTTATCATCTAAAGGAATTCATAAATATAAAACCAGATTTTTATGTAAATATTAATGCCGTAAGCCCATCCACTCTCTCTCCTCATTTGTTGTTGTAACTTTTTCCATTAGTAGTTTATGAACATTAGAATCTTTCTAAAATCATCTTCAAAACATACATCGAAGTTTCTAGACTAGCTTGTTTTAAAATTTAGTTTTTAGAAAATATAATCCATTTTTATTAAAATAACTGAACGATTCGTATCTTTCTTACAATAAAATAAGCTTTTGATCTTTAAATTAGTTAGATAATCACTTGTGGATTTATGTTATAGTTACACAGTATATAAAGATTTTTTTCACTAAAGTTCATTTATTAGAAGGTAAATTTGATACATCATAAGATTCTTTGATAAAAAAAAAATCATTTTGCGTATTAGCCTTTTTTTTATCTTACTTCTTTTTATAATCATTATGGAGTTCAAATGGAAACTTAAAAGATTATCAGAACGTTTTTTAATATATAGAGTTATAATTTAACCTTCTTGTAAAAGTATTTATTCATTTTAGTTAGTATCGGAGTACAACTTTCTTAAAATGAATATACATATATATATATATATATATATAATAAATGATTTAAGTGAAAATACTTTTAAGAATGATAATGATAAATATAAAATGTTAATTAAATAGTTAATATTTAATTATGACTAATCACGTATGATTATGTAATCCACATATATTATTTTCAGAATTTTAAAATAAAATTTATTCTCACTAAATATTACGTACGTGCATGCATGCATATATATTGAAAAAGGAGAAAGGGACATAAAATAAAATTACAATTGCTGTTCTTTACTTAGTTCGTACTAAATAATATTAAAATTATGTTTCATATTACTATGCTAAGAAATGAGTAAATAAGTAATCAAATTTATTCGAGGACCCATTTGACATACAAACACGAGAAGAACAACATGAATACATATACACAGAAGATTAAACAATGAATGAATGGTCCAAATTGCAAACATTAATTAAAACTGAACTGGACCAGGGAATTTGATTAATTGAAGTAAGAATCAGTCAGGTAAATGGTTTGGACAACTAAAAAAATTAGTCAAATTCAATTTTAAAATCTTTGGTTTATAATTGTACAGGGGAGAAGCTTATCTGGATATGTGGTGGTCTTGTGGTCAGCAAGCTAAGTGGAATATCACAGACTTCACCGATATCATCAGTGGAGGGTCGGTTTCGAGAGAATAAAATAATGTTGGTTCAAATTGAGTACTTCTGTTACTCCTTGCCATGAATAAAGTTTATTTTGCCTATCAATATCCACTTAATATTTTATAAAAATATTAAATAAAAAGTAAATACCTCCAAATTTTAAAATATAAAATTAACTATTTTTAATTCAATATTCAAGGTGCAAGCATTTCGACAGGCTAAGCAAAAGAAAAGAGGTAGCTTCGGCCTTCGGGTGAATCTTAAACCTCCCACATCAACTTCTAAAATTTAAATATTTTATAGTAGACAGCCAGCCCTAGTTTTGAATCTTTCAAGCGATTTATTCGATATATCTCTTAGAAATGGGCTACAACCAACAGGGAAACTTCGAATCTAGTGTACTAACACCCAGACGTAATCTTCGACCGGCCTCAAAACACGCAATCTTGGCCACATGTGGTCGTCTTTATTTCCTATTAGACCGAATTAACATACCCAATTAACCTTTGTCCCTTTGTTCACCCTTTGCTTAAATTTCCTATCATATAGCTTATAGCTAGGCTCATATATAGCTATACCCTTATCTCATCTTATACTTAACTTAGAAGTGCTCTAATATGGGTGATCACATGAACAAGGCCATGCAAGCAAAGCCAATATTACAAACTCTCGAAGATTTGTACCAAGGAATCCCAGATGAATCCGTTAACCTCACCTTTCAAGACCTAGCTGAAGTGAACACATTAGAGAAGAGAAAACCCACAACAACAATAACATCACCATCACGCTCTCTAGCCAAAATACCAAGTCTTGATTTCACCAAAGGCTTGCAAGCATCTGGTCAACACCACCAACAGCAAGACTTTGGCTTTGGAGGTTCCCATCATGGTGACTCACCATGGAGGCATTCTGGTCATTTTAGCCATGCAAGTGTTGGTGCACAAAGTCCTCAATTTATGGCCAGTAGAGATGATCATCATTTGGGGTATAGCATGAGCTGTGATGATATGAGTGAGGCTTCGGGAAGAGGTGTTCGACGACGTCGTCCCGGGATTCCTCACTCTAAGATTTGTGCAATTTGTGACACCTACATTTATATCTTCCGAACTAGATGCCTGGTACGACTTATATACATTAAATGTTAAGTAGATATATTATTTACCGCTAGTGTCTGGCTTGTATAAACAAAATAAAATGAAACATACTATCGTGTTTCTTTCTTCTTCATTTCACCCTTTTTAGTGGGGTTAAAATGTGTATCTTTTAATCTCATATTCTATATTATTCTGTTTTTAAAACTTACTAAATATAAAATAAAACACTACCACTATTATTTGGAGAAAGTGGAAGATTTTTGTTTTCAAATAAAATGGTAATTTGGTGTGTTACTAGCATGCGTTGTTTAAGTGATGTCTTTTTTTAATTACACAATAGAAAATGTACAATATATCAATGCATGGGACTATGTCATCGCTAGCTAATAACTTAGTTTAGATATGAAAAAGAAGAACATAGTTTAGATATCAATTAGCTGGATATAGTTGCGTAATTCAAATCTATGGCTTATAATGATTGTGGTGCACGCAGGTGTGCGGCAGGGTTTATTGCAGGCGATGTGTGGAAATAGGGATGGGAGAGATGATAGAAGGAAGGAAATGTATTGAGTGCCTTGGATTGAGATTCAGCCAAAGGTAACCATTTTTCCAGTGTTTTAAAACAAAAAATAAAAGGTTGCTAATGTCTAAACTAATTATAAATATATTTTAATTTAATAACTCTAGCGCAAGCTGTTTGACTCGTTCTCCTGATCTCCTCACACAATTAGTTAGTCACAAGGCAATTCATTACTATATTTTAATTAAGAGGCTTTTTTGACCTGTGCAAAGAGGTGGACATAATAAATAATAATAATTTGTTTAAAAAATAGAACATTTAACACTATTAATGCATTAAATTACATTGATTTATATAATTTTAATAAAATTTAATTATATATAAATATTTATCATATACTTTTTCACAAGTTAAAAAAAAAAACATATTTTAAGTACCCTACGTTTTGTGAGGCATTTAGGCTTTTGTTTGCCGTGCCGTTATTTTGTCATCGTCTCAGCAAACAATAGTTCTGTAGTATACAACAAAGACGCACGGTCCTCACCAATCAAGAACCACATATAATGCTAAACTATTAACCCAGCTTTTCCTTTCAACGACCCTTTAATTATGATCAAATTATTAATTTAATTATCCACTTTAATTAATATATACGTGTGTAGACAGACACACATATACATACAACTTGGATGAAGTTACATCAGTGGTGCAGACTAAACACTTGTCAGTTACAAAAATACAAATACATGCATACGTATATAAAATAGTTAGCATCAAAATAATCTTAGAAGTTAGAAGATTTATTTTTGGTTAATTTGATCTGTGACATAGGTATATAGAAAGAGCAGGGAAGATAGGGTGCTGTGGTTGGAGGTATCCAAGAACATTGAAACAGGTTGAGCTAAAGTGTGCAGAGAAAGGACCAAGGAGGAACGGAAGGTATGGTCATAGGGGAATGGCAACCTCATCAAGATCAAGAAGTCCTATCACCCCAAGAAGTACTCATCCTATTGGTCCCAATGAACACTCTTTTGTTATGTCTTCATCCTTTTCTTCTTTCTCTCCCCATCACACCCTCCCTTTTTAAATGAATAATAATTTAATTGCAATTTAATATCCTAGTTAAATCAGTGCCACGTTAGTATTCTTTCATAATTTGTTGTGTTAAACTTTATTTTATGCTGTTTAATATAATCTGTTTATCAGGCTTAATTGAAAGCTCATATGATCATTGTCTAGCATTAATTTGTTACACCTTCTAGCGTTTCTATATGAGAAAGAAAATCTGATGAAATCGTGTAGATAAAAAATTGAAAGAACTTTATGATGTTCAATCTATATTATCAAAAGTCTAGCTACCTGCTAATCATTAATTAGCCCCGAAAATAAACGGTAATCTCTGATTAATAGATAAGCGGATCTCTCTCACAAAGAGATATATTTAACATAGTTCATAATTAAAAGAATTATAAAAATAATCTAAGATTATTTTATATAAATTTATTAGTTTTCTTAATAAAATTTATGATTAAACTTATGATATTAGCTCTCATGTAATAAAGATGCATTTAAATAATAGCTTAATTAAATATTATTTAATAAATTTTTATTACATAAAGACTTATGATATAAATTTGATCATAAAATTTATTAAAATATAAAATAAATAAGAATTTATAAAACAAATGTAAGTTGCTTTTATAATTTTTTTAAAAATATATTTCAAACGTGTCCAAAATTTATTTTATTGAAATTATATACACAAATCAATCCTAAAAATCGAACAAACGTCAGATACATCGTCCATCTATGTTTTAGATGGAGATACATTGAACAGCACCCTTGATTTTGACAAAACGGAAACAGATCCAAATCCAATAATTAAGGAATTGTTTTAACTAAACTATGTCTATTGTCAGTAGGTGCTACCATACTTGAGCACGTTTAGATTTGTACTGTGATTAATGTTCTCGTACTCAAAACCTCATCTTTATAGACTAAAAAAAATTTAGATTAATATAAGTTTGAGACGTGGTGGGTATATATTTATAATTAATGTTAAGCTTTTTCTATTATAATATTTTTTAATATTTTAATTTTTAAAATTTATTTCTTTAAAAGAATATTAAAAAGAGATATGAAAATAATAAAGATAAGAAAAAAATAGTTTATATATATATATATATATATATATATATATATATATATATATATAAAGAATAAATTCATTTACAGTGTAAAAGACTTGTACCAAATCTTAACGGTACAAGTTAAATAATTTAAGTTAAATAATCTAATGATTGAAAAGTTATTTGTTGTTTAATTGATGTTAATAGATTTTATTTATATATATATATATATTAATATTTTTTAAATTTTTTTAATTAATCATACGTTGTTAGTTACTTTTATTAATTTGAGATTAAATATAGTTTATATTTACAAAATCACGTAATTTGAATAGTTATGTCATATTTACAACAATCTTTTTTTTTCTTCTTCAGCCATTCATTTATTTTTTCATTAGACCTTCAAAGCTTCTAGTAACTCAACGTAGAGGTTGTCTTTCTTATTTCTATGACAGGATAGAATATCAAATAACAATGATTTTGTTCATCCATTTTCTCTTAATATGCTCTTTTGTAGATATACCCTAAATTCTACACATTTTATTTTGTTTGACTCGTCTAGACTTCTCGTGCTAATCTTCAATATTTGAGTGAATCCAATAAAAATCATCATCACCAACTCAATAGCTTTAAAAGAAATAGATTTCTTTCTATTGAAACACTTTTTGATATTGCACTTGTCATTATTCAATACTTCAAGTTTGTCTTTATTAAAAAAACACTTATCAATTAGACAATTCAAAATTCTATTAATTAAAAAATAATTCTTTTACACAATTATATAAATAAATATTGTAGAAAATATTAAATATTATTTTAAAATTTTCAAATTAAATTTTAATTATATATTCATCCATCTTCGATCAATTTGACCAGCCCCTTCAAACTTTCTTTGGAACATGTTCATGATAGCACCCCTCAAGTTTGATGCATGGAGTTGGAGAGAATTAAGAAATTGTAAGCTGCATTTTATACATTTACATTTTTTGTCTCTGAATTGTCTCCATGGCATCTCTAGTGTTATGCAAGACTGCCATTGCAACTACCCAGTGGCATTTACTAAAAGCACCTTTTTATTATTTCCAAACATCAATAGAGACCGTATAGTATTAGATGAAATTTACGATTAAAAAATTTAAATTATATTAAAATTATCTATAAACTAATGTATAGGAATTAAAAGTATAATTAAACAAAAAAAATTAAAATTATATATAATAGAGTAAATTACATTCTTTCTCTTAAAATATGTAAATATTATACTGTCATCCCTTTTATTTTGAATTATATAACTTTTTTCTTAATTAAATTATATTACAATTTAATTTTTAATTTTTTTTTTGTTGAAACACGGTTAATATCTATTTGACAAATTTTTTTACTAACATACTCTTTCTTTAATAAAGTTTAGACTTTCTTTTTATTACTTTTTTTAGAAGATCAACGAGCTCAATGTTTTAAGGACTTGTCTCGTATCAAATATTTTTACATTAAATGCAAAATGTATAAAATATAAAAAACTTGAAACCTTAATACAATAAAAAAAAAAGGTAAACTACAAAAAGATTTAAAAAATTAAGGTATATAAATAAAAACTAAACTATGGATAAAATAACAAATAAATTAAAATTTGAACAATGCTTTAATAAAACTTAAATAAATTAAAATCTGATGTATTTTAATATTTTTGACGAAGTTGTATAAATTTAAAATTAAAAAAATAGAATACTATATTCATTTTCTAAGAAAAAAGAGTAATTTTTTATAAAAACATAATGAATCCCTTTAAAAATTATCTTTCACTCAAAAGAAATACAAAAGCACTTGTTTTACTAATTGGAGTTCAACTTTTCATTTAAAATTAAAATAGTTCTTGACGCTTCAATTTTAAAACTAAAAAATGGAAGAAAAAAAAAGTATTTTAAATACTTTCTTATTTTTAGGCAAAACACTGGATTAATGATTTTTTTTTTTTCAAGTTCTACGATAAACTCAACTCTAATGTTTCTTCTTCCTGCAATTGTAACAAAGAGATAAACAAATGTTTTAGTCATCCCAACACTTCCTTATGTCACTCAGTACTAACTCTCTTCGAAGGTTCTGAGTCAACATGCTCCGACAAGTTTTGAACAGATTGCATTATATCTTATGTTCTATTTAAAATGTTACAAAATATTTATTTTTATTTTTAATTATGTCAACTGAAAATGAATACCAATAAGTTTATAAATAATTTATAAAAAATTAGTTTAAATAATTAATAACATTTAAAATTTTTAAATTAAAATATTTATGTAAGAATAAAAAAATTGTGGTAGTTAAAATTTTAGAAATTATGATTAAAAGGTAAAAACTTATTTTCAACTAATTTTACTTGTATATTTATTTTTGATAATTAATTAATTTAAATATAAAACTAACTATTCTAAATAAATTTGTTTTTATTTTTATAATTATATTGCAAAACTGATTATTTTAAATAGTTTAAAAAATCAATGATCTTAAAATTACTTTATACCCAACATTTTTAAACATAAAATTGATTTTAGACAAACGCTCATTGAAAATTAAAATGTAATAAATGTCGTTTTGATGCATACTAATTTTTAAGTTGAAGTTTTGTATTGATTGATTTTTAAGCAAAAGTTACTTTGTTTTAAAATTTTGTATATAAACTATTTTAAATAGAAAACAAATTAGTAATACTCAATTCACACTTGCTTCAACTTCTTCACCTGCACACTTAAATATAGCAAAAGAAAACCCTTCCCAAGGTCAAAACACCAAATTGTACAGTGTATAGTGACATATCACTGGACCTTTTCAACCGAGTCACATGATCGTGCATGTGGTGCTACATGGTGTTTGAAAATGATGTACATAAATCCATAAATAAAAAATACTATATGATAGGAAATAACAACGAATTAAATAACATTTGAGTCCTCAACAAGATATACTATGATACATATAAAAACATATTTTTTAAATTCACATTGCTTTCATTTCCACAAGGCGGGGATCACAAGGAGATTTATAAAGTAGTAAAAACTAAAAATATTAAAAAATCATAACATTAAATATTTCTTATTGTTATTTTATTTTTATTACCAAAATTGTTAGAAGAAGAGAAAGAAGGAAGGAAAGAGAATGCATTTGTGTTGTGTTGTTGTGTGACAAAAACCGATACGAATTGTCAAGAGAGATGCAAGATCCGTCTTCAAACCCTAATGACAATCCAAATCCTCACAATGCCAATGCAGCTTCCCAATTACCACCAACGCCGCCGGCCACTACCGCCGCCGGCGTCTCCTCGTCCTCGTCTTCGATGTTCGCGCGCTCCGGCTGGTCTCACCACCGGAGAGCCCACTCGGAGGTGAGTTTCCGGCTGCCGGACGACATGATGGACTTGTCGCAGTCCGATCCGTTAGCCGGCGGGTCGTCGACGGCGAGCATGGAGGAGATCGGATCCGAAGACGACCTGTTCTCGACGTACATTGACGTGGACAAGCTCGGAGGTGCAACCGGTTCGGGTGGCGCCGGAAACGGAGCGGATCCGAACGGCGAACGCGAGAAGAGCCCGAGGCCGAGACATAGGCACAGTAGTTCCGTCGATGATTCTTCGTCGTTCGGCGAAATTATGGAAGCGAAGAAAGCTATGCCTCCTGATAAATTAGCTGAGTTATGGTCAATTGATCCCAAGCGTGCCAAAAGGTTCTCAATTTGGTTCACAAAATGCTTCATCTACACTAATTATAGTTTTGAACTGATTATGCTTCGATATTATGAGTAAATAAATTTAGTTAGCTTATGAAATTAAATAAAATTGAGGTTTGTTTTGTATGATTGTTAACCGGTTTCAATGTTTAACTTTCGCGATGTGATATTTTGATGATGTTTGCGTGAATTGATAATTTTTCATTTTTGAACGAATAGAGACCATTGAGAATATTTCTCGTGAGTGCGAAGTATTTGAATGATGGGAGAATGAGAGAGAGGTTTATTATGCAAAAGATGGTGCTCTCTAGTTTGATCAGTAATTGTTGTTTTATTATTCTCATAGTATTGTTTTTGTGGATAGAATAGTTGCGAATCGACAATCTGCTGCTCGATCGAAAGAGAGAAAGGCTCGGTATATACAAGAACTTGAGCGCAAGGTTCAAACTCTTCAGACTGAAGCCACAACTCTTTCTGCTCAATTGACATTATACCAGGTTTGTTGAGTTGACTTGTATATAAAATTATTACTTTTAGAGTTCGATTTTGTAGAGTAGCCCCTGTTTTTTGTAATTTACTGATGTAGCTTGGTGCGATGAATTCGAATGCATCATTACTTTTACCCCAGAAGTATCCTAAACTTGCTTGAACTAGGATTTTTAATATGTTACTCCAGTTTTATTCTATTTGTTGTGCATGATTTTATTATTTTATACAAAAATATGACATTTCGGATGCACTGTTTGTATTTCTCTTCTGGAATTTCTTCTATTTATACAGGAGTCTAAAATTTTCAGGAATTTTATAGAATCACTTGTAGTGTGATTCAAGGTAAATATAACGGTGCCATGTTTGTGAGGCTTCATCATAGTTGACTTCAGTTTTTATTCGTACACTACACAGACTTGTGGTTGAATAGGAGTATGACTCAATCACTTCTTGATTCATTTTACAGAGGGACACAACAGGCCTGAGTACTGAAAATACAGAGCTTAAGCTCCGTCTGCAGGCCATGGAGCAACAAGCACAGCTTCGTGATGGTAACCATTATCACTTTTATTCTATACCCAAAAAAAAAAAATATTTACTGCTTATTTATCAAAATATATTTTCAATGAGAACTTTTGGAAGAATGTTTTTAAGGTTAATAATCATACTGCAATTTGTTTGTGATCTGTTGCAGCTCTTAATGAAACATTGAAGAAGGAAGTTGAGAGGCTTAAGGTTGCTACTGGGGAGATGATGAGCCCCACTGAATCTTTTAATCTAGGAATGCACCAGATGCCATTTACAGGATCAAATTTTATGCCAATCCCACCACAATCAGGTCCTTCTGGTCACCAGAACATCCAGTTGTCACCATTTGGTCACTCCCCATCTACAATGCCAACTCATCAACTGCAACAAACCAATTCTTATCCATTTTCAGAAATATTGCGAAATGACCAGCTTGGTCGTTTCCAGGGCCTTGACATTAGTAGCAAAGGATCAACTCTCGTGAAATCCGAGGGCCCCTCACTTTCTGCAAGTGAGAGTAGCACTGCATTTTGAATTTGACACAAAACACTTGACCTGCTGACTTATCCATGGCATTCATTGTTCATAGTGTTGACATCTAGTCAACTAATGAAGGTACCTTATTCATGATTCAGATTGAGGATTAATTCTTAATTATTTATTCATAGAGATGCTCATCCAAAAAGGGAAGCATCGTTGGGTTTTGTTGCAAAGTTCACGTAATCATGTTTCAGCATGGCAAGTGTGGGCTGGAATATTGGGAATTAAAGGCCATTCTCATTGTATCTTTGTATGTCAGGATGTGCATGTAAACTGTGTGATTTATTGTTGTTTTCACTTCAGTGATAGTCCAAGTACAATGGACTTGGGTTCTTCTATAATTAACTACTTAGACTTAGATTTATTCATAGTCGTACAATCCAAAAGTTTTGGGTACTTGTATTAAGCTTCTATTGAGATCAGACCTTTTTGAATAACTGGCACGTCTTAGTTGCTCTCTTCAGATTTTAATAACTCTAATGATGGACGCATAAATTAAAATCTATATATTTGCCTTTTGATTGTACCAAGTTTGTTTATCCACCATAAAAATGAAGAATCGTATCAGTAATTATCTAAGCTTCTTAAGGCAATAGCACTGTTGAAACTCCTGAAAGACTTCGCCTTTGACTCCATGTATTAATTTTTTCGGCATGCCGGTGGCACTCCTTTTGTAAATTTTGGTGGAAGTTTTTAGATTAATATCTCTCTCTCCCGATAATGGATGATCTGATCTTATAATTGTTAATAATTTTCTGACCCGAAGTTCCCAACATGAAATGATGAATGGCATATTAGGTGATGTGGTGGTGTTTGGGGTAAGAAAAATTTTCTAAGTTAAAAATCATGTTAAAAGGAGCTACATTTTGACAAAATGTTGAGAATCAGGAAGGAGTCTAAAAAGGTCTAAAACTTGAGAAGTATTGGAAAGTTATTTAAGACATTTTTGTTTCATATCAAAAGGACACATCTCGATATATTTTAGAGGTTTTTGTCACCTCGTTGATGTTCCTCTAAAACTGCTTGAAAAATAAGACTGACAAAAAAATATTTTAAGTCCACAAAATTGAGGGCTTTTTCGAGGAGTTTTGAGGAGCTTTTAAGTCACTAACATCCAAAATTACTCGAAAAACGAGACTGACAAGAAAATATTCTAAGTCCACGAAACGGATGGCCTTTTTGAGGAGTTTTTGAGAAGTTTTTCAAGTCTCTGATACCCAGAAAAACTGCTCAAAAAACAGGAAGTGATCAGAAAATATTCTAAGTCCACAAACCTGGTTTAGCTCCAGATTCCCTCTAAAATTGCTCGAAAAACAGGAAGTGGTCAGAAAATATTTTAAGTCCGCCAACTTGGTTGAGCTCCAGAATCCCTCCAGAATTGCTTAAAAAACAGGAATGAACAAAGAAAATATTTTAAGTCCACGAGATCAAGACAAACTCTCAAAACTCCAGAATTAGTCGAAAAGAGAAGTGAATGAGAAATCACTTTAAGGTCATAATACTAAATGAGCCTCTTCGATTTCTCCCAGAAACACTCAAAAGATAGAGAAACAAAAGTCTTGATAGGTCAAGTCATTGCAAAATCCAAAAACTGTTACCAGCAGTCATCAACATTCATAACTACGCAAAGGAGATCGTGGACGATAGCGATTACGAAAGAAGCCCCAACCAACAACACTATCACAAGCAATCGTGGATGATGGGCATCAACAGTTGAAGGTAGTTACTAAGAAGTGTCGGCAAAAGGAGGAGAACGATGGTGGTCTTCTTGCCTATAAATACTTCAAAGCGCCATTTCATAGATGATGACTTTTTGCACCCTGACACCACATCTAAATTCTCTGAAACGCTGAAAACCTGTACCGCGTCAGACACTAGTTACGAGGAGACTCACGTGTGGTCGCTATTCGCTGTTGTGATGATTCGTACGTTTATATTCTCGCATATTTACATTCCTGCACATTTATCTTTCTACATTTTAATTCCAGTTTGTTGCTTATTTTCTTTCTGTAATTTAGTTTCTATTTAGCATATTTCTGTAAAAATATCTACTTCTAATTTGCTATTTCCATTTAATCTTTTACTTTATAACATCAATTCTACTATTATGTTAACAATACATTTAAAAAAATTTAAAAAAGACTTAATCCCGTCTTCTCTTCTTAGATTATTTATTTATAAATTTTTATTTTTCATCGTAAACAAGGCATAGCCGAGCACAACCATATATATTCATCAAAATCAAAGATGAAAAGCTGAGAGTGTGAGATGATAGGTTGGTAAGTAAAAAGTGGTAAGATTGATGTATTAGGATTTAGTCTAACTGTCGTACGATGGTAGATAATTAATCTGACATCAACAAAAAAAAACTAAGTAGGGCAAGTGAAATTGGAATTATCAATTCTGTAATTACGGGGTATGAAGAAGCACTGATCTGGATTATTATATTGAAAGATAAAAGTCCCTTATACTTGGACTTGCTTTATGTTAACAGTGAGAGAGAGCAGATCCAACGTGTCGCGTTAATCACGCCAGAAGCAGAGGTTACTTTTAACTTTTTAGTTTGGTTTGCAGAGACTGGGAGAAAAAGGGACCATCCAGCTTTCACACGCGCGTGTGTACTTTTTGTAGAATTGAAACAAAATGTCGTCATCTATTGTCTCATCCATTTGGCAGAACAAAACAAACTCCTCACAGAATGATTCGATGTACCTGTTGAATTCCGCCGGCATCCCTTCGATCGTGTTTGTTATGTTTGCTATTTTTGAGTTTTTAAATTTTTTAAATTATAACTATTTTTAATTGTTATAATTCTTAACTTCAAAAATTATAAAAATTATTTATTAATTTAATCATGTTTGGTGATAGAGTGCTGGTAGAAATAGGAGAACAATAGTAATAGTAACCACATTAATAGTCATGAGTATTAGTGACAACAAGTGATACTTAACAATAATTGAGCAGTGATGACAGTGAGAATGACAAAGACAATTATTAGTTTTAAAATTGAATAAAAATAATTTAAATATATTTTAAATAATTATATAGTTTAAAATTTGTGTTAAAAAATAAGTAGTCGAAAACTAGTAATCACTTTGAAAATGTCCTTATATATTCGTCTTTATTTTATTTTTTTAGTGATCCTACGTCCAACTTTACACGTAGAACTATAACTCCACAAGTTTAACTAATTTGGTTACAGCCCCACTATTTTGGGTCTTTCAACAATATTAGGTTCAGTTACTTTTTCATCAATGGATCAATTTTTTTTTTAAAATGTTACGAGTAGCTAAATCCCTGTACTTGGGAAGTTGATGTAGCTCGGGATTTAAACCCGTATGGATGAGTATCATTCTTGATTTTATTAATGATATATATAGTTTATCTTTTATTTTTAATGCCTTTAAGAGTTAAACGCACTTTGATTTTGTGATTCGTATGTTGATTGAAAAATAGATGAATTTGACTTAGAAATAGACTCTTTGATTTCATTGCCTTAGGAATACTGTGATGGGTCTCATTAATTCATTTGAGTTAATTAGTTTCATCCTTGAGTTCTTGATAAAATAGTTGAGGAATCAATAATTTTGTTAAGATTTCAAGGGAACTAGTGGATTAAGGAGTTAATCTCTAGTTAACTAAGGAACCAAACATAAATACCATGACGGTGAACTAAGGTGATTTTTCAAAGCTTTGATCCATTGTTACATTAGATAGAAGCCCAACAAAAATGAAAGGCCCAAAATAAAAAACAAGCCGAATAAAAAAAAGGACCAACAAAATTAAGAAAGAAATGAACATAAGTCCATAAATTTTAAACAAAAACTTAAAATAGAGACTCAAACTTTAAGTACATGTTAAAAATAATGGTAAAAAGCGTTAAAATAAAAGTCACAATTATATTAAAATTAATTGGACTTGAGAAAAAGGGTTAAATAATAAAAGATCTAGTATTGATAAATTAATAATCAGTTAAATGGTATATAACTAAGTTGATTACAAGTCTATTTCTAAAATATTTTAGACAAACATATTACTCAAACTTAAACTCATTATTTCTCACGCTCTTGAATCGAGCTTATATTAAAATTCTAATATTTGATATATTATTTTGTTAATTTTTCTTATTTTAATAGAATTTTCTAATCTTGAAATTCATGATCGTTCAAATAGAATAAATATAGCGAATTAGTGCTTAGATCTCTTAATCTTCACAGTACACTTCTCACTTGGCAGACCAATAAGTTTTTAGTGCGATTGTTGGAGATTAATTGTACCCTAATACTATTGGTAGCTATAGAGGTTCAAGACTTGGTATTTTGTTTTTATTTTTAACTTGTTTTAGCTAACTTTTTTATTTATTGGTGCATGCAAAATATAACTGATTCTAGTGCTTTGTTATTTGACTAAAAAATATAGACATGCTATAAAACCATGCATAATATGAATACAAAATTTAGTTACCGCTTAAAAGATGTAATTCTTTAACATTAATTTTTTTATTATTTTTCTATGATAAATGAAGTTGTAAATTATTGTATATAACTTCATATAGATTAGAAAAATCAATATGGTATTTATCACATTAATCAGCTTATTCTTATCACAATGAGGACACAAGGTTTGATCTTCCAACGTTTTGTAAACTAATAAAAAAAACTGTGCAAATAGTTTGATATACTTTCTCTAATTAGTAAAAGTTCCATTTTATCTTTGAAGAGTTGGGATCTTAAGAAGTGAGAATTTCCGCCCTTTGACATGTGATCATTGGTCATTTTCACAATGGATGAAATTTATGTGATTTGTTGTCTAAAAGATGTGAGGGATATCTATTTACACTATATTATAAATTGCGATACTGTTGATGCATAAAATTGAAATGAGTACCGATTAAGAAATCAATAAATAATAATTTTTTAATTAAAAATCATAATAGTAAATATATTAATTTTTTCATGAAATATTTTTACTTTTAATTTTTTTAATTAGACTCTTAAAACTACTGTTCAACATTTTTCAACTGTAAATGATCGCAATTTATTACATTTTAATCTATTTTTGAAATATCACTAAAATCAATGTAGAATTACGAAAACAACGAATGAAAATTCCATAAAGAATTCGACTCAATTTCAGAAAGAAATTATCGAGCTGCCTCACCCAGATTAAAGATCATTACTTCTCCCCTTGCATTTAAATCAACATAAATGTTAGTACTTTTAGATTCCCGTTTAAATAATTATTAATTTACGTTTATTTCAATACTATTATTGATAATTTTTACGTTATATTTATGTTTATAAACTTTTAAGGTATTTTAAAATACCCATTAAGGAAAATTTTTTTTGAGACAATGCATATTATTTATTTGGTAGTACTGTCTATCTTACCATGAGAAGTAAACTGTATGGTTTTTGTTTTGGCGAGGGCATAAAAATAATACATTTCATGGTTTGGGTAATTAATTTCTTATATTTAGATTAGAAGGACTATACTAATTTCCGTCAATTTGTCCTGAAAATTCATCTTCAAATATATATGCAAATGCACTGTCTTCTTTAATAAAAAGGAAAAAACAAGTCATTTGAAAGGCCAGCCGAAGCACACTGAACAATTCCTGGCTATGTGATGGATGCATTAAACTGAAGATTCAACTAAAGAAAACAGTGTCACTATGCTACAAACCCAGGATTTGTTCCCAACTTCAGACTTAATGCTATTAAAACCAATTCACAGACCACGAGAACAAACATTTGCAAATCAGTTAACTTTTAAAGATCATCAATCAGTAAATTACTTATATACTAGCTAAATAATCACAGTGCCATCTTAGATTATAATTTAATAAATGCCTGCTAACATATTAATAGCCATTTAATTATCAGTTTGGAGATTATACCACATAACTAAAGCCAAGGATGAGTGCATTTCAACAAAATAACTGGTTGTTGGGTTCAATATTAATATGATCTACCATTAATATTTTTAATAATACTCGGCCATTAAAATTACGGACCCAGATTCTCTACTGCAATCAATGCAGTCACTTCTATAATCATGATCAAAGGGTTTAACTTCTTTTCTTATATTTAATTAAATATGTCAGGTTTAGAAAATAAAATAAAAGGTAGAGATTTAACTTTCTTTTTCTCCGACTGCAGGGATCCACACCATTAAAATAAAACACTTACCTCGGAAGCTGAAGGTTTCAAGTCAACCAAGTCCTCTCCTGTAAATCTGGCTCCAGTCAATCATATATCATACAAAAACAGTAAGGTAATCATAGAATAAAGGATAAAGTACTTTCTGCTGTGTTAGAACCATATCCATCACTGTACATTTTCTCCTTGCTTCATGCCATGTTGTTCTAGGCAGGGTTTATTTTTTGTTTGGTGTATTCAGGAGGGTGCACATGCATGGTTATGGGAATTTGTACGTTGAAGGATACGGAACTAACACTGCAGCTCTAAACCCAGCTTTGCTCCACAAGGATTGCTATGAAATAAGGCTAAGCTTTGTGTAAGTCAGAGACCACTGTTGTTTCTGCTACCAATGTGTCAGAAACTTCCTTCTTGCATATTGCCAAATACAAATCTGGAATTGTAACATGTAAATTAATTTTAGAAGACATGTACTTGTTTTCATAAACTAAGATATCTATGTTTAAAAGTATATTTAGCGTGATTGTTAAGTATTTATTATCACTTTTTTTTAAATCTTTTTTTCTAAAATCTTGAGTAAAAGACTTTAATAGCATAATAATTGCTTTGTCTATTTAAAAGAAAAGTTAGTGAATGAACAAAAGAGAAAATAGATGTATAGATATAATTATTGAAAAAAATATAGCTGCAAGATATCTGAATCCAAACTTTTCACACGTTTGCCCTGAACAAGCTGCAAGCAGCCCCTGATTCAAATACATAAAAGTAAAAAACAACGACGATAACACACGGGAATAATGAAATTAATTATAATATTACATATTAACTTTTAAATAATGAAATTGTAGTTGTCGACATGTCTGGTGTGAGTGAGTGGTACAAAATCCGGCAAGGCAAACGGGAAGAAACATGTATACGAGACATGTTTGATATTTGTGTACTTTATTTATTGAAGTTGAAGGATGGTTTTGCAAAACAACAGTACTATATGTGTTTGTGTGAAAACCGAATGCAATCTTCACATAGAAAATCTTACAGAGAAAACACTCAGAAAAACGTACCTTCTCTTCCTCTCCACCCTCCCTGTGATCGTGAGAGTAGGTAACAGAGAAGGGACATTCTAAAACTAAAAGATTATCTTGGTTCACAACCAAGTCTTTGGTTGGATTGAATTTATAAAGCTGATTCTGGATTTTTATTTTTATTTTTCATTTTATTAAATATATCATTCAGGATATGTCGTAAATTAGAACTGCAACTTTCACTTAAAGTCATCGGTCTTCAATATGACTTATTATTTTATATTTAAATTATGCTTAAAAAGTTAAATAATAGTAACTCTGATTTACAAAAGATTAAACTATTAGAATTAAAGAAAGTGATTAAGTTAATTATAATTTTCATAAATATAAATTTTATTTTAAGAATACTTATAATATTAAATAGTATAGTTAGTAATTTATATATTTAATAATATTAATAAAATAAAAATATTAAACGTTTATTTTATAATAAGAATAAAAAAAATGTTATATTTTATTTTTTATAAAAAAGATAAAAAATAGTATATTTTTATGATTTTAATGAAGAAAGAAATAAAAATAAATAAAAGTCACATAAAAGTTTAAATTGTTTAAATTAAGAAAAGTAAAAGTATGAATTTGAAGAACACTTGTTTGTTTATAAAGTGCGTAGAAAATGAATTATATATAACTACTTTATCATCCATTGAACCTAATTTAACTTGGCATAAATCATTTTTATTCGTTAGACAAGATTTCTAAATTGTAGGTCCACGACACTTTTTGACACGTCCTATTTACCTCTTTCCTTAACAGAAGAGACAAAGTAACCAATTTCTTTTCAATTCCATTCCTCTTACTTTTTTTTTTCACTTCAGTTCGGTTTAGAATAACACATTAATAAATTATATTTACTCTTAAAATATAAAATGGTCATTTTATTTATTTATTTTGATTCCTATATTAAAAAGACTTTAACACAAACACTTGTAGCATGTGCTATTTGCCATCAATATGTTTTGTAAGATCTTGTTTATTATTTGAAAAATATGTTGAATTCATTAAATAATATAATTTTTATTTCTCATTTAATAAATTTTATTCATAATTTAGGAAAAGGATTTTTCAAAGTAAATAAATTTTTAAATTAAGATAGGAAAGCGTAATTCATTTTTAAATTTTATAAATTAGTACCGTCATATATTTTGAATTAAATTAGTGATCGATAATCTCTTACTTTTTTTACTTTACAAAATCATTTATATATATATATATATGTTCATGGTTCATCTGCGAAGCTACTTCCTCGAACCAGAGTTATGTTTTCCGCCCTATTCTTCGTTATATGGTTTCTCGTGGTAACCCATCTAAGGTTATAAACGACTCTTTTATTATTATCATTTTTAATATTTCTCAAAAACAAATTATTAAAATAATACTTTTTAAAAATAATTATTTTATTTGGAGCCTTTTTGTTACGTTACAACTAATTTCGTCTATAAAAGAGACAAAATTGTTTTTTTTAATCAATATTTTTATATAATAAATCAAATATAAACTCATTTCTAAAAATTATAGATAATATTTTTTTATCTATAATTATTAAAAAAATTTAAATATTTTTTCATATCAATTACAACAAATTTAATTCTTGATGTAGACGAAATTTGTTATAATTGCATCATATGTCACACTTGTTCTAGGCCTAGCCATTGAAGTTTGATTTATTTATTTATTTATTTTATTTCATCTTTGTTACAGACTAAATTTATTACAATTTAGACATGTGTTTAAATGCGAAAGTCTTCCATCTTTTGTATATTAAACTTAATAAAAAATAAATGAAGTTTCATCCCATTTTAATGAATACAAACAGAAAAAATTGTTTTAAAAAATATTATTTTAATAATTTATTTTTAAAAATATTAAAAATAAAAAGCTAATTTATACTCTTGAATTAACGTCACATCTCTCTTTAACGTGTATTATACTTAGGAATTGAAATTTTTTAATTAACTATTTATGCTCAACTTTTTTAGTTATACTGTCTATGACGCAATCTTTATTACTAGTTAATTTTTTAAAAAAAATTTAAAAAATATAAATGTAAGAATGATAAAAAATAATATTTACATAATTTATATAATTATTAATAATAAATGTGTTAAAAAAAGGTATATTCGTTAAAATGTTAATCACAACTAACTTTTGACTCATTACCCCATGATCATCACGGGTTACCGAAAAATCAGTCGACAAATTTCTCTTACGCTTTTCTTTCTATTTTTCTTTTATTATTTAAACAAGCCAATCCCCAGTATCCACGCCAGAAGATTTTGCTTCCTTCACGGGTTACGACAAAGAACATCTAGAAGTAGCTTTTGTCTAGTAAATGATCAATAATAATCTCAAAAAATTTATTATTTTCGATCATTTTTTATAAAAAATAAAATAAAATATTTTTTATTATAACAAATAAATTTAAAATATATTAATTATTAATTTTTTTATATTTTTTATTAGTATTATTAAATATACAAATTATTAATTACATTTTTTAATATTATAGATATTTTTAAAATAAAATTTATATTTATAAAAAATATAATATATTTAATTACTTTTCTTAGTTTTAATAATTTAATTTTTTATTTTTTATAAAAAAGATCAGAAAGAGTATATAATAAAATTAAAATAATATTTATTATTTTATATGAGATAAAAACTATGATAAAAATCAATATAATGAAGAAAATGTAATAAACGATGAAACTCAATAAAAATTTGAAATTGGTAGGGACATATGCCTCAAATGTGATACATGTAAGTTTTATTTTTCCATTTCAGCAGTCTTAAAAATTTAAGTAAAACTGTTTTGTTTGTGAAAATCAAACACTTTAGTTGGCACCTTAATTTATATTTTAAATTTGGTTTGATACTACATAATAAAATGATGCTTAGCACTGCCCAATAAATTGATTATTTATGAAGAGTGCGGTAGAGCTGTTAACTAAAGCAGCTTTTCCTCGTATTAAATATTGATTATGCTAAGAAAAATTGCGGTGGGCATAGGTTGTAGCCGCTGGATTCCAAGGTAGCGCCCAACCCGAGTAAACAAAAATATTTTACCCTAATCTCGTTTCACGCCCCATTCTAAAGTGGATGGGATTATGGGAATACCTTTTGTACCAGACAAGACATATACTACTTGCTCACTGTCATGAAACAAGAAATTCAAATACTCTTTCAGCGTGATCAAACACCCACTTAGACTAAAATAAATTAAAGATATTTGAATAAGATTAAAATAAATAATTATTAATTAATTATCTAAATAAAAAGGCTTTAATATAAGCTGAGTTATGAGACCCATTAGTCTAAATATGACCTATAAAAAGGAAGTAAAAAATACAGATAAATTGTTGACTTTTAAATAAGATATAATATTTATTATACCGATGTTTGACTTTACTATTGGAGTGTCTTTTGTAAGTAATAGAATAAAGTCAAAGGTATTTGCAAGGACATTATCACACAGTACAGTAGAGGAGTTCTGGAGGACCAGTGTATTCCCAGCAGGAATATTTTAGCGCTCACCGTGGGGCTCAATATGCCTCAATTTCAGATCAATCATGGTGCTAACAAGGAGTCAACATGAAAGACAGAGTCAGCAATAAGGAGCCTCTCATCAGCAGGAGGATACTACACCTAACCCACCGATATCGGCAATTCTGGCCGAAGGGGGAGGAGATGAAAACCTCTTTTTGGTAGTAAGACAGCTGAGGGCTGAAATGATGGACATACGAGGTTGAGAGAAAAATATGCGCTTCAGTTGTTGACTCTAAGGAAGGAGAACGCCAATTTGAGGGATGAATCAAAACTTACATTCCTTCTCAAACCACCCCTTTCATCCAAGAGCAAGGTGAGACTTCGACTTTGTAAGAAAAGCCAAAAACATACCAACAAACTACCCCTCTTATGGAACGAGATAAAACGAGTAGAAGTTCTTTTACTCGATGATAAATCCATATTTTACTAGTATTTTACTTTAGTTTTTAATACATTTGATATAGAAAACATGATGGAGAAAGCTGAAAAACTCATAAAAATAATAAAATGTTCAAAGTCTTGGATAAATAGCTAGTTGTTTAGATTTTATGAGTTTTCTATGTAAAAAATAATGATTAGATCATATTTTATAGGAAACTCTGAGCTAAGTTCCTAAGGCTGGAAGATCAAGAGAAAGATAGAAGAAAAGTAGCAACTTTGGAGACAAGGAACAAGAATTGATGAAGTTGTGTTGGGTGTAATCACTATTTTGAAGTAAAGTGATCACTCCAGAGCCTAATTTCAAGGATTAATATGTGCGTTATCACTTTTATGAAGAAAAGTAACAATGCCCATGATGAAGTAACCTGTGTTATCACTATTTTTGACAATAGTGATTGTTCCAGAGACTGTGTGAGAAGAACAACTTGTGCGTGATCACTATTTTGTACAAAAATAAACACGCGTAAGTCTGAATAGAGGAAACTAGCTGCGCGTTTCTCCTTTTGTAAAACAAAGTGAACATGCGCATGACCAAAAGGCAAAACAAGATCTGCATTGCTACTTTTATGAAAAATAGTGATTGTTCCAGTGAAGAAGATTACTAGATAAGACTTTGCGTGGTCACTTTAGTGAAAAATAGTGATTAAACAGAAAGGCGAGAAAATCTATAAATTAAAGATTAGCTCAGAACTTAGTATCTTTTGTTCATTTTTCATTTGCATTTCGTTTTCTTGTCTTGAGAGAGTCTGAGAGAAAGATTGAGGACGAATACCAAGCTTCACATTTTGAGGAATCAGATTGAAGATTGGATTAAAAATAATTCTCTACTCATCTCTTTCTTCTCTTTCTTTTTCTTTTCATCTTGTAATGTAGTTCTAAACTCTTCGTAGTTAGAGATTTATGGATCCAAAATAAAAGTGTTAAATTGATTTTGGATCTGAACTTTGAGTGTGGGATTAGATTGAGTAATTGATTCTGCTTTTTAAGTAATTATTGAATAGAAATTTGATTAACTAATCACAGAGAAACTCTTATTAATGGAAGTTGAAATTGTTTCTCAGATTTGAATCAATTACCAAGATTATTGATTTCTTAGGGATAAGACATAGTAACCTTGCAATCTTTTAGTTTCTAATGCTTAATGCAACATTTAATTGAACCAAATCTAAGAATTTAGGATGATTGAATTGAATGTTAGATTCATTGAGTTAAAGAATTAACCTCTGATTAACACATCATGAAATTGATTGTCATTCAATCCAAATGCTTGAAGGTTCAAAACTTGATTGAATTAACACTGAAGTTTTGGTGAAGTAAATCCCTAACTATGTTTCATACATCTATTTCCATATAGAAATTTGTATCTTTTGCTTTGCTGCAATTTCTGTATTTTGTACTGGTTTATTTGTTTTCAAACATTACAAATTCCAATTGAATTGCTTTAGGCTCAACTAATTGTTGAATTGTGAAGTGATATTTGAGAAAATTATTCCCTGAGGACGATATTTGGAACTCAAACATGATTCAAAGATTTTATAATTTGCTACAATAATACTAGTACACTTTCTAGTCAATTTTATTGCAACTGTTGAGAAAGTGACACTCGACCCATCTTGGAAGCTTAATTACCAGAAAATTGGAGGGGTATAACATTGAAAAAGAATTATGGAATGTCTGATCCTGAAGAGCATTTATATATCTTTTCAACTCAGGTCGACCTATACACAGACAATGATGCTTTATTATATCAGATATTCCCCCATCACTCTATGGACCAGCTCTTAATTGGTTCACCAAATTTTCCCTCTCGTCAATCAACTCATTTGAAACACTCTGCACAAGATTCATTCTGTAGTTTGCCACAAGCTGTTCTTATCCATTGACATGATTGACACTAGTTAATATTCGTCAAGAGAAGAAAGAGATACTTAGGGCGTTCATGAAACACTTCGGCAAGGTAGCCCTCTCAATCCACAACCTGGAATCGGCAGTCGCCATGCATAATCTTACGACGACTTTAAAGCTGGGACCTTTTGTCAATAACATATGTAAGAAACCACCCACTGATTTAGATGAACTAAGAAGTCGGCAGCAAAGTACATACAAATGGAAGAGCTGGCCGAATATTGAGGCCAAGTTTGAATGGAAATGGGGTCAAACCAAATAGAGGGTGACAGGAGTGAACCATTAAAAAATAGACAGGAAATCAGAGGGAAGAGAGGTGGAGTTGAGCGACCCCCAAGAGGACCAAAATATACCTCTTATGCCACTTTAAATACTAATCGGTCTAAGGTACTCGAACAGGCATTGATAACAGAGATACTGACTATCCCTAGGCGTGCGAACACCTCCCTCAGGCAGATAAGTCAAAATCATGCTGTTACCACAGAAATAGGGGCTATACTACAGAAAAATGTAGAACTCTTAAATACCGCATTGAGGACTTGATTAAAGCTGGCCATATGCAAAGATTTATACAAACCGAGAGGGGCAGAAATTACCAATCCGAGCCTTCAAGGAGATTTTAAGAAAGGAGAAATGAACGACAACATAGTAGATCAAGAGAGCCACCTGCTAGGTGTCATGAGGAGCGCGAGAAGTATCCTTGTCGAATCGTTAATACTATAGTAGGAGGATTTGCTAGGGGCAAGTCTACCAACTTGACCTGAAAAAGACATTTGAGACATGTTCAATCTGTAAATCATGCGTTGATATTCTTAATTGAAAAGTATGAAAAGCCCTAATTGATTAAGGGAGTTCGACTGATATCCTTTACTTGAATACTTTCAAGCAGTTGGGGATACTAGAAGAGAAATTGAAGGAGTATAATAAACCACTCATTAGCTTTTCAGGAGAGCGAGTGGAAACCTGGGGCTGCATTGATTTATATACCCTGTTCGGATCAGAGTAGGAAGGAAAATATATCAAGGTAATTTACCTAGTGGTACATGAAAGCACTTTATATAATATATTGCTCGATCGGCCATTACTCAATAAGTTAAAAGCCATAGTGTCCACTCCTCACTTGACTATGAAATTCCCCTCAAATAGAGGTTAAATTGTTACGGTTCATGCAGACCAAAAGATGGCTAGACAATGCTATTTTGCAAGCTTGCACCTAAAACCCCTCTCTGGGCATAGACGAGATGTCAACATCATATCTCCATGGTTCGAGGTAGAGTTGGATATAGAACTTGACCTAAGAATAGATGAAGGGCTTTGTGTTGAACCGAACGAAGATAAAAAAACCTTTTTAATTAGGAAAAAATTTTGAACAGGTCACATACCTTGGAACCGGCCTGTCCTCAGACGAGAAGTAGGTCCTTCAAAAGGTGCTTCTAAGCAATACGAACTTGCTTGCATGGTTGACCTCAGATATGCTAGGAATAGACCCTGATTTCTTGTGTCATTTTTTATCAGTCTATAAAGGGGCCAAACCGGTAGCCTAGAAAAAAAGGAAGATAGGAGGTGAAAGAGCATGAGCAGTCTGAGAAGAGATTAGCAAGCTATTACAAGCAGCTTTATCTGTGAAGTACGTTACTCTACTTGGCTGGCTAATGTTGTTGTGGTAAGAAAGGCTAATGGGAAGTGGAGGATGTGCACCAATTTCACTGATTTGAAGAAGGCATGCCCTAAGGATGCTTATCCCCTTCCCAACATCGACACCTTGGTTGATGGAGCCGTCGGCCACAAAATGCTCAGTTTTTTTTTGGATCCTTTCGGGTAACAGCCTGCCTAGACAACGAATCATACAAGCTTGAAATACTCGAAAGGAAAGCTATACCAAGAACCTAGAATGTGTCGCATTTAAAGCATTATTTTAGTTAAAATGTAATGTGTAAACTATGTGCACTTTTTTCCTCGCTCGAGTTTTATCCTCTTAAAAGAACGTGAAAAGAGGTTTTTCTGAGGTTTTTAATGAGACACTTATCAATAAAAACTACTTCTTACATAAGATCTGTCTACTTATAAAATTTTCTCCCAAGTACCCCTATTCGGCTAAGGATGAACAACATTCCCTCCCGAGTATCCTGTTCGGTTAAGAATGAACAACATTCCCTTCTGAGTACCCTTATCGGGTGAAGGTTGAGAAATATTTTCTTCCATGTATTCCTACTCGATTAAGGATGAATCAAACATGCTGGCATCTGCGGTTAAAAATGACATACACTTAGTTACACATTCAGTTATAAATAATTCAAATTCAAATTTATTTTATTCTAAGTACCCTACTCAAATATTACTTGATTACCGAAAACACACCAGTCATGATTTACGATTATCAAAAATAATGTGTAACATAAAGACATGATTGAATAAACTAAAGTTGTTTCATTTAAAGGCACCAAATGGCCGAGAAAGATTTACAATATGGTCCTTATTGGCCCCATTCTAAAAAATGAAAAATAAATGGCCTATGGACTACTCGCCGGCTCCTTGGGTAAGAACATCTTCAACAACTTTATCAACCTAACCTTGATTGCCCCTGTTTGCTGGCAAGTTTTGGCAGGAAGCAAGGGAATTGGCTTCAACATATTCAAGCATTTCTTTGAAACGAAGGAATTTTCCTTGGAAAAAATCCCTCGTCACATCGAAATGGAATGAAGGCGGTACTTGACAAAACTACACCGCTTGCTGAATAGCGTATTGGAAACCAACTGCATGCTTGTCAATGATGTTGCGATGACACTCGGCTACAAAAGCCTTTATGTCTGCTTCAGCCTTTTCCTTGTTCTGCCTCTCCTTTGCCAAGGCGTCGGCCAACTCCAAGCCTCTGGCCTTGGTAGCTTTCTCAACAATACGAGCATGATCCTTTGTAGACTGAGCACAATCTTCTGCCACCCGAGCCTGATCTTTGGTAGCCCAAACTCAGTCATCCATGATTTTGAGGTGCTTCTTCAACTAATCCACCTCATGCTCCAGGGCTTGATTAGTATCGGCCAAGTTAGACCAAACTTCTTCACTCTGCTCCAAAGCCTTTTTGGTGGTGTCCAATTGATGTTGAGTCTTCTCGAAATCAACAATGGGCTCCAAAGCCAAATTTCGGGCCATAACCATGGCTCGGGTGTGGTACTCGCAAAACCAAGCCCACTTTGATCTCTTATCATGGCCATCAAGGAGAGCTCTGCCTTCTTCTGATAGTATATCTAGAGAGACCAACCGTGTTAGCCGAACACCCTTTCCAAAAAAGTTCTCAGTCATCGACAACGGAGGAACAACAAATTTGGAAGAACTACTCAACGTGGGAGTAGTTTTTTGAGGGGCTTTAGTGTGCAGTTGTTTCTTCTTTCAAGCTGCTTCTTTCTCCTTACCCTTGTCTTTTCTGTTCTTTTAGGCACCTTCAAGGATCGAGGTGACGGCAGGAGTAGGGCGACCGGTATCAAGATCTGCGATTCTGTCTACTTGAAGATGGCGGTGTTGCTTAACTATCGTGCCCTCTAGGATAACATCTTTAAGGGCTTGTCGGTAGGTCACAACCGCTCCCACTTCTGCCATTATGCCTGTACTGAGAACAAGAAGCCAAATCAATATAACATGATCAATAAAATAACTATCACAGAAACGAAGCATACCCTCCATATCAAATCGAGGTTGAAGAGATTTGAGCAAAAGTATAATAGCTCGGGCAGGAAGCTCTTGAGGCAAAGATTTCAAGTAATTCAAGGACGATAACTTTTTAGCAGACAACATCTCTTCAGGATATACGTCATACTGACGAGGTACTCGGGTACAATGGAAAGGGAAGAGGACTTCACCTTCATTATCATAAACATATTTTTTTCCTACACGAGGGTTCACTTTTACTTTGAAGTATCCGATCTTGAAACTCTTGAATGAAGAAGTATATGGTTTAAATAATGACAATTCGGCTTGCCTTATTAGTGAAACCCACCTAGCCTTATCAAAAGGACGGGTACAAAAGAAATGGAGGAAAAGACCTATACTAGGTTCTATATAATGAAATTTATATTATGTATGAAATGCTTGCATTGTGGGCCACCCATTTGGGTGCAACTTAGTTGACGCCACATTTAACAAGCGGAGTACTCCCATTTGAAAATCATCAAAGGGAAAAAATACACCTAATTCTCTAAACAAACATTCATATACAAAGAAGGTATTGGCTAGCCCAGCATCTTCACCTAAAAATACAAGTTTTGGATTTTCCGGCCCATCCCCTCGACAAACCTTAACATGAATAGGGTATGGATCTATATCCCCCCACAGACCTATTTTATACAAGTCTACAAAATTTTGAAGATGTTCCTTATAAATAAAGCGTGAAAAATATGCCAGTGCCTCTCCGTCTACCCACTCGTACCCAGGAACAGTACAAGGGAGAAAGTCGGCCTTTCCCCCATAGGGCTTGTATTAGAAAGAAGTTCATCTGTGTCAGACTCTGTACACCTCGGTACTGGCTCTCTCACTTCATCATCTGAATCACTTGATATATTAATATGGTCAAAAATATCTTCAATATCCAACTGTTGTGATGTTTCTTCCACCCCTTCAGTCACCCTGAAATGACCAACTGTGTCCCTATGACTATTCGGTCCCAAGCTCTCAGACAACGAATCCTCCCACTCCATTGAATTATTCATACAAGAACAAGAAGAGGAGGACAAAGTAGAAAACAAACGTGCCTATAAATATGAAAGAAAGAACACTCGAGCAAATGAGCAAGAAGTATACCCTTCGGTGCAGAGAAGAAAAGCGTACATAATACCTGAACTACCGCCTATTTATAAGACATATGCCTTCAGACAGATGAAAGGCCACTCCCTTTCTCAACCGTCAGGTCTATTTTAAGATTAACAGTTCAGAACGCGTAACCTTTTGTTTCAGAAGCACGAATCATGAAGAAACCCTAATCCATGAAAACCTTAAAAAATCTATAACTTCAAATATAATAACTAATTCGACCCTTTCTTGCGTATTCAGTTATTCGAGCACCCTTTCAGCCTAACAATGTCAAAGCTTACACGTACCTTATCAGTTTTACCCATCGGCCTATATAAAGTATTAACTCCAACTCTAACAAATCTGATGCCCTTATGTCTTACCTCCTCAAGCTTGGGGGGTAATGTACCGGATAAGACAAATACTACTCGGTCACTGTCACGAAACAAGGAATCTGAATACCTCTTTGACCTGAAGACCAACACTCAATAATTAATTACCTAAATAGAAAGGCTTTAATATAGGGCTGACTCATGAGCCCTATTAGCCCAAATATGACCTATAAAAGGGAAGTAAGAAGTATAGCTAAAAGGTTGACTTTTGAATAGAATATAATATTCATTGCTTATACCGACATTTGACTTTACCATTAAAGTGCCTTTTGCAGGTACATTTTCCTAATGCCATCAGATAGAATAAAGTCAAAGGTACTTGCAAGGATATCATCACACAATACAGTAGAGAAGCTTCTAGATGACTAGTATATCCCTAATAGAAACACTTTTTATTTATCTTCATTACATAAGAAAACATTATCATATATCCCAAAAAAACATCACATTACATTTGACATTCATTACGTTTATATATGTGTACAGTAAGGCTCCACCAAAAATTATGAAAAAATATATAATAATAATAAAACTCTTTTTAATAAATTAAAATTCATTTTTATTTTTTAAAACTCTTTTTTGTTTAACTTCTCTACTTTTTTTAAAAAAAAATTATGTTAAATTTATAAGAAAAATTTTATAATTTTTTGTTATTTTTTTTTCTTAAAACAACTTTTTTGCAAACTCATCCAAACTTGATCATAATATAATATGAATAGTAATTAACATATAAAATGTAAATTTTAAAAAATTTATTGCAATAATGTAATTTGAACCTTAAATATTTTAAAATAATTTTTTATTTTTTAAAAAATAAGTTATTAATATAATATACTCATTCAAAAAAATAAAAAAAATAAGTGATGTTTTATCAATACAACTTAAGTTTAGACATTACACTCATCCTTTTTTATAAAATAAAATTTATTATTTATTATTTTTAACAAGTAGAATGTTAACAATGTAATTTTTTCTTTTTAGCATTTACTAACGTATATGTATACATGCATAATGATAAATTAAAGAAGTTGAACTTATTTAGGAAAATTTAAAATTTCTCTAAACATCACTGAGTTAATAGTTATTATAAAGTATTTTGATTATTTATTTATTTTTATTTTGTATGAATTTAATTTATATTTGATAAAAAAAAGTAATTATGTGTTTAGGTAACGAATAGCATTATTAATTTTTCAAATATGCTATTAAATCTTAATGTTTTACCAATTATTAGAAATAATGTTAGTGATTTCATTGAAGAAAAAGGAAGGGGCCTTAGAACTTAAACATTGCTATAAATTTTTATAATATATTTTTTATTTAAAAAATTAATTTGTAAATTAGATTCTTTTCAAAAGTATTCAATGTAACATTTTTTAATATTTTTGATATTATTTTAAAAAATAAAGAATACTTATTTTAAAAATTAAATGTGATAATATAAATAAAATAAATTTTAAAAAAATAGTAAATTTACTTTTATTACATAACATACCATATTATTTAACACATTAATTGTTTTTCATCAGAAGTAACTTAACTAACTAGTTAACTAATCTATTTTAATATTAAAATTAAATTTTAATAAGATAGTCATACTTGTTATTTCTCACTATTTTTTTTATTAAAAAAATTGAAAGTCAAACGTAAAATTGACAACTTATTTTTTTTAAAAAAAAATTATAAGGATGATAATCATATATTACAAATAATCCCAATTTTAAAAATTTTTAGTAAGTCATATATAAATGTGACCCACTTTATCTGCATAAAAAAATTAAAAATTATCGCGATCTTTTAATTTTAAAATGAAATACACTACTGTAGTAAAAAAAATCTTTTTTTATTATTTAATATATTTTAATCAAAATATTCTAATTATACTAGATTAGAAACTACTCGATTAATTATACAAAAATGAAAACTGAATATCCTTTTGGTCTCATTAAAGAAGAAGGATACTTACACCCCTTCAGCTTTACTTTTTAGACGATGAGTACCAACACCCCTTTCGGTCACATCAAAATAAATTAATAAGTTAATTAAGATAATTATCCAAGCAACCAGAAGGATAATTTAGGGCTGATCCATCAAGTCCATTAGCCTAATATTATGTCTGTAAAAGAAAAGTAAAAAAGACAGGTAAAGAGTTTGACTTGAGAATATTTAATAAAATTTATTGTCTTATACCAAACACTGACTTCACTATCATAGTGAATTTGCAGATACCTTCTCCCTTATACACAAGAAGAATCTTGAATATTCTACAAGGTCGTCATAGCAAAAGACAAGGGCAGAGATTTCGACAAATAAGTGTATCCTTTACAGGAACACTAATAATTTAAATTTATCACATTATCAACTAATTATAAATTATTATATAATTAAAAATATTAATTTTATGATAACTATCTTAAATCACATGCCTAAAAATATTATTTAATTAATTAATGACAGATAATATTTATACTAATAAAAATATAAATAAATGTTGAGTATACATACATATTTATAAATATATAATTTATTTAATACTAGATCGATATGTATATTAACATAAATATATAATTTCATTTAATAGTTATATTAATAAAATTTATTATTTATAAAAGCTTATTAAGTGAAATAATAAAATATATTTTTGAATATATATATATATATATATATATATATTAAAATTAAAGAGACAAGAACAATTTCTAACTTTTACGTGAGAAAAAAAAATAAACTTTATATTTAATTCTCATAGTTTACATATTTATCACTTATATTTTGATTTGTGATCTAAACACGTTAATAATAAAGGTAATCAAATCATAATAAAATATTTGTATAAAAATTAAACTATTAATTATTTCAAATATAGTAATTAACATTCAAATTTTTTAAAACATAGCGACTAAAATGTAAACTTTTTTAAGTATTAAAAATAATTTATAAATATATCAAATATAAGAATTAGATATATATTTTAATCAATTATAATTTTAAAGAATACAATATATTAAATTGAATTGAATAATATATATATATATATATATATATATATATATATTATAATTTGATTTTATTTTCATAATACTTTTGTTTGAGTTCATAAATTTCATCTTTATATTTGTTTGATAGTTCCAAGAGTGGGTTTGTTGTTTTCTATAATCATGTATAAAATGCATTTAGTGTTATTGCAATGTGTTATGATGCATCTAATAAAATTGCATTTATTAAAAATATTAAATAGTGCATGTATGTGTGTATGATGATTAAACCGTTTAAGTTGCAACTAAATTTGAAATAAATTTAAATAATGACAAGGTTGGATGTATGAGCACAATTATCAATGAGTCTAAGAAAACTTTCCTTCTACACTAAATATTAGTGGAGCAACATTGGTCATGCTAGTTTGATGAAGTTGAGTATTTGACGTTAGATAAAAATATATTTATTAATATATATATATATATAATTTTTAAATATTAACAAATTTATATATGACATGATACATCATCAATTTTAAACTTTTATTTTATTATTTATTTAAAATATATAAATACAGAGTAATAGACCCCTACGGGTTAATAACTAGTAATATACGAAACAAAATAAACTAGTAATATTATTATTTGTGGGATTGGTTAGTTGAAGGAAACAAAGTTAAATGATAGTTTTAATGTTTCTAATTGATCCGTTTTATTACATTATTGTATATAAAAAAACTCATACACTTAAATTTTTATATAAAAACTTAGTTATAATTATTTATTAAAGTTATAACAAAATTTAAATATTTTTTTATTTTTATATATAAAAATTAAAATATAATATAATATTATATCATACGTAAGACTAAATTATAAAATTCCTTACACGAAAGGGTTGAAATAAAGTATAAAAAAAAAAAATCAAATATAGATATTAATTTAAATATCAAAGCAATTTTTATATAAATTGAATTTTAGGGCATTATTTTTTTTTACAGGAAAACAAATGTTATTAAAGAGAGTATGGATACTTAAAACTCTTAGACAAAGGAAGAAAATAAACTAGAATTCACAAAAAAATAAGGAAAATGAAAAGAAGTAGAAGTATAATCATTTTATGCTTTTAAGTTTTAAACAAGCAAAGACATGAGTTCAAGTGCCAATTAGCAAAGGTAATCAATTTTTTCTTGTTACACAATGACAATCACTTCTAAAATCTTAAAATAATAGAATCCAACAACTCCCTTTCATCCAAAACACTAGAAAAAAAAAACATATTATTCCTATGTAGTCATGAAGACCACACAACACTAACCCAAACAATAAATAGAGTATGAAGCTCACTTTTATTGCTACTAGTACCAATTTAAGATAAAAGATGAGAAGAAATATTTGCCAGTAAAACTATTAAAAATCCAAGCCAACATAAAGTAAAGTATCAGATCTTAGATGAAATTGAACATAGTAAAAACAAATGATTTGAAATTTTCTCCAAATAGGAACAGAAACATTAGGAAGTATTAGCTATATGGACACCATGACTATCAACCCTCTACAAGGAAGTGTATTCAACAGTAGTTGTCAAGAAAAAATAATATACTTGAGAAGAACCTTATCTTTTCATAACTTTCTCAAAATGTCTACCATAACAAGTGCAATATTATTCAGACAACTCATCAATTCAGATAACAATAAATAAGAAGATTAAATTGAATAACAACCTAAGGAATCAGCTCTCTAAACTTATTTATCCTCTTCCAAAACCCTCACAAAAACATCGTCTATAAGCTCTAACATAAGGTTATTAGTAGTGTGCTTATGTTGAAACAAACTTCTCCTTTAACTCACTTTCCATACCTACCTAGTTCCATCATGCAAATTATTTTTTAGAATATTGGAATTCACATTTCTTATTACCGCAAATAAACGTGAAAAAGCCTCACATAAACGCACTCCACCAACCCACTTATCCCACCAAAACAAAGTATTTAAACCATCCCCTACACACCTATCTAACTTCTCATCCAGTCAAGAATGACCTTGTTGAATAACCACCATCAGATCATACCACTACATAGAATTCTTATTATTCACAACAAGTCTATGAATAGAAGAGGCAAACTTATCATACCTTGCTTCTAAGACACAAACCCATAAAGAGCCAACACTATTAACACTAAACCATATCCATTTTCCAAGAAGGGTTCAATTAAACCACTCCTTATTGCGAATGTCCAAGCCGCCATCCTTCCGCAGACAACAAACAAAGTCCCATTTCACCTATAGGATTTTAGACCCATCCTTGACATCCCTTCAAAAAAGTTATGCTGAATGGATAGAAACTCCATAATAACTAACTTCGATGCTTTGTAAAAGGACAAGAAGTGTAACGAAATCGCATTGATGATAACATTAATCAGAATGATTGTCCCACCAATCAATAAATATCTATGTTTCTATGAGACTAACTATTTTTTAAGAACTTCAATCATACCTATCTATGCACCAAACTCTCTTGGGTTGTTATAATTTTAATACTGTTAACTAATTAAAATATATTATAAATAGTATGTTTAAATTAAATATTATAAAATAAATTATTCTTATTAGTATGGTAATTAAAAATAAAATGATAGTATACATAAAAATATTTATTTTTAATGTATTTTAATTAAATTATTTTGATGAAAGGACTAAAATTTAATATTTTTTGTAGAAATTAAAAATAAAAAAGTATTACATGTCAAAACAAAATTTATAATTTAACTAGGAAATAATTTTATTTCATGAAATGTCTTCTCGTAATTAATTGAAATTTCTAACGGTTAATTTCCTATAAAGTGAATTGTAATTGTAATTGTCAATAAAATCGAATTAAAGTGTTAGAATCTAGGGATTTTAATATGTCTCTTGATGACAATTGTAACAATCTTTTTCTAACAACGAAAATGCCAATTTTTTTTTTACCTATAAATTGATTCTTATTCTTAGTGAATCATTCTCATATAGTTTATCGCATGTATATTCTAATCAAGCAAACACACTTTCAATTACAAGCAACGTGTCAGACTTTCCTCCTTAGCAGTCCTAGAGACTGACTTCACATTTATACAAGGCATAAGGCGTCCCATACCACTTTACACCTTGTACTCCAAGGATCTAATGCGTCCCATACGACATTAGTTCACGAGGTAAATATTAAATCCTTAACTAGTATCATACCAATTTGGTAAAATCCAACATCAAAGAATTACTTACCTAGTGACTCTAATAACCCTAGTTAACATATGAAATTCCATACGTGCATAGGAACTCCCTTGTGCGACCATGATCCGATTGACACAATTGTGTTTCTGGTTGTAGCAATTTTGCTAACAGAATCTTCTTATAATCCTCAAGTATTCTTGTGCCCCTGGACACAACATCAAAGATTTGCAAAACAAGAATAAAAGAGAGGGGTGAGACTTTTCAAATACTCATAAAAGCAGCTAGGACTTGAAAGGAAAGAAAGAAATAAAGAGGAGAAAGTATAAACTTATATAAAACATTGATTTTCAAAAATCAACTTAACCAATATAATATAAATAATCTCATTCATTCACAAGCAGACACCTCATACATTTCCAATTCAATGGTAGACCATGATGCATGGGACTTATGCATATGCTGACATTTGGTTTGGTTTAAAATCATTTGTTATGCTCATGTGACTCTTGGATCCATTCCTATCATTAGAAGTTGTTAGGAGTTTCACTAGCCAGCGAACATTTCACATGTTTGGTAGGGACTCAAATCTCTGCCGACTGATCTAGCTCAACTAACATGATAAGCCTCAGGAGAAGGTTAGGATAAAGGAGCATCACGTGGAGACTCCCAGCCAGAGTTTCGGGGCCTAGAACACTCATAGGGCTATTGGTAAGTCACTCAACTTCATTAAATCCTCTAGATGTCGAGGTCCTCCCTATCTTTCACCAACAACAATTATAAAATAACCTCGTGACTTCCTTCACAGGGGAGAGGTATCTACACCCATTGCCATCTGAATAATTCATTTCTCTTTGGAGCTCAATCTCCATATCATGCATACAGGCGCCAATTCAAATCATAATTAATATCCCATATTGTTTCACATCACACACTCAGACATTGGTTTAAATCCAGGATCAATATTCCATATTCAACTATTTAGACAATTTTCACAAGAGATTGACATATACTTATACCAATGCTTTCAAGCACATCCACTTAAGGTCCCTAGCTCACTAGCCTTGTCTCTTTCTTTGAATTCTCAATTTTTATCCACCTAGTTAGTTTACTACTCATGATTAAAAAGATGTTAGATTTTTGCAAACATTTGCTTTCCTTGATTCAATCGTTAAGGTTCTATTGCAAATTCTAGGTCCAAGACAAGCAAGTGGCTAGACTCAATAGTGTTGTCATACTTACATGTCAATTCCGTCTATGTGTTCTCATTAACGCATACACACCCCTTCAGGGTTTCATAATCACAATGGGGGCCTCAATCCACTTCTCTATGCATCTCTACATGCTTTCAACCAGCTATGGGTCATCAATTCACATGTGCTAAACCAGGCTTTAAAATCATGCAGTCATCACATTCATATTCAAATGTCACAATGTGTGCAAGACTTATGCATATACAAATAATAGCATATTCAAAACCATAATACCTCAATCATCTTCATAAAAGGTGAATTTCATTCTCATAGGCGTCCTACATTAGGTTTGTCCAAGTTTCCTTACAGCATTTCATTCAATCTTTTCATCAGATATTTTGCTATATAGAAGGACTTTAGATTTTTTTTTTTTTTTTATTTTCTAAATCCACGAGCATAGTTAACGTGACTAGTATTTTATCAAACATAACCTAAGTCATTTTGTTTCTATTCTATACCATATTCAATTAAATTTTCTAAAAGGTCAGATACCTAAATCGAGGCTTCATTTTCTCTTTCCTTTTTCATCCATTATTGGAGTATATATTAAACTTGTTCAATTTCTTGCTTATTGCTTGTTTTAACTAAAATTATAAATTAGGGTGATTAAACATAGCATGACTTAAAGTCATAAGACTTGTCAGTTAATTATATTTTCTAAGTAACAGTCTGATTAATGGGTCATATCTTTTTCTAAATTATCAAGCATAAGTCTCTAGGTGTTCCTATCTAGCATAGTCTGGTTTGATTTTACTAGGTGATAGAATATAGATGTTAATTTATAGCTTAGTTCATTCAACTAGTTTCGGTGTACTTAATGCTATGATGTAAGGGACAATTTCCATTCTCCTTAGTATTCATCAAGTTTAAAAGTCTAAAACTTACCATGAAATTTTGCTTAACTTAACATTTAATCACACAATTTCACATATACATGTGTACCACAGTAATATAAACAAACATCTCAATATCAAATACATGTCTATAAACTCAAGAGAGTGGGGAATTCTCAAGAGTTTTCAACCACATATAACATTGATAATTTCATCAAGTGTATTCTTATCCATTCCATCAATTCCTAACTCGAGTCATATGAAAGTTTTCCCCCCTCACCATAGAGAGTAACTTAGCTTGGTGAGGAAAGACGCTCCATTTCCAGCCTGGTTTGGGTTGTAATAGCGTTTTTCTCAACAGGATCGATAATCGTCCTTTTCGAGTGGTTCTTGCTATTGAGCCCATAACTTAGGCATTAGTATCTGAATGAAGTACATGAGGTACCAATGCATTTCTCATTCAAGAATACAGACATAAAGCTCATTAGAGGAGGTTTTTAACTGAGTCAAATAATTTTAGTTAACTAAACACAGTATCAATACAACACGGTGCTTAGTTCTGAACAACTAGAATTTCAAGTTTCGATAAACTTACCAAATGGAGTGTAATTGAGTGATATAGTGTCCATATTGTGCTCAAGATAGTTCTTTGGAAAGGTAAAACTGTCATGATTTAGAAAATGCGTTGCTGACTTATCCTCGTTCTTTGAGGAAGCAAATGGAATCTAATTCAAACTTGGGATAACTTGTTAGAAAGCTTATATAATCTAGAATATAGGAACATGGTTAGGAAATGTTTTCCACATGCATGCATAGGTTTCCAGAAATTGAGAAAAAGTTGCTGCCACATGCAATTTCATAAAAACATTTTTTACAAAATTCTACATTGGACAGCTTGAGAGTTTTGGACCAAAAGCAAGAGAAATGACGTCCAAATTGAGTTCCGCAGAAAGGGTTTGGAAACTAACATCCTAAGGATTATGGAGATGTTCTTAAAATAATTTTTCATGCATGCAAGAGGTACAGAATAACAATTTTACTGAGATGTGTTTCTGCTGTCATGGATTGTTTTGGCAGATTTAAGATACTTAGTTCATGCATGTCGTTGAGAGATCAAATGGACTTCAAATCAAGCACAAGATAGCTTGATGAAAAGGTTATGACATAAGAAACACAAGTACGTGAATGCATGTCAATAAAATCATATGAAAGTGGTTCAAAAAGAAGACTTTTACTGCTGTTAGCAGAGAAAACGTAATTCTGAGACAACTTTATTAAAAATTGCATATCTCATTAATTTGTGGTCCAAATCAGGTCCAACCAATTTTGTTTGAAAGCTAAGACATTAATTTTTATAAAAATATGTTCCTTCAAATTTTTGGGAATACATATTGGTCGCAGCACTCACATTAATGCAGAGTGTGTCTGCTGATTTTTGAAATGAGACCTTTGTTTGTCCTGACATTTCGACTTAGCAAATGAGATTGAATATGGGCTTAAGATAGCTTGTTGGAAAGATCTAATTACAAGAATTTCATAAGTGTTTATGAATGTTCATAAAGCTGGATGAAGAGGGATTTAAAAACACATTTTTTCATTGTTTTCATAAATTTTTTAGAATTGGATATATCATGGTAAAAATAGTTTTTCTCCTTGATCTTTGCTCCAAATATTACTCCGAAAGTGGCTATGGAAAGCTAATGAAGTGTATTATGTGAAGGAATAAGGCCAAGTTAAAAACAAGTAGGTTTAGCAAGCGAAAAATGCAGAACAAATTTCATGCAAGGTGAAAAATGCAAACTTTCTCTATGAAGTTTTTGCGTGCGTCTCACCATTTTTCGCATATCTTGATCAATTGGAGTCCAATTGATGAGCCGCAAAGTGCGTCAGAAAGCTGAGACAATAAGGAACAAGATGGAAGGTTTATATTTCAATTTCTCTGCATGAATTTTTCCCAAAAATTGAAGAACAACGGCTGTTAGACTAGCAAAATTTAGCTTGGATTATACTTACGAAATTAAGTCATTGAGGTGTGAAACGAACTCCAAATCAAGCTTGAGATAGTGCGTCAGAAAGCTATCTTTATGTAGCTTATGAAAATCAAAATTATAGATTGAAAGAGATCACTTAGGAGGGCATGAAAATTGATTCTTTATACTATTTTTGCATTAAAACGTAAGAATGAAGGCACTCACGTTCTCTAGGTGATTGAGGGGCAAATAATGTTAGATTTAAGCCTACAATATACTATTTGAAAGGTATTTCTGCAAGAAATATAGAAGGATGCTTGCATGTCAAGTTTGGAAACTAGAGAAGCAAGAAAAATGACCTCCTTTGTTGCTGAAACACTGAAACGCAGAGCAAGGAAGAGATCTCACTGTTTTTACCACAACTTGTGAATCCGATGTCCGTTTTGAGTGAAACTACTTGCGTTTGAAAGCTTTTCCATAGCACAATTCAAATATGTAGTTATTGGGTATAGAAAAATAAGTTTAGAGGGTCAAAAATGTCTCACACAATGGATGAATGAGGGAGGTTTCAAGCTTTTTCATGGAGGAGGTGCAAGAACCTTGGCTTATGCATGGAGAGGGAAATGTTCAAGGCTTTGGCTGTGAAGGGTGGCAGTTTACAACCCAAAGGTCACCAAAAAATAAAGAGAAATGGTGGAGAGAAGAGAGAACCGAGAGAAAGTGTGTGAGAGAGAGAGCTTACACGGTGAGGGAGAAAGAATAAATTTTAGTTTTGTCAATCTTTCAACATATGGCTGCACGTGTGTCACGCATGCAAGAGCTGGTCTTCCTTCGCTGACACATGGTGTCACGCAAGCAAGGGATTCTCCTTCTTCGACACATGGCTGCCATGTGTCATCACGCATGCAAGGGCTTCTCCTACTTCGACACGTGACTGACACATGTCATCATGCATGTAAGAGCTTTTCCTTCTTCGACACATGGCTAACACGTGTCATTGCGCATGTAAGGGTTCGCCATATTTTTCCACCTATCGTCACCTATCTTATGGTTTTGTCACCTATTTCATGAATGCATGATATTTTGAGGGCAGTCTGGTCATTTCACAATTCATTTAAAAAAAACTTGTTGAAGCAAAATTTACCTTGTTGAGGTTTGAAACCAGAGATTTCTAACTCTTGAATAAGGACTAACCTTTCTACTACTGCACCACCTTTGCTAGTGCATATAGCAATTGCAACACAAATATAATTATGGGATTTTCAAATAATCCCACGCATTGAGATCCATCTCTTAAAAAATCAAACACGACGAATTATTGGAACGAAATAAAATTAGTATTCTATCCCAAAATTTCTTTAACCAAAATCATAAAATTTCGTAAAATACGTTGAATTATCTTTGAGAAAAAAATGGAATCGTATTACACACGTGAACATGGAAGGGAGCAAAAATAAGGATGTTACAACAATGAAATTGTGAGAACTATCATGGAAAAAGTTAATATTTCCCTATCGAAAAATGAAGATCAAGAATTAAACCTAATGATTCCTAAGATATTTGTCCAAAGATTAGGGTTCCTTTAGATGACTATGAGCTGTGGTGTTTCCCATGTAAACTGATTTTAATTGTCAAACTGTTAGGTAGATCAGTGTACTTCAACTATCTTAATCAAAAGCTAACAAACATTTAGGAAAAAATGGATCGTTAAAAATCTTAGATCTGAATAACAACTTTTTTCTTGTACAATTTGATAAAAATGAAGATTATAAATTAGCTTTGTTTAATGGACCCTAACTTATCCTTGACCACTACCTGTTGGTCCAACAATGGAGGCCTTTATTTAGGAAAGACTAGGAACTTAGAAAAATTGCTGCTTGGGTGAGGATCCCTGACCTTTCCTTGGAATTATACAATGATAAATTTTTATGGCAGGTGGGAGTTTGCCTGGGATCTATGTTGAAGATAGATTCCCATACTTCATTGCTCTCGAGGGATAGACTTGTTAGGATCTGTGTAGAATTGGACTTAAGAAAAATTTTATCCCTTCCTTTATGGTGCTAGGTCAAGAGTTTAAGGTAGAGTATGAGAGACTGCACCTTATTTTTTTCTCTTATGGAAAGTATGGCCACTAAACAAGAGTAGTGCATGGATATTAGTCAATCTCATACAACTGCCACTGTTTCAATGGAAAAAAAATGATGTTTCTCCCCCACAACCTAGGAATAGTGAAGATAAAGGTGAAGATCCTCTTATAGGAAATGAAAAGGAAAGGCAGAGTAGTTATGGGCCATGGATGCTGGCTAAAAAACTTATGAGAAAGAAAATAGGACAATCTAGGACAAATGACCCTCTCAATTATGTGGATACCAGTAAGGATCATATTTCAAGATCTCAGTTTGATGTCTTAGGCAATAAGGAATCCCAGTTAGGGAATCTCAATAAATCCTAGTACCCAGAATACTAATACAAATCTTATACCTAAGCCCTCTCATAGTATTCTCACTTAGAATAGATATAATAATAAGAATACTATCAAATCTGGTAATTATCTTAAAAAGATAAATAAATCTAGAATAATTCTAAAATAGGAAAAATCAGATAAGATTAAGGTGATTCCCCCTCAGACTGAGATTAGGATGGATTGTGAAATTAGTAAGAAGAAAACTGATAATCATGATAATAAAGAAATCTTGTACTTGATGAATCAAATCCAACAAGATATAATTCAGAGTTCTAATGGAAGTAAATCTTTATAAATCGTTTGTGTATCAATCCTAAGGGTATCTGGCCGCAACCTAATATAATGACCCCTAAAGAGAAGCATCCAGATCCTGGCAAGCAAAATAGTATTAACACTGTTTAGGAACAGGAATTTAATAGGATGAGGACCTTCAACCCATGGAGTGTGTTTTTAGTTCTCAGCATATTTCAGATGCTATCAAAACCTCTATCCCTTTCTCATGACCTGTCTTTTTTAGAACTGTAGAGGAGTTAGAGGAAAATGTTTCTTCAGACTTGTTAATGACTTGATCTCTATTCATCATTTGGATTTCATAGCCTTTTTTGAACCTAGAGTCAGTAAAGCTAAAGCTGATAAAATTATTAAAAAACTTAATCTAGATACTTCTGAAAGGATTAATGCTATTGGATTTTCTGGGGGAATTTGATGCATTTGGAATACTAAAAAGGTTAATATAGGTATTCTTCACAAAGCTAAATCAGTCATCCACTTGATAGTTAGGTTTCAGGGATATGAGGAGTGGGTTCTCTCCTCTATATATGCTAGCCCCATGAGAATTTGCGCTCTGATTTCTAGAAGGATCTCATGGACTTTAGTGTAAATATCCAGTCCCCTTAGTGTTTGGCTGAAGATTTTAATTTTGTTTTATATGAGAGGGAGAAGGTAGGGGGTAGACTTGCCAATCCCAGCTCCATTAAGAAACTTGCTAATTGTCTTGATTATTGTGGACTGCAAGATGTAGGTTTCAAAGGAACCCCGTTTACTTGACAAAGAGGACAATTAAAAGAAAGATTAGATAGAGTAGTGGCTAACGATGCTTGGCGTACCTTGTTTCATAATAGTTTTGTCATTCATATTCCTATTTCCAAGTCTAACCATGTGGGTCTATGGTTGAAAATTAGGGGTAGGATGCCCCTATTAAAAATAATATCACATTTAAGTTTTAGCTTCTTGGCTATCCCATAGTGATTTTCCCTGTCAGGTCAAGAAGGCTTGGATTAGATCCAGTTCTTAGGTGGAGAATGTGCTTAGATTTAGGAAAACATTTCTGATTAGAATCAAAATGTTTTTGGTAACATTTTAAAAAGAAAGTGTATTTTCAACTAAAGGTATCTCTCACTGGTTGGCTGCTAAGAGTAATCCTTTTCTTTCCAATCCCACGGTTGCCTTATGGAAGAAGTACCTTTTAATCCTAGACCAAGAGGAATGTTACTGGTTTCATCATCATAAAGTTGTATGGCTTAACCTTGGAGACAGAAATACTAAGTTTTTCATAAAGCAGCCCAAATTCGTAGACACAAAAATATTATAGAAGCCTTAAAAGATAACAATAATATGTGGGAATATAATCCTACTAAACTTAAAACCTTGGACATCCAATATTTTTAGAACCTGTATCATGACCCTCACCCATCTGGTTTTCATCTTGATAGTACCTCTTCTTTTCCTCTCTTCAAGGATATGGATATAGTTAGATTTCAAGCTCCTGTAACTATTCGAGAGATTAAAAATGCCTTGTTTAGTATAGAAAATTTTAAATCTCTAGGGCTTGATGGTTTGCATGCTTTATTTTTAAAAAACTAGTGGGATTATCTTGCCCCTTTTATCTCTGACTTTGTTATGGATATTTTTAATAACCCTCATCGTATAGTTAATGTTAATAGTACAACTATAACTCTTATTCCTAAAACTCATTACTAAAATCATAGCTAATAGATTAAGGAATTCTCTGCCTTTGTTAATTTTTGAAAATCAAACTAGTTTTGCTCCAGGTAGGCAAGGGATTGACAATTCCCTTATCCTTCAAGAACTCCTTCACTCCTTTAATAAATTAAGCACATTATAGTTTTATGATATTGAAATTGGATTTAGAGAAAACCTATGATAAAATTAGGTGGAGTTTCATTCTGGATACTCTGCTTAAGGCTGGTCTTGACTCTTTTTTATCTAATCTCATTTATGAATGTATTTCATCTTCTTCTATGTATCTGAACTGGAATAATAAACCTACTAACTCTTTTAGACCTTATGAGGAATCAGGTAGAGAGATCCTCTTTCTCCCTACCTTTTTGTTTTATGTCTTGAAAGGCTAGCTAATTTAATTCAAGATAAAATCATTAATAAAGATTAGACCCCTTTTTCCTTTAATGGAATAGGTCCTAGGTTATCCTATTTATTCTTTGCTGATGATATCATCCTTATTACTAAAGCAGACATCCAACAGGCTAAGAGCATTCAATAGGTCCTAACTTCTTTTTGCTCTGCTTCTGGACTCAATATTAATTTTAATAAATCTTCTATCTTTTTCTCTAAAAACAATGATCCTATTCTCTCTAGTACTATTTGTGATAAGCTTAAAATCAAGTCTCAGGTTAAGTTTGGAATTTATCTTGGAATCCTTATTAACCATCATAAACCCAATAGGACAGACTTCTCCCATCTCATTGACAAGATCCAGAAAAAACTTGCTTCTTGGAAAGTTAAGTCTTTGTCTATGGCAGGAAGGGTCTCTCTGGCCCAATCTTGTCTTATGAGTGTACCAACCTATACAATGCAAGCCTTGGTTCTCCCTGTTTCAATCTGTGAGGAAATCAATAACATTTGCAGGAATTTCATATAGGAGTCTCTGGGTAAAAAGAGATGTCATTTGATTAGTTGGAATAAGATCTGTAAACCTAAGAGTCTTGGTGGTCTAGGCTTTAAGGATATTATTCTCCTTAATAAAGCTTACTTGTTAAAGCTCTATTGGAGGTTAATTAATTCTCCTAATGACCTTTGGACCCAGGTTATAAGGAGCAAATATAGGTTTGTTTTGGGGCATAATCCTTGTATTAGTTTCCCCCAAAAGGTGTCCCATCTATGGAAAGGGCTGGCCTCTGTATGGCCAATTTTTTCAAAGGGGCTGGGATGGACTCTTAGGGATGGCTCCACAATTAAATTTTGGACTTATATATGGCTTCCCAATCACCAATCTTTATTTGAGCAATCTATTTCTCCTGTTTCAGAAGCTGATTTATGTGCTCCTACGACTTTTTCTGCATCCCAGGGTGTTTGGCAGTGGGATAAGTTCAAAGATTATCGTCCTAATCCTATAAACCTTTTAATTAGTGAGATAAACCCTCCTTTTAGGACTGGGGTCATGATTTATTCTTTTAGAATTTAAATACTAATGGCAATTTCTCCCTTAACTCTGCTTATTCCCTGCTGTTGGATCTCCTCTTGAATTATACTTCTTGTAATAAGGTGTTTGATATGATTTGGAAGTGGAAAGGTCCATTGAAAATCAATCTATTTTTGTGAAAATTAGGGCACGGTAAATTGTTAACAAATTTGGAGTGATTTGATAGGAATATGGCTGATTCAACTTATTGTTCTAGGTGTGGTGAGGCCTCTAAGTCCATTGCTCATGTTCTTCAGGACTATTTTCATGCTAGACAGGTTTGAAGCCATTTTATTTTTTCAGATAATTAGGCTTTTTTCTTTAGCTGTAGTTTTGATCAATGAGTGAGCAGTAATTTATCCAATAGGTATCATAATAAATTTCTTGATTGGAATAGGCTGTTTGGTTTTGTAACTTGGCATATTTGGAAGGATAGAAACTCCTTTATTTTCCAAAATTTCTTTGTTTCTCCTAATCAATTGGCGCAAAGAATTATTTGGGAGTTTAAATATTTCAACTACTGGTATAATCATAACACTAATTCTGTTTTTGGTTCTGTGTTGCAGCAAGTTAGGGTTAGCTGAATTCCTCCTAGTCATGGTCATCTGAAGATAAATGTAAATGGCTCGGTTCAGATAAAGGGATGACTGGCTTTGGAGGTCTAATTCGAGATGAGAAAGGGTTCTTTATTGCTAGTTTTCATGGTAGTACCTCCCCTTGCACTCTCTTGGTTGCTGAATTGTAGACTATTTTTTAGGGAGTTACCCTAGTCATTAAGAAGGATATTCAGTGCATTTGGTTTGAAGGAGATTCTAATGATGCTCTCCATCTTATTTTAAATGTTCCTTCCAAGACACTCCATTTATTTGCTTTAATCTCTGATATCAGATCTCTGTTAAGACAAATTAATTTTGTTAGATTTAACTTTACCTGTAGAGAAGTCAGTCAATGTGCAGGTTGACTTACAAAGTTTGGAGCTGAGTGTTGTAGTCTTTGTATTTTGTTAGATCAACCTCCCTCCCTTCTATTGCCTTTTCTTTGTTTAGATGCTTGGATGCCTCTGGGTCCTGGGCTGTTAGACCCTAGTTGTGTTTTGCTGAGCTTTTACCCTCCTTTTTTTAGAAAAAAAATAAAAAATAAAACCGAATTAACACGAAACAATTGTATCTTAAAGGGTTAAGCATTCTTAGTACATATTTTAAACGATGTCATTGGCCATGCCCTATGAAAGTCTCATAGTCGTTAATTAATTCATTAACCATGACCTTTCTATGTAACTATTTAAGTGATGTCATAATTTAACCCGGGTCTTAGACTTATTAGACGCTGTAAGAAACCATGGTTAACACATCTTCATAAGATATTGGTATTATTAGTTAAAGTCTTAAATTTGATATTGATTGTCTACGAAACTCCTACCATACTCAATTGTAACGATAAGCTTTTTGACTACATTCAGCCAAAGCACATTAAGAATTGCCAGATAGTAATTTAAACAATTAACTCTAATAATAAGTCTTCTAAAACAATTGATCAAATGTTTAAAGTGACTTTAAGTTTGGAATAGGTATAATTTTCCTTGACAAAGTTATTCGCAGCAATTCACTTTAAATACTTTATATTTCATGTACCGACACGAAGGTCTTGGTCTTTCAAAAAGGAATATTTAGAATGTTTAGTAAAATTAAAAACTAAATATATAAAATAAAACAAACTTCTAGATCAATGGCAAGTAATTGGTTAAAGTTATATGTATATTTGAAAATAAAAAATAATAATAATAAAACCGAGACAAAAAACATATTTATTGTTTTATAATTTTACACCGAGTTTAATTTTTGTCTCTTTCGTACATTTATTTCCATTTTTAGTCTTAATTTTTTTTAAAAATAAATTTATCTCAACCACTAAATTCATCATAAATACTATAAAATTGTTCTCATGTGACATGACATCCATTTTGGTAACAATAACAGAACCCCATATATGGGTCTACCTATTATTATTATTATTATTATTATTATTATTATTATTATTTTATCAAAAGATCGGATAAATTTGTTGAGATTAAAAATAAATTTGGAGTTCATTTAATGAAAACATTTTTCCATACGAGAGGAATTAACAATAACTGAAGACAGGAGTAAATTATGATTTGAAGTTGATTTTCTTATTATGTTAAGGCTTTAAATCTTGAAATCGTCTATCCGTTTATAAGAAGATTAGACCTGAATATTCACTCCCGATCTATTCTTACATTTATACTTGAAGGAATATGGGTCAAAAAATTATATATGGGACAAAAACAAAGTTTAATTAATTGATTGTAGTCTTTTCTAATTAATATATACATTATAATAATACTTGTAAAATAAAATAAAATAAACAAATTCTTACTATTTAGGAAAAGAAATTGACTTCAGTATATAATTTATTAGTATTAATTTTTTAAGTACATTATTAAATAAAAAATTAATTTTGTTATTATGTAAAGTAATTTTTTATATATATTATATATTTAATTTAATGTTAATTTAAATTTTTAATTCTGTAAATAATAGAATATTTATTACTATAAAATATTAATATATTAATTTTATTTAATATGATAAAATATTATGATTAATAATTATATATTTACTTTTTAAAACTTTATAAAATTTCAAAACAGTCATATGATATATTTTTAATTATATATTTAAAAATAATTTAATTTATTAATTTCTGTGAAGTATACAAAATCTAATTCCAGTTATTTATATTATTTTTACATAATTATGCTATTAGAATTTCAATCAAGTATTTGCTGAACATAAAATTATTCATGAACATTTACTTAAAGCTTCATGTTTTAAGAGAAGATGTCATTCACATAATATCCAAATTTGTGTATATTAGATTATTTATTCTGAGTTTTGCCGTCATTTAAAAGATACACTTAAAAAAATACATTATAATTATTATTTTGAAAATTGAGAAATAATTTTTAAGTTTATAATCTACATGTATATATGCTTTTTAAAGATCGAAACAAAATTACAGAATATATAAATTATCTTAAATTAAAAGTTTAAAAACTTCATTTAAATGACTCAAACAAAAATATTAAATAAGCTATTTTGTCAAATGTATTAATCTTACAAATAACATAAAATATGAATATATAAGAAAAATTTTGAATGAAATAATGAATATCTTATAAAATAGAATAAGTTAAAAAGAAATCAATATTATTTTTTTATAACAAAGTTCACTATTTTTAAGTAACGAGATTTTAAAATCACATGATATCTTTTTAACATGACTAAATAAAGACGCTAAAAAAATATTTTTAATTTAGTACAAAGATCATATTTATTATTATAAAAAATAAATAAATTTCGTTAGTCATCTACTATTATAATATCACTACAACTCAATTAATCTATCCTATAAATATTATCTACATGTACTCAAGAAATGATAAATCCAATGACATCTCTCAAAACGAAATAAGATTGTATTTAAAATTAACAAATAATAATGTTTCTTAAATTATTTGATAAAATTCAAAATATGACATATAATTAATTTTTTTTTATAAAAAAGTATTTTATTTCTTTAATGCCAAAGTAATTTTAGACATATAATATGTTTTAACGTACATTTAAAATATTCAATAAATAAAAAATAGCGTAATTTAAAAAGTCATCTTTAAATTAGTAATTTAATTATTTATATAATAATAAATTAATTTGTTTTATTTTGTTCCGCTTTTTAAACAAAATATATCTTTAAACTAAAATATCTATTATCCTTTTATTAAAATTATTCTCTTTCCTCCTTTTGAATCAAACAATACGTTAAACCTAAAATTTAACATATGCAAGGGCATTAAAATTTCATTCTTATGATAGTAAATTCATTTTTTTTTCATAACTTTAGACATAGTCGTCTCTTCTTTGACTTTACTACACTATATACTTTTAAATTGTGAATAATGGGGTTAGTTTGGAATTTCGTCACACCAGCTCCCGAGTAATAAAATAAACAAATCTCTCTTCCATTTTTCTTTCAGCTTTTCCCCTCTTTAATTTCTATGCAACTTTCTTTTTCTTTAAGTCTTTCTTTTTTATTTTCTCTCTTGAAATGATTAATCATTTTTAAATTATCAATACTCAAATACTAAATTTGACTCTTTTAAGATTATAAAATATTTTAATTCAATTTAATATTGGATAATTCATAGATCGATATTGAATTTAGTTTTGTATAATTCAAAACTAAAGTCACAATGGTTGGGTAAGAAACATTCGGAATGTCCACAGGTATTTTTCTTTTCTCCCTCTATAAAAAAAATCATATTTATAAATAAAAATACTGTCAATTTTATAAGAAAATTAATTTTAGTTTTTAGTGACTTAAAGGCATACCGTGATCGATGTTTACTTTTGGACAAAAAGAACCTAATCCTCGTCAGCAGAATGCCCTTAATTTGTTTCATATGATTATAGAACTTTTATTAATATTTTTAAAAATATATTAAAAATAAGAAAGAAAACAAACTATATCCATCTTTATCAATTATCTCATATAAGTATATCTTTATCGCGATAACTTAATTAAAACGTTATAAAAATTTACAAAAGACAATTGAAAACACAATCACATGCACTAACACCTACGAAAGCAATTGAACCCAGACTTAATAACCATCTGTAAACATTACGATAAAGAGAAAAAGCGATCTATTAAACGGGTCTGAACATTCACTCATAAAAATAAAATAAAAACTATGTAGATGAATATAAGTACGGTAGTACCTTACTAAAATCTATATTAATATTCACATGTTATTTAATATATTAAATTCGAAATAAACTACTACCGTTATGCAAATCATTCTAATTATGTCATTTACAATATTTTTACGCAAAACTCTATACATAATGTATAACTAATCAACGTTAATGTATAATTTTTAGCATATCATGGAGGATGCATACACCATACTTATAAATTAGTTATTTTATAAGTTTATTTTGTTAAATTTATTTTTTGTTAGTATGTTTTCTAATTAATTTAATATGCTCATTTTTAAGTTTAATTAAATATTTATTGTTATATATTGTTTGGTATGAAATAATATTTTTATTAAAGTAAAGTGTTACTAATCTTAGACCTTATTTTTCATTTAAGTGCTGCCATATACTCTTTTCGATCATTACGGCAAACTAGCGAAATATTAATAAATAGACCCTAAAAAATTTAATAAATAACTGTTGAATTAAAAAATGTATTATACACTCTTTCTATTATTTTTAATGTATTTTTAACACAATATTTTAGTTATTAACTAATATTTTTAATATACTGTTCTGTAAGACCTTTATTGATTTTTATCTACTCCTTCCATTTTAAATTAGGAGTTATTTTCATAAAAAAATAATATTAAGTGAAAATTTAATATTTAATGAATATTAAATATTTTATTTTAATTCTACAAAAACTTAATATAATGATTTTTAATAATCTATGAATTAAGTTTTCAATAAATAAACAAAAATTAGTAAAACTAATTTAATAAAATTCATCTACTAATTAATATATTTATTTTTTATTAAAAAAATATAAATAATAATAAAATTTATATTATAAATTAAAATATTCTATTTGAGAAATAAAAACAACTATCTCTCACGATTTGTCATTGTCATGTGTACTTTTAAGTTAAATTTATTTAAAAATAATAATATAAATCATATTCTTTCTTGTCACAATAATTTTATTTTAATTTTTTCTATATTTTAGATATAAATTTTGTTAATTAAATTTATTTTATTATTTTATATAAATTTTTAGATTTTTCTTGAATCTCTACTTTTATATTCATAAATCTTTTCTTATTTCTTTATATAAAATGTTAATTTTTTACAAATATATTTATTTATATAATATTTATAATGCTTAACATATTATTTTTATTATTTTGAAATAAATTATATTTTAAAATTATTATAATTTTATTAAATTTTTATCATTTGACACATTATTTTTGTGATTATAAAATGAAGACAAAATAATTGTTTTAAATTAGTATTTCAAATAATTTTATTATTATTATTATTAGTACTTCAAATTACTAATCAATTAATTTAAAATAAAAGAACTTATAACTCCAATTAAAGTTGCTTTAATGCCGTAATGAGCATCGCTAAAGATCGATAATCATTCTCACGTTGAACCTGGTGTGCATGGTCTGGCCAATGACGAGCCAAGAAAATATTGAATATTCACGTAGGTGAGACTTTCCTATGAACTCAAATAGCCGCTTTTTCTTTTCAATTTTGTTGAGTACTATTGAATCACAACTCGCGCATTTGTCTTTATAATGTTATGTATATTTACTGAGTGATATCAGTGTCCCACAACTACTAGTAAATTAACTGATCTTCTCTATATATTTGAATAACTCTAAGGTATTTTAGTATAAAGATATATAAATTATTTTTCATTTGAGATATTATAATTCTATCATTATTACTATTATAGTTTTGTTCTTGTTATGACATTTTTTTTTTATTTTTTTAAAGACTTTATTTATCTCGGTCTTATAATCAAGTTTAAATATTCAAATATAATATTTTTATATTAAAGATATGAAAATATAATTTTTTTTAAAATATTATATTTACATATTTAAATTCAAAATCTTAAAAATTGAAGTTAATAAAGTCTCTTGTTTTTTTATTCTATCATTTATCATATTATATATTTTTTTTCTGCTTTTTCTCTCCACTCATTTTATGTCCCTACCATGGGATGTGAAAAAAAATTCATTTTTGTTACAAGCTATTACCTTGTTGACAAGGAAGTCCAGAAGCAACTTATATATAAATGGAATTAACGGAGACAACATCTCTCATATATACAGTAGTAAACAAAAGGCAGAGATGAATTCAGCCAATGTCTTGTCATGTTTTTTCATGGCTTTGTTTTACGTGCAGGGATCGAAAGGATGTTTGGAGAAAGAAAGGGTTGGTTTGTTAGAGATAAAGGACTACTTCCACGTTCGATATAACTTTCCAACTTGGAATGCTAGTGATTCTAACTGTTGTGGATGGAGCGGTGTTGTATGCGATCAACCCACTGGGCGTGTGACGGATCTTCTTCTTGAAAGTCTTCACTCTGATCAAAAGGTTATGAACTTCTCATTGCTGCTTCCTTTCCAACAGTTAGAGTATCTTGATTTATCAGACAACTATTTCAATGGTTCCGTTGTGATTGAAGGTAAAGTACCTTAAATATTACCCTAGAATTCTCATGGTTCTTTTTCTATGTATGTCATGCATGGGCATGCTTTCAACTTAATCTCTTCGCTAAATTAAAACGTGAGGCTTACGAAAACTTTGTTTATAGCTTAATATTGTAATTTATCAAAAATTTATAAATTTGAGGCTCTTGTTATTATTTTTTTTAACATAAGATGTAATAAATATTGTTCTCCTATATTCATGTGCTAATTATAATTTAATTAGTATCTCGCAGTTGCCACTTTCTTCTTATTTATTTCTATAATACAAATTTAAGTTCTAATTTTTAAAATAAGATAATTTCTTTATGTATGGAGATAAAGCTCATTGAGATAGCAAAGCTCAAGAATGGTTGGAAAAAATTATTTCTTTTTAGTGAACACATGTGTTCATAAATTAAAAAAATATTCATATTTAAAACTTATATTGTGAAAATTATCAAAACTTAACTTAATAAATAGAAAATTGTTTATATTTTGATTTTCAAATATCTCATTAAATAATATTGGCTGAAATTTTGAGTATTAGTTTATCTCAACTTTAACTTTGATCTTATGAATCTATTTTAGGCATGGAAATAGGTAAGGTCGCCTGATAGAGTCTTGTGGCCTGGCCTAGTTTAGGCTTGTTTAAGTAAATAAGTCAGGTCTGAGTTATTTATAAAGCCTGACAGACCAGCCTATATAATATATATATATTATAATTTAAAAATAGAGCTGTTAAAATATATTTAAATAATAAATTTATTTAATAATATATTTTTTATATTCTTAATTCTATTATTATTAAATTAATATATTATGTTATAATTATTTTTATTTATAATTATAATAAATAGAAATTATAATCTATTAAAAATATTTATACACGATTATACTTTTTAAATAATAAATTTATTTAATAATAAATTATTATATTTGTTATATTTAAACAAGTTAAAGAATAATTAAGTCTTTGAACATAAATAAGATGTAATTAAAACTAAATGAAATAAAATTTAAAAATAAAATAATAAAATTATATTAATATATTTTTTATACTCTTAATTTTATTATTAGTAATTTAATTATTTAATTATTATATTAATATATTATTTTTAATTTTTTTCTTTTATAATAAATAGAAATTATTTAAATATGAATTATATTTTATTCAAAACTAAAATTTTATAAAAAATTATAGAAAAATAAAATAAAAAATTTAATGTACAATATACATATATAATAGGACCATATAGTAAATAATATAATTTTAAATAAATTATGTATAATAATATAAACTTTTATAACTTACTATGTGTTTTACTTTTATTGGTATAAATTTTTTTTGACTAAAGTACCCATAAAAAATAATTTAAATACTAGGTCCATAACACACAGCCACATACTTAAATATAAATATGTCAAATTTTAATTATTTTATATTATATTCAAAACTAAAAATATTTATACACGATTACACATGTTTAAAAAATAAATTTACTTAATCATAAATTATTACATTTGTTACATTTAAATAAGTTGAAGAATGTCTAAGTCTTTGAACAGAAATAGGATACAGTTAAAATTAAACGAATTAAAATTTAAAAATAAAAATTAATATTCAATTATTATATTAATATATTATGTTATAATTATTTTTATTTATAATAAATAAAAATTACTTAAATATGAATTATATTTTATTTGAAAGTAAAAATTTATAAAAAATGATAATAAAATAAAATAAAAGACTTATTATAATACATACACACACACACACACACACACACATATATATATATATATATATATATATATATATATATATATATAATCAGACCATGTAGCAAATAATATAAATAATATAGTTATAAATAAATTATATAATAATATATATTTTTGTAACTTGCACATGTTTTAATTAAATTATTAGTTAATTTATTAATTTATATGTAATATATAAGAATGTGTTTTAATTTATTGTATCAGTAATATTTTTTATATTATATTAACGTTATAGTATAGTTAATTTTATATTTATTTATTAATTTAAAATAACAAATTAATGAAACAAATAAAATTAAATATTTTATAATTATTTTTTAATTTAATAATTATTATTATTATCATTATATATATATATATATATATATATTGCATTAAGTTTAAATTTATTTATTTTTAAAAATATAATAATTTTCTTTTAATTGATTCAACAAATTGTGTAAATTTTATTTTTTGTAATCAATTTTATGTGTTTACTATAACTTTATTTGTTGAATATAAGATATCTTTAAATAAATAAAATATGTTTCTAAAATAAAACTAAAATCTTTAATACTTATATAATTTTTAAAAAATAAATCAAGAAAAATATAAATATAAATGTTATAAATATAAAATATTTATAATTAATACTTAAATAATATTTTAAAAATTATTTATAAAATTATATAATTATTATTATAATTATTTAATAATTATTAATAACATAGATAAAAATTAGAAAAATATGTAAACTAATTTGACAATAAAATATTTATATTTTTATTAATATTAAAATATTTTTTTTATAATAGGCTTTGTTAATAGACTTCAAGTCAGATCAAGCCACTTAAATAGATAAGGCCTACTTAGAGTAAAACTTGACCTCACTTATCCTGTTTCCATCTCTAGTCTATTTGATGAAAAATATATATAAGAAAATAAATCATAATATTTTTCTTACTTTATCATAATTTTAGCATTTAATTAACTATCATACATATTTTGATCCTTCTCTCTTATAAACTTATATTAATATTTTTTTTCTAATGTAAATTTTTTTATCCGAGAATGCTTGAGTTATAAATAAATAAAATATAATTATATTATGAATTCAATTTATTATTTCAGTATATATTGAACTAAAATAAAAAGTCTATTATACTCTTGTTCTATCATATGTTATTTTTTAACTCATATTCATTTTATTTTATTTTATTATGTTTATGAAACATCTTAAAAGTTTGACCTTTTGTTTTAATAGTTCTAAATTAAGATTAAGATTGTAGTCCTTATAATTATAAAGGGGTTAGAACATTTTTATAATGTAAAATATATAGTTATTAAATTTGTATAATAAACTGTAGACACTAAACCCTTTTACTTAATAAAGTAACGAAATTGTTCAAATTTCCTTGAGGTATTTATTAATATATTTTTGTTGTTTATTTATATATAATTATATAAGGTCTAAAAAACTTGTTTGATATGCGACTTTTCTTAATTCAATAAGTTTTTTTGAAAAGCTTAAATATTTAGCTTTTTTTAATAAATAGGTTAAGTTAAATAAGGCCTTAAGCAGATTAAGTCGCAGGCTCTCAACATGGATGATTCATTTCCATTTCTAATAAAGACTTGGCATAGACTTGAGTCAAATTTATTATCATATAGAAAAAGTAAGATCAATTAGATTTAATTTATCCATGTTCTCGCACTGGTTTTTCTTATTAGTCTAGTTTAAAATATGTTTTAAAAAAATGAGATAAACATGTTGTGTGAAATAAAAAGAGAATAATATAGAGTTTATTCTATTTTTGAAATAGTCGAGTATGTTTTCGAATAATATAGAGGTTCTTCACTTTAAGAAAAGAGGAAATGTCATTTTTAAACTTTTGAAATTTAAGTTTCAATATTTTTGTCCCTATATTATGATATTTGCTGTACATTTTAAAAAACGAGATAATCTTTATATGTTTTCTTTTCATGTATAATCACGAGTCTTCATTGTGATATGTGTTCTATAAGTTTCTATAAATCAACATTTTTCAATTAATTATCAAATAAAAGTAGACTTATAATTTCTTTAATTATTTCAATCAATACTTAAATTTCGTCAGTAAGTATAATAGAATATTTATAAAATATTATTAAAATAATATTCTTTAATTCTATTAATTTGTTATATTTTTCAAAAATAAAAAGTTTCAAACTTGTATATTTCATATTTTAATTTATATGTTTTTTTGTTAGTAATAAAATAACAATTCTTTAAATATTTTTAGTTTTATATCTTTTCACATTTCATATGTACTCATGCAATTAACGAAATAATTATACCATATACTCTTTATATTTTAAAATACTTTTCTCTTTTAATCTTTTTTTTATTCCACCGATGTTACGTAATTCTAATATAATCTTAAATATATTTTCAAAATTTCTTTTAAATTGTTTGTACCATTTAATTTTTGCTTAAATTTTTCCAGTATAATGAACATTTTTATTTGCTTATAAATTATTAATAGGTCTTTTAATTGTTGCTTCAATTAAAGAGGGTTTTAAAAATTAAATTATCAATTTCTTATTTAAAAAATCAATAATATTTTAAAAATAAATAAAACTGTTGAAATTATATAATAAATAAATATTTCAAAATTAAGAAAATATTTATTCAATAAATTAAAAGAATTCATATTGAAATTTAATATAGGACCACCAACTCTCATCTACCTCTTACTTGCAAAATATACTCTATAATTTACGACATATTATTCATCTCTAGTGAATATGCACAGGCCTTTGTGGATTGAAGAATCTGCTGGAACTGGACATGAGTCATAATTTTATTAGTAGTCTTCCCAAGTGCATGAGCAACTTGACAAGCCTTACGGTACTTGATATTTCATCAACTACTCTGACGGGGAAATTTCCTTCTTTCATCACAAGTCTCAACTCACTCAAATATTTCTCTCTCTTTGATAGCAATGTTGATGGCTCATTTTCATTCAACTTATTGGTTAACCATTCAAAACTTGAGGTTTTTTTGCTGTCATCAGTTGCTCATAACTTGCATGTAGAAACTGAATCTTCACCATGGCTCCCAACTTTTCAATTGAAGGCTCTTCAACTTGGAAACTGTAATTTGGATTCTATTCCCAGTTTTCTTTTGTATCAGCATGAGTTAAGGCTACTTGATCTTTCTCGCAACAAGCTGCATGGAGAGTTTCCAACTTGGATCTTAAATAACAACTTAAAATTAGAGACCTTGCGTTTGGCAAGTAACATGTTCACTGGAACTTTGCAACTTCCTACCTCCCAACATGGTTTACTTAACCTAAGAATTTCAAGCAACAAGTTTGGTGGTCAAATCCCAAAAAGCTTCGGTAGTATCTTCCCAAATCTCTCCTATGTAAATCTTGCTCAAAATAATTTTGAGGGTAGGCTTCCATCTTCAATGGTTGAAATGCTAAGGGTAAAGATATTGGACTTGTCCAATAACAAATTGTCAGGAGAATTTCCAAAACATTTTTTCTCAAACTGGTCCTCATTGATTCTGCTGAATTTATCTCACAACAACTTCAGTGGAAGGGTAATTCCGAAGTTTTCCCATCATGCAAAATTAAACTTTTTGTTTTTAAATAACAATCACTTGGGTGGAAAACTTGAAGATGGAATTTTCGACAAGTCTTCATTGATAGCCATGGACATATCAAGCAACATGGTATCAGGGAGGATCCCTAGATGGATTAGCAACTTTACATCACTCAAATTACTTTCAATGTCAAAGAATCTTCTAAAAGCTGAGGTTCCCATTGAAATGTGCAGTCTAGTTGTCATCGAGTATTTAGACCTTTCAGAAAATAGTTTATCTGGATCCTTGCCTGAATGCTTGCTTCATATGGATTTGTTGAGATTCTTGCATTTGCAAAAGAATGCTCTCAAAGGTTTTATGCCAAACAATATCTCTGACATTTTATATTCATTAGACCTAAGGGACAATGAATTTTATGGACAAATTCCAGATGTGATGTTTTCCAATTTTGCCCAATTGAGGTACCTTTTATTGGGAGGGAATGAACTGAATGGTAGCATTCCTATCACCTTGTGTGATTTAAATGAACTCAGGATTGTGGATCTTTCAAGAAATAGGCTCACTGGAATAATACCTTCATGCCTTGCCTACAACTCATTTGCAGTGGACCCCATGGATGGTTGCCAAGCACTTACTAGTATATTCCTATGTGTTGGAAATAGAGAACCATTGCAATCAGACTGGTACATCCTTGAACAATCAGATACTTCATTCAACACCGGTTTGGTATTGAACAAAAATTCTCTTGATGATGTGTATTTGATTATTCAGCCGCAACCAGCAGAGTTTAGAACAAAGAATAACATCTACTATTACACAGGGAATATCCTAGAACTGATGTCTGGATTGGATTTGTCATGTAATGAATTAAGTGGTAGCATTCCACCAGAAATAGGGTTCTTAGGAAACATCAATGCCTTGAACCTTTCACATAACCACTTATCAGGAACTATACCTCAAAGCTTTTCCAATCTTGTGAAAGTGGAGAGTTTGGACCTTTCCTTCAATAACTTGAGTGGTGCAATACCATCTAATTTGACTATGTTGTACTTTTTGGCCATCTTTAATGTCTCATATAATAACTTGTCAGGTTCAACTCCTACTGCAGGACAATTTGCTAGCTTTGGTGTGGACAACTACAAAGGCAATCCAGGTCTTATTTTTAGTCCATTTAACACAATCTTGTCACCTCTTCATACATCTCCAGATATACAAAGATATGAAGGAGAAAATTGCACAACCATTGAGTTGGTTTCTTTCTACTGGGGATTTGTTATCTCTTTGTTCACAGTGTTGTTGGTCTTATCACTAATTCTCTGGTTTAGTCCCTATTGCTGCAAAATTTGGTTTCAGTTTGTGGATTTTTGTATATATTATTGTTTTCCATGCTTTTTCAGGAATGGTCTCTTCTAAGCATCTAGCTTTTATTAATAAAACGTTGAGGGGTGGGGTGTTGAACTAAGCTCTTGTGCCAGCGATTCGCTATTACTCTATAATATACTTTGTTGCTTTAATTCAATATGTAGTATGTGGTCTGCTACAGAATATGTTGTGTAAAAAAGCCTGTAAACAAAAATAAATAAAAGTAGTTCTATGTGCTTTCATATTCTTTTTGAAGTCTTTGATATGACAATCAATCAAATTTATTTGTGTGCAGGTTTCTTGTTATTGGCGTATTATTACCACATAACATCTATATGTGCTATTAAGATATATTTTTCATTGGAAATTCTCCTTCATTCTCTCTTTCTTACCTGTTTTTAGTAATACCTACTCTTTACACAATTTTTTCAAAACGGTTTATATTTATGTGCACCCTTATACCTATAGGTTTGTACTTCAAAAATTTATTATTCTTATTAATATTGGATCTTTTCAAACCCTTTATTTTATGTTTGCTACATTATGTACAATGGTTGTAATTAATTTATCGAAACAGAAATGTGATGAAAACCAAAAGGAAGTCACTGCATGAAATTGGAGATTACCCATAACTAAGTGCTCAAATAAACTTCGTTAACTGTAAGAATTTTGTTCTTGCGGATCATTAATATGCCGAGTCTTAACATTTTTATATTGCTCATTGTTAATAACTGATTATGTATAGTCTCCAAATTTCAGGCAATACATACTAACAAGTCTAACTTTTTAGAAGTTGATACTTCAAAAGTTCAAGTTACTCAAGTTGGTGTCTTAAAATAACAATTTGCATTCCTTTTATAAGTTAACGTAAGTTGTTAAGATAAAACAAGTAAAAAAACATACTTCAATTATTTTTATCATGATTTGCACAATTTTATATTTTATCTAATAATTTATTAATTTTAAGTAACTGATTAAGAGTCACCGAGCAACAAACATATGACATTCATTTTCTTCTAGTCATGTGCTTGCAAATTAAGGAATGTTATCATAAAGACTTTTATTAATGTTCATGTAATTTGACTTAGATAATTGTTATTTAATTTTCATATACTTTGTTAAATTGTGGAAGATAACTAATAATTAATGTTATGCAAGTATTTTAGTTTATTATCTTCCTGTATCTATTGAATGATATTATTGCATTACTTATTTATTTTAGGAAATTTTTTAATTTATGAGCAGGTTCAAAAAAATTTGAAAGATAAAAGAAAATGAATTTTCTCTGCTGTATTTCAAAATTTTGCAGCAGCCATAAATATTTATGAATTACTTCTATTAAAACTTTCTACCATTAAGAAATCTTGCAACTTTTTTCAATTTTTTTAATTTGATGATGGTCATCAAATTAACAGCAAATTAACAGCCGTAACATTTTCTAAGAAATCACTTTTTATTCTCTTTTTTTGGCAGCGGTTATAGCGACTGCAATCATTTTCATCATTTTTTCCGATCATGTAATTTTATAAAATGCATTACTCATTTGACATTTCAGCTTTTTTTTTTTAATCTTATAACTATTGTAACAATCATTACTTTCACTTATAATTGCTGCAAAAATCCGTTTTCATTGTAGTGAGAGCAGAAAATATAACTCAATTCTAATTCTATTTGCAAGTAAAAAAAATGTAATATAAGATTTGAATTAGATGCTTTTTTACTAATACTCTAAATGCCATTAATTGTTTTGGACTTCCTCTCCATATTTTACTTAAAGTTGGAAATTCAGGTATATTATTGAGAAACGTTAATCAATCGAATGTATTATTGTATGTACTTAAACAAAATTTATTTTAACTATGCTAGTGAAATTCTGATATGCAAATTCCTTTATAAATTTTTATATTTTTGAAAAATTTTGTACAACAAAGTAAAAGATAGTATTTTTTTAATTTTTTTTTAGATATTGAATGTATATCTTAAGTTAATTTTTTAGTTTCATTGCCTGAAATAAAAATTAATTTAATATTCAATATAATATTTAATATTTAAGTTGTAAAAAATATTTTATAAGAATATATAATTATTTCATTAAAATATTCATTGGTTAAAAGGAAAGTTAATTTTCCTTCTACTTAAGACACAACCAACGTGCTAAAAAATGTCAAGATTATAAATGGATAGAAAAGTTTACGTTAATATAATATAATATTTAAGTTAAAAGGCATTTATGTCATATGAGAATATAAATTTTAAATAAAAATTAACATTAAAATATTTAAATCACGTGATAAATATAAGAAAATAGAACTTCCATAAATATATATAATCTAAATTATGGGAATGAATATTTATATCGCATATAAATAAAAAATTATATATAGAAGAATTTGGTGATTTTTTTATGTGATGTGAATTTTTTTCATGTGCTATTTAGATGTAAGTCTACTTTCATAAAAATCTAAAGATTTGTTCTTACAATTCAAATTCTATTTTTTATTTAAATTTTTTATTTTTATGTAATGTAAATATTCATATATGTTTATTTATAGTTAGTTCTTTAACTTTATTCAAATATTATTTTACTACCATCTATGTTCATTTAAATAGACTTAGATTTAAAAGATTTTTTAAATGGTCTAAAATTTTACATTTTACATAAATAGTTTATAAAAAAATTAACTTAATCTATTTATTAAATAAACTGCCTAATTGAACTAGGTCTAATGTAAGTCGTCATATACTCCAATGAAGAGTAAAATCTATTTCCGCTCCTACTAATCAATTTATAAAAATACTTGATATCATACATTTTCCTTGCATGCAAGCATATCTAGTGAAAACACGATTATTGGATTACTTTTATTCGTATTATTAGCAAGATTAATATCAACACTACAATTGATAGATCAGCGAGTCGTGTTAAAAGTAAAAATAAATTGCGGGACAGTAATAAAAAATAAAATCAAAATTTGAAGTTGTAAAATTATATATAAAAAATTGATAATTTACATATCAAATAATACTAATAAATTAAATAAGATAAATATCTAGTTTCAAATAGTCATTTTGGGATAAGTTACTCAATATATTCGTTTACTTGTGAATAAGTTTGAGAAAATTATCTTTAAAGTCTTGATATACTTGTTTTGGTTTCACGTTAAATTATCTTTTAAATGATCTCTACCTTACTACTCCTGTTGACCTTGCAAGTTAAAAAAATTGAAAAAGCTTTAAGTGTTAGTATGTTTATTAACTAAATAACTAATTAATAACTTAAGGTTATGAGTAATCGTCAAAACCTTAGATCTAGTTTATCCTATATTTTCATTGATTAAGATTAGTTCGATCACTCCTCTCTCGCAACTAGATAACATGCACACAATTAGCTAAATCATAACATTCAAGTAAACACAACAAAAATAAACACAATTGGAGAAAAGGAAACATATATGCTATAAATAATAATAATAATAATAATAATAGGATTTACATCCTAGGTTGTCATAACCCCAGTCATGATCTCAATTACACATAATATGAATTAACCAAAAACTAAAACCATGAAGGAAAACTTTGAATAAAAAATAAGAGAAGAAAAATATAACCCAACAAGAGTAGGCAAATGTCGGTCTAATGAAAAATAAATCCAATCCTTGTAGCAAAAATGTTATAAACCTGCTTGGTGCACTTTGAGAGAGAGAACGAATCAATAAAGAAAGAGAGAAGTTAAAAGAAAAAAAGTAAAAGGTTGTCTTGTAAGTAAATTATCAATTTGGTTTGTATTATTTTTAAAATTGTATTAAAATAATTTATAAATTAAGTAAAAAATTATTTTAATTTTTAATACATATAATTATTAATTATTTTAATTTTTAAAATTTTAAAAATCTATTAAAATAGTTCATAATGTAAATAAAATATTATTTTAATTTTAACGCATTTAATTATCAATTAATTTAATCTTTAATGTATATATTTGTTAATTGTTTAGACATTAGTTATTATAACAGACAAACTAATTTAACAAATGTTAGTTAATCATGTTATATAAAATTTAATAATAACATGATAAAGTAATATTCTTTAAATTTTTTTTAAAAAAATTTGTTAATTTAATTTTTAAATAATTTATAAACTTAAAATTTTATGAAGACTAAATTAATTATTTTCGCTACGTTATCATTAAATATCATATATTATGTTTACATGATATTTAATATGTCAAATTATTTTATCCTTAAAATAACTAATATTTAAGTCATGATACAAATAAATTATCGATAATTATATATATATTAAAGACTAAAAAATAAGATGATTACATGCATTAAAAATTAAAATGATAATTTATTTAGATTATAAATTATTTTTATGAAATTTTGAAATTATAGAAATTAAAATAATTATCAATTGCATATATTAAAGATTAAAATAATATTTTACTTAATTTATAAATTATTTTGATGTATTTTTAAAATACTAAGACTAAATTAATAGTAGTGTGAATATGGGCTTTAAAATGTAGATAGTAGTGTTATGGGCTTTAAAGCCCACAACTTACAATTTCCTACACTTTACTCCCTTTTGTTTTACTTTCATTTTCTTGACCTTTCTCAAAAATAAACCCTCTTCGAATCAAACTTCGGATTTCTGTTTTCCTTCCTCACTCTATTCACCCCATTTCTCATCTCTTTGGGGTCGATTTTGCGGTGATCGTGTTTGTGCATTCAGACAGGAGTTGATTTCTGTTTTCCTTCCTCACTCTATTCACCCTATTTCTCATCTCTTTGGTCGATTTTGCGGGGATCTTGTTTGTGCATTCAGACAGGAGTTGATATCTTCAACTATTCCTTCTTTCTGTTGTTGGCTCTTCTCGCTCCAAACTGAAATAAACCATTTTGTGTGTTTACTGGGTAAGTTTTCTGAGTGTTTTTATCATGGTTCATCTGTTGCGCAGCATGTGTTTGATTAATTTCCTGCACACCATGTGTTTGATTAATTTCCTGCACTACCTTACCGTCATTGTACTGTTTCAGGGAAACTCTAATGGCCGCCAAGGCATCTTTAATGATGCCATTTATGTTAATTGGTCTCATTGGTGTTGTTTGTGCTTCTGTCTATGATGATCAGTTTTGTGGCCATGCTACTCTCTTTGATGCTGCTGGTGCTTCTTTTTTAGGTATCATGTATTTGTTAGCAAAATCGTTATCTTTTGGGTCTATTGTGCTTGTTTCCATTCATATGGTGTGTTGAGTGACCAGTGGTGTCACATTTTCATGTAGGAGGGGCAAGTGGTAATGGGAATTACGGAGCTAACACTGCATTACTAGACGAAACTTCCTATAAAAATGGTTTGATGCATAATGCTTGCTTTAGAATAGACTGCGCCTGTAAGCCTCGGTGTAAGTCAGTGACCACTAATGTTACTATTACTGGCCATTTCCGACCAAATTCTACTTTTTCCTGCAATAATGGATCGGGCAACCCTTTGCTACAATTCTTATTGCAAAAAGGAACCTTGCTGACAATCGCTAATGACAAAGTTACCGATACTCCAGTGAATGCTAGAAGGTTTGTACGTGCAGATCAACTATGTATTGGATAACATAATATTTTGCAATCCTATCTTGTGAATCTAAGATTAGAGGATTTATGATGTATTTAGGTAAACAGCTTAATTAAACTTTTATTTAATAAATTATTAATACATGAGAGTTTATATCATAAATTTTATCTTGAAATTTATTAGAATAAGGTAAAAGAACTTATTAAGTTACGTGAGTAAACTTATTGAAATAAGTTAAAAGAACTTACAGGAATAGGAATTATAAGTTACTTTCATGAACTAGAATAAGTTATAATGGCTTGTTACTAATGTCTCTGAGTTCGTATAGTTTTATTAGTTCTACTTCACCACTGACTATATTTGGCGACGGTGACAGGGCGTTGTGTGGGCGAGTAGGGGGCATAAAGTTTACAATCACAGGCCACGATAACTTCACCCGGGTTTTGCCAGAAAATATGGCAGGTGCAGGGAATATTAAAAAACTGTTTATCAAAGGGTCAGGAGATAAGTGGCAACTCATGCAATGGGATGGGGACGGATACTGGCGGATCAACTGCTCCTTCATTGGAGAAAGTCTCTCTTTTCGGATCATTGCCGGTGACGATGCAAGATTGTCATGCAACACTGTATTCGACGCCCAGTGGACTCCTGGCCAAACTAATGACACTACTGGGTGTCAGTTTAATCCGAGTGGGACACACAACTAAAGTTGGCAGGCAGTCTTTTTCCTTATATATACAGAATCTCTATGCTTCAGTTTTCCCCAAGTTAGCATCAGAGACTTTGCTTTAATACGTGATTGAATTTTGTGGAATGTTCATATTTAGTTATTTTTATTTCCATTCTGTTGAAAGATCATTTAACCAACTTTACCTGGTGGGATGACCCATGATTGTTGTAGTTTTGTAGAAAGATTATTCTATCAAAAGGAAAATCGAGTTCTACCGTCGAACTGCGCTGTTGGATACATTTGAAATTATACGGTCAATAACAGAATGTTGGGGGATAATGACATCTGAAAATAAAAAATCAATGATTAGTTAGCTCGGTGGTTGGAGGGAAGATACGAAAACATAAAACAAGATTGTCATAGTCTTAACAAATTCATTATTCAAGAAACCTTTTTCCTCTCTTGTTGACAAGTGATCCAGTCGTAGTGTTTGAATAGGCAGAGATTTTAAACGCTACTAATTATAACTTTTGGAGTTATATTTGCAAGTTTTTTAACTCTTGACATTGTTTGAAGTTAGAGTTTTGATTTAAAATTTAATGGTTAATCTATTTTATGTTATCCAAAACTCACATTTAGTTACAATTAAGTCACAAATATTCCTAATAAATGTCAACACTAACTTAATAGTATTTTTCTATTATATCTATCACTGTGTTTTATAGTAAAGTTTTAGTCAATAATAATACATAAAGAAAAATATTAAACTTAGTTCTATAAGCAATTAATAATAATAAAATATTTATTATATTTTTATAACTGTGTTTTTTCCATAAAAATTTTCTATTATAAATGTTTAAATTCAACTTAAAGAAACCTCTACACTTACAAATTTAGGCGATTTAACAGCTGACTCAATTCTAAACAGAAACTTTTGGGCTTTCATTGCAATTAAATCAACCTGAAAGAGAACAAAATGGAAAATAAAAGTTGATTAGTTTGTTTTTTGGCATCATATAAATACATTTAACTTGTTTCAAAATAAACAACCAATGCATCAATTATCAAGGTTGATAAAAAATATGAGAAAAAGAATATACATAGCACCTATCCTATGAGAAAATAAAATAGTAGTCCCCAATACTTTTGATATAAATTATACTCGATATATATAAACCAAATATAATGAAAGAAGACGCAAAAAAACAATAATACTGTGGATGATTACGATACCAGTTGGGGGGCATGGAAGATGGGGAAACGGGACACGATTGGAGCATGAAATATGGCGAACTGGGCTTTGATTCCATGGTGATTGGTGGCTGAGTCGTTGAGGAGTGTAGTGGTAGAGGCTTGATGGCTTGGACAATGGAAAGAGGGATCAAAGGCTATGGGTATGTGAAATTAAACTCGTAAACACTGAAACCTTTCATTACCTCTTACGTTAATCACTATATATCTCTTCTACGTTAAATATCCATGGTTTAAGTGATATCATTGATTTGCAAGACCTGAAAGTTAACCTTTAGACGACTTAATTTGCAAGACTCGTTTGGCATGTATGTGCGGCGGGGGTTAATATGTCTAAACATCAAGTCACCGTGAACAAAGAAGGATATTCGATACAAAAGAATAGGAAAATCTTACTCTCTTATCCGTGATATGGTGGCGAGGAAATTCTCTGAGTGGTTCCAAAAGTGTGTGCATACGTCAAAGTAGTGGGGGCAAAGAAGTAGCTGCTTCTTGGTGCTGCATGTGAGGCGAAATTGCAGAGAAGTGTGGCATGGGAAATTACTCATGCAAGGACAAAGAAAGAACATGAAGAAAGATGGTTTAGTTTGACCATCAAAGCAGCCCAAAAAAACAAGAAAGAGAAAAAAAAACGTGTTTACATTATTTATTTTAGTTATTTAACACTACACATTAACTCAAGAAAAACCAGTGCTTCAAGTATTTGTGACTAGCGCCATTTCTAATTCTTACTCAACACTTCCAAATTTTCAATCCGACGACTAAGAATTAGTGTTACAGGTGGATATGAATTTGGGTAGATCAATAAATTGGCCAATCCAACTTAACTTGAAACTTAAAAATTGGGTTGAGTGGATAAAAGATAATAAATTGTTGCTAATTTGGATTGATCTCACGTAGGCATAAAATGACAAAGAAAAAACAACTAAAAATATTATTTTAATTTACACTCAAAATAACTTAAAAAAAGAAAGAAATGAAGCAATCAACCTTTAAACATGTTCAACCGTTTTCCTAATTTATTGTTAAGAAGATTTTATTTTTTATTATTTTCATCACCGTTTAGAACCACTTGTAGCAACTTTTTTCTTTTTTACATTTTTACTTTTGTTGAACCTTGAGGTTTTGTAGCAACTTCATCCTTTGTTGCCTTCCTTTATTCCCTATTCAAATTTTACTTCGCTCCATCTTACCATCCAAAAGATGCCCCCTCCACCAAAATAGGTACATTCCCAATTGAATTTTGATTCAATTCGGCTTCATTTGTCTCTAGTTCTAATATTATTGTTTCCTTTTCTGTCTGCTCTCAATTTCCTTGTGTAGTTTGGTGGTCTACACCTTTTTTTTAATGTGGTAACTTTAAATGTTGGTGAGAGTGTTGAACCAACATTAGTAATTTTAGTGAGTTAATTCGAAACTCTTATGACAATAAGCTTTGGGGCTTTTATGACCATATTTAAAATTGTAACAATATGGCTTAGAGTGAAAATTATAAAAGAATTCATAATTAAACAAACTGTATAGAAGTAATTTATCTAATTGATGGCATGACTTTACCTTCTACAAGTAAGACATTATTATTAAGCAAATTCAAATTTTATTTTCTTTAGAGATTATGATATTTCTATTGATTATACTCTTAAAAAATATAATTTTTATACTAATTTAACTAACTTGGTGTGTTTATTATGGACAATCATTATTCTTAACCACCACTTATTAATTATAAATAGTCAGTGCTAACATATTTTTTTATTATCTATCTTAATATTTTTTTTCTTTTTGCAACAAAATAAAATTATACAAAATTATTTAAAAATTCAAACAATGTAAATTGTTATTTACACTAAACTATTTTATTTCTTAAATTTAATCAATAGTATGATTATGTATCATTTTCTAAAATAACTTTAAAGAACAGTTATGTGTCAACTATTCTTATAACTTAAGATTTTAAGAAACTCTTGTAATTTCTAACTTATAAACGGGTGACAATCTATTGTGTGTTAAAAATACAAACAAAATGGATCTACCTCCAAACAAGCAACACATATTCATATAAACTAGCAAACAACAGAGCAGGGAATACATATATACATACCTTGAGTGAAAGCTTTGATCCCACTGCAAAGTTTTCTCATGTGAGTTTTGCTCCAGATGATATACTATTTAGCCTCCAGTCATGATGTTCATTCCTGTAGAGTACCATTGCCGGAAGCACTTTATATATCAAATTTTCGAAACACGCTCGTAGAAACCATCGTGCATGCTCAAATGGTCTTGTAAATTAAAGGTGTATTACCGCTATTCATGGCCACTGAATTTGTTGTCTTGGACGAGGAATCAATGACGATCCATGCTCTTAGAATTAGAAATCATCATGCATACTCGTAGTTGAAGTCTGACCCCATTTTCTCTACGCAGAAATGGAGTAGTTTCTTTTTTTTGTAGTCTTGGCTGCAAAGGAGTATAAAGGAGGGTGATAACGCTGGAATGGAGTAGTTTCTTTTTACAGTCTTGGCTTCAAAGGAATATAAAGGAGGGTGATAACCAAAGAATCAGTCATTACTTAATTTGCAAGACTCGTTTAGCATGTATGTGTGTGTGTGTGTGTGGGGGTGGGGGGGGGGGGGGTTAATATGTGTAAACATCAAGTCACCGTGAACAAAGAAGGATATTCAATACAAGAGAATAGGAAAATATTACTCTCTTATCTCTTATTTTTACAATATTACTCTCTTATCTCTTATTTTTAAGATATTAAAGAAATTATACTTATTAATACAAAGAAAGTATAAAATATTTTTTCAAATTTACAGTTACTATAGCAAACATCTTTATTTAACTATTTTTATTTTCTAACTTTTATTTATTATGTTTCATTTATATTCATCCTTTCTTTTCATCTCTATATTTTATCACTAATTATATTTTTTTATTATTTTTTCCATGAATTTATTTCCACCCACTTTTTTTAATTTTTCCTTTTCATATCACAATTTTTATTCTTGTATTCTTTACTTTTGAGGTCTGGTGCTTGTAGTCATCTCACACCCGTTACAATATCATTATTCTTGTAGAACAGAGACAAAGAAAAGGTAGTGTGAACGCGAATAAATTATCCTGTCAATGCGATGATCGAAGAAGTTTTCTTGCTCTACATTATATACCTTCTATAATCCGTTTCTCCCTACTACAAAACTTGAATCCTTTAAGAAGAACTAGAAAATTTTTATGGTGATATTTTATATTTTTTTTATGTGTGTAATGATTATTATTGTTAATTTTTAATAAATTTTAAAAAAATATAAATACTTTTTAATATTAAATATATTAAGAAAATTATAAGCATTAATGAGAATATATAATATCTTATATCGTAATAATTAAGGACGACCTTATGTTGTTTGCTTACCAAGTCTTGGCAGTTATAATATAAAATGGGGAAGAATAAGTAAGTCCTTTAATTTGTCTGGACTTTGGCGCTGCCTTACCAATGGAATGGCATCCTTTCAAAAGCAGAAATATTATTTTAACATTAAAAAGCATTTTGAGTGTTATAATAAGACCCCTCTGTACAAAAAGTCATTCCATTATTCATAAACAATGATCCTTGTGCTGCACATCACCAATCTTTTCCCCACAAACCGCGGTGTTAGTACTAACTTTTTATTTTTCAAAAGGATTTGTATCCATATAATATAATATAATTATATTCAAATATTATTAACGGTGCAACACATTCAAATGGTACGTATTTTATCATTTTTTTCACTGTAGATCCTCGGCTGTTCTAAACCCAACTAATATATCTTTGCCACTTTACTTTCATGGCTGCAAAACTCACAGGAAAATCTCAATGAACCTTCTATTATTTTACCCTACTCTGCCTTCTCTATCATTAAAGGTCATGTTCATCAATTTGAAGAACTCGCTGTTCTTACTCCCAACCAATATATCTCTACCATCTCACTTTCATAGCTGTAAAACTCAAAGAAATCTCGATAAACTTTCTACTGGTTCACCCTACTTTGCCTTCTCCAGTATTAAGGGTAATGTTCACCAACTTGAGGAACGCTATTATCAGAAAATTTTCTCTGTTCATATTTTCCTTCTAACAAAAGCCAAATATCATAAACTAAAAATAGAATTTTCTTCTAAATAGAATTCCAAAAAACTTCTTCAAATTAAAGAAAAACAAAAAATTTATGAAGTTGTAGGAGAAATTAAAGTAAAAAAAAAAATTTACTGCACTGCATATTCGAATCCAATCTTCTATCACATTAGGAAGGATAAAAGTTGATTCTTTCTTACCATGGTTATTTTGGATTCTATAAGAGCAAGTTCTATGGTATAAAAAGGTTATGAAGATTGTATACTTTTCTTTACACCTTTAAACTTGAAGGTTTGCAGAAGTAGTTTAGTAATTGCAAAGTTCTCAACTAAATCATATCTTTTACGTTATCATCTGTCTTCCATTATCAAATGAATAGTTAGAATGATGGTTAATAATTTAGACTTGTCTGTAAAAAATGAAAAGATTCATTTTAATTTGTTATTAGTCTTTTTGTTAATTGAATTTACAGAATAATAGAAAAATAAAAAGACATATGCAAGGGTACGAAGTTTAATGGAGAAGATGACGATTAAATAATAAATTACAAAATTATTCTTTAATATTATTATTTTATTTAAAATATTATTATCTATTAGATTAAATAATTTTTTAATCGAACAGTTTATAATCTATTAGATTAATATTATACAACTTTTTGAAAGGAAAATTTTTTTCTTACTTATGAAAATTTTGGAAGGACCTTATAAGCAGCCTGTTAAAACAACTATTATTCTCAAAATTTGGTTAATTCTATCCATATCTTATCTATTTGCATTTATTTTCATATGTGAAACTAGCATGTATGTTTTATATTTAAAAATTATTCTTTTGCAATTGTGTTATTAAATAAAGTGTAAGTTGGTTTACTTCTAAAATTTGATAAGCAATGCCGCAAAATTAATGACTTTTACTTTCAAATGCAGTGCAGTAATAGAGTCAACAATTTAGTAATTTTTATGTCCTAATTTTCATCCGCCAGTTAAATGTGTATAGATAGAATATATTACTGAGATATAAAATTACTAAATTCTTGATCTATAACTACCTTTGAAAATTAAGGAAGTAGACTTTGCAACAATGCTTATCAAAATTTTCCAAGTCAATATATTAATATACTTTATTTAATATGACAATATTAAATAATTATAATTAAAATTTTCCAAGCCAGTTAATTCATGATTACTTCATATATACATGCATACTTAGATAATTATAATTTTATTTATTATATTTATTTAAATTCTATATTTAATTTACTATTATCATTATATGTGTTTTGGATATTTAACTTTATTTTTCAAGAGTTATATTTTAAATAAGTGACTATAACTTTTTAAAAATAAATACACTATTTTTATAATAAAAAATATTTTTAACCTTAAGGCATTTTAAAGTAAATAAAATTATATTTTATTATAATTTTTAATCTATTTTTTAGCATAAAAATTATATATTAAACATTAAATTAATAAAATTTAAAGTTTGAAAAATATTTAAATAAAATAATTAACCAAATTCAAACTTTAAAATTATTAATTAAGTCAAATTTAAACTCTAAATCTTATTTATTTAAATAAATGAGTCAAATTTAAGCATTGTTTGTTGTTGTATAAGTTAAACTTAAATTTTAAATAATTTTCTAAAAAAGTATAAGTCATATATTAAACTTTAATATAATTAAATATTTTGTATAAACACGTAGATCGTACAGATACAAAAAATAATTACCGACAGGTATGATTAAATTTATTAAACCAATTTAAAAAAGAAATAAAATTTACTTTAACAAAAAAGTTAAATTATTTAAATTTCTTATTAAAATTAAAAAACAAACTTTTCAAATAATCTCTTACATGTACATTGGTATAACGTTAAATATTTTTTATTAAAATATTAAACATTAAATTATATATTAAACATTTCATTTTGACTTCTATACATTAACATTTTTTTTTATTTCCCATGTGACACTTTTTTTTTTATCTTGATTCATATAATTTAATTTTTTCATATAAAACCTAAAATAAAAATGTGTAATATATAAATATTATAATAAAAAAATATGTTATGTATAAAGATTAAATAAAAATTATTTAAATACAAAATAATAATTGTTATAAAAATGATAATAGAATAAACTATTTTAAAAATATTTTTAATTTAAAAATTTTGTACAAACATTTTGTATAGGTACTGAATAAAAAAATAAATTAAGATCAAAATAATATTGTAACATATTTTAAATATAAAAAATTCTTAGTTTTATAATAAATTTTATTTAACAAAATACTTTTTTAACTCCATCTCTCTTTTTTTTCTTCCCTCTCCCCTCCTGATTCCTCTCTCCCTAAGTTTTTCTTCTTCTTTTTCCCTTTTTCCTTTTCTCCCGTGTCCTCCACCAATTCTCCTTCGCCCTTTTTCTTACTGGCAATTGAATGGGAAGAGATTGCTGCATGCAAGTGGTTCTCTACCTAATCTCTCTTCAAGCTTGTTGAATTCTCAGGTTTGGGTGATATATATGTGGTTTTAGGGATGGAAAGACCGACCTCGATTGCTGCTCCATGGTCACCGGTGGTAACCACTAGTTTCGCACCTTTTTGAACATCGCGAAAACGATTTCATCCTTCTACAACGTCACTGCATCTAGATCTACACCTTTTTTCTTGTGATTCCATTCTTTTCTTTTGTTCTATGATGCACTTATTTGTGTTCTAAATTTTTTCTTCATCTTTTCGTTTTATTTTTAATACAAAATGGTTGAATGTATTCTGGTTGATGATGACCGTGTTCTTCGTGTGTATATATATATATATGCAAGATATTCTTGTACGGCATAAATTTAAAAAATTTTATTTTTATATAAATTTTTTTATTTAATTTATATTTAACAAGTTATAATTTATTAATAAAAACTTCAACTTAAATATAAAAAATTTTAAATGATACAATCTTTCATCTATATATATATATATATATATATATATATATATATATATATATATATATATATATAATCCACCATTGTTGTTAACCTTACACTTTTAGCCCACGATTTCTTATATGTAACATTTTCTTGCATAAGGTATGGTTGTTTGTGCCAACTCAGGCAATCCTAGCCATCTGTAGAAAATATTTACGGTAGGTAGATCAACATTTGCTTTATTTGTTTAGTAAATTTGGATTAAAGTATAAATAAATATTCACAAAGTACGGACACTTACTATCCATATTCATTTACCTGCAAAATATACATATAAAGTTTAGGATAATATAATTTAGTATATGTATTAATATTATAATTTAGTATTTTATTTATAATTTAATATTTTATTTGAGTATTTTAAAAAAATGTTCTTTATTTTATAATAATGTAACCTCTCTTTAAAAATATATTTCAATTGACAAAATGTTGATAATGATATAGATATGAAAATTTGAATATTTAACGTATATGAGAATAGGTTCAGATAAATTATTTTAAAAAACATAAGTATGAAATTCTTTTAAAATATGAGTATGAAAATGAATACTATAGCATCTTATTTAAACTTTATTCATTATTATTTGCATACGAGACCTTCGATAAATTATTTTTAATAATAACTTTTTTGATTTTTTTTATGTTTATTATAACTTAACTCTATAATCATAAATTTAAAGTAATAAAACTTTTTATCAATATAAACATCAGTATTCATGTAAAATTTAAAATTTTATATTAAAAAAATTAATAACTTATGTTTCTAAAAGTTAAAATAAAAATTGAACAGTTATAATAAAACTGAATATGTCTTTAAGAAGCTCGTTTGCAAAATTCTTATTTAAATATTGATTAGGCATGCCTTATGAAAATAATTATCTCCCTCTCCCACAGGAACGAAGTTTTTTGTGGTATGTGAGGGTGGAACACAACACATGGAAAATTTATTGAAATTCATATACGAATTGTACACCGATTATGTTTTGAAGAACCCTTCTTAACTTCTATGAGATGGAGATGCCTATACGTTTTCGTTGTGAGGTTTTTGATATCAACCTAACTCATCAGCGCAAAAGGATTGTGTTGCATTGTTGGGCCAATAAATCGCTTTGGATCTCGCTGTACAAGTTTTGCTCTTTGCTCATCACATATTCCAAAAACTGTTATTTACTTTTGACCAAAATTTATATTAATATAAATGGTGAGATTAGAAAATCATTCTCATGACAGAGTTGAGTAGGATGATGGTGAAAAAATACTTTAACCGGGATCAAGTATTTCATCTTTTTTATTTATTTTTTAATAATTATTAAAATTAATTAGAAAATTTATTACAAGCTAAGTTGCAATTAAGGTATCAAATTTTTGCATTCAGTGGCTCTACAAACTCGGAGGTTGAAAAGCGTGGATAAATGTATATTTTTATTGTCTAAATATTAATTTGTCTTTAAGAAAGAAAAGGAGTTTGCTCAATGTCTGATTCACCGTCGTAGGCCGAAAACCAGGCATAAAAATTCTTCCACGAGGTCCTTAATTTGATATGACATAAGACCAAATTTGGGACAACCCCTTGTGAAGGCATTTTCGTTGACGCCTAAGCACACAGCAGAAGCTGAACAAAACTGACATGCATATCTTCTTGCATGTACTTCTATTTTATCAAATATAAGAGCATGAGATCGACCAAAAATAAAAAATAAAAATGCAAGAGCGTGAGCTGATACATATCTTATTTTAAGAATATAAGATCTACAAATTTAGAACATATAATTATATATAATTATTTAAAATTAAAAATTAATTAGTAATTACATATTTAAAAGTTTTATATGCATTTTTTTAATGTTAACTATTTAAATAAGAATTAATAATTTATATTTATTATTTTTATTTTCACAATAATTAAGTCTTTTTACTTGACCCAATTCATATATATATATATATATATATATAAAAGACATAACTACTTAAAAATGAAGTATATACTTTCCTTAAGATGATCATTTAAATAAAATCTAATAATTATATTTATTATTTTATAGAATAATTATATTTTTGGTGATTCAGGACCATGTAATTTTAATCATTCACTATGTGACAAGTAAAAACTTTTCTTGTAAATTCTAACATTCTAAAATTTGGTAAAATATTAATGGTTGAGACCACATGATTCTAAGATCATACAATAAGTTTTTCTTTGTTGTATGTCATAAAATTATATATGCTTACACTACACATACCTAAATACCTTTTATGATATAAAAATATTTATACCTACACTACATAGACTTGTTATAGTATTGTATGTACGGTGTATATCGCATGTATATCTTGAACTTTGTATATGATCAAGTTTTTGGTAATTTATGATATGAAAGAAATTTAAATCTTCTCTCATTTAAGTGTAAATATGATAGCCTAGTTGAGATTCGCTTAAGTGAATTTAAATTTAACTTAAGTAAAATTAAGCATGAATCGCTTAAGTGAAGACTTATTTTGCTTAAACGACTATAAATTTGCTTGACACATTTTGAAGCTTACCTAAACAAGACCATTATGTCATAACCTATACTCGCTTAAGTGATATTCCATTCGCTTAAGCTATTGAACTTTCACTTTAGCGAGTCCAAACAAATATAGTTAATCTTAAGCAAAAGTGGAACAAATAACATTGTTTAGGAACTCTAATATTTGCTTCAGCCAGCTTAAATGCAAGTAGCAAATTCCAAATAGCTTAAGTGAACTTGAATCCACTTTAGCAAAAATAGAATTGCGCATTTATTTAAACAAATTATGAAAGAAAAGTAAAAAATCAGCAGAATCAAACAACAAGTAGAAACATGCATTAAAGCATACTTGTTTTTAATATTCACCAAGTCATTGAAAATAAGGAAATATTTTGTAATATTAGATAAAGAGACCATTAACATTAATGAAAGTAGCATCTTATAGACATAATTAAAGTGCTCAAAACACACCATCGTGCTTTATGATGGGTAAAACCTTGTAAATATTTTATACTCTCATGATTTTAGGTTATCGAATCCACTCTTCTCCTTAGAATAAAACACATCATCGTGCTTGAGTGAGTGAGGGTTTGGAAAACTAGAACTGCAACCGCGAATCAACTTTGCAATCGCTGGAGGTTAGTGTTCTCAATCCATTTTGCTTTCGCATAGTCTTATTACAGTTTTCATTTGGCTTTTTATTATTTATATTTGGTATCAAAACATTGTATATGATAAATCCATATTTTGCCATGTTTTTAGCATAGTTTTTGGTTAATAATTAGGAAAATAGTTCTAAAATAAACTTGAAAAGATCACAAAAACAATATAATTTAAATTGTTTGTTTTGTTGAAATATTAAAAATTGTTTAAATTTTTGTAGGAGTTCATGCAAAAAGATGAAAAGTTGTTGAAAGTGCTTAAAAGAAGGATAAGAAGATGAAATTAAAGAAGAATAGTCAAAAAATCAAGCTTGAAGAAATCCTAAGAGTTGGGCGTTACAACTCCAAGTGATTGGCATTTGAACGTGAAAAGAACAAAATACAGCACTGGGTCTGCGTGGCTATTCTGAGTGATGCGCGTTAACACTCCAGCAAATGAACCTGGATAACTATCATTGCGTTGAAACGTACATAACCTGCCGCTTTGGCGCGCAACAGAGCGTGGAAACGCATAGCAGATGGCATAGCAACGCAGAGCTAAGCACATAGAAGAAGCATTAATTGGAGTGTTGTGCGTTGAAACGCACATCACTTGAAGCCTTGGCGCGCAAGAGCACATTGCAACTCATAGTACATGGTGTGGCAACGCGGAATTGAGCATCCAAGTAAAGTCTAGATTGGAACTTTACGCGTGGCAATGCAGAGCAGTTGCAGCCAAGGCGCGCATTCGCACACCTTTACTCCAGCCACTGCGCGTTTTGGTGCAGATTTCTGCAACTTTATAACTTCTTCTTCTTGCTAATTCTAGACGTTTAGAGCTTCTGTATCACTTTTAGAAGATTTCAGAACACCTGGGAACAACTAATTATCAGAATTTCAAGGGTCAAGTCGAAGAATTAGAGGAGCTCTATAAATAGGAATTAGGAACTTAGAAATGAGATCTTTTTGTCATTTTTAGTTTTTGTATTCATTTTGTAACTGTTTTAACTTCCAAGGGAAGTCAGAGGGAGAAGAGAGGAGCGACTTTTGTTCTTCCTTGCTAGAGGAATATGGAGGGAGGCAAAGTTATTGAGATGGCTCTTTGCTTTTCATTTTCTTTTCTTTTTACTTCTCTCCATTTCATTGTAATGTGTTTCTAACTCTTTTGTTAAGGATTTATGGATCTAGAATTGATATATTGATTTTGTTTTGACTCTCAACTTTGAGTATTTGATTTGATTGAGGGATTAATTCTGTGTTTACTTGATCTTTGAATGGAAATTCAATTGATTAATCAAAGAGTAACCTTCACTAATGGAAACTAGGTTTGTTGCTTGGATCTGAATTAATTACCAAAACTCTTGATTTTCTTAGGGATAAGTGGTCTTAGTTTTGCAATCTTTTGGTTCTAATTCGTAATGCCATATTGAATTGAATTTGGCCTAAGGAATTAGGGAGATTTGGTTAAATATTAGGACCAATGAGTTGAGGAATCAATCTTTGGTTATTGTAAAGAGAAACCGATTGTCAATCAATCAAATGCTTGAATGTTCAGAGGTAGAACTGAATTGATATTGATATTCTAGTGAAATAAATTCTTAACTTTCTTCCATTCGTGATTCATTCTAATAGTACAAGTTAATATTCTGTTTTTAACAATTTCTCATTTCTTTAATTTTGAATTTTACTTTCTTGCATATTAAAATCTGTTCAATGAATTGTTTGGTGCAAATGGTTATTATCTTGTGAATTGGTGATTAAAAATAAGATCCTAGAGGACGATACTTGGGACATAATCTGATTTTCACATTTTATAACTTGCTACAACTACCTAGTACACTTGCTAGTAGTGAAATTACACCATTTAAGTGCTGCGATAAAAAGCGTGTAACAGTATATCCTCTGCCTTGCTTGTTCTGAAAATTCAAAATTTTATTTTTGGATATAAATGTTGTGTGTTTGACCCTTTTTTTTTTTATTATCAAAGTCGAATATGGAAAATCATTTTTTATATTTTTTGCACCTAAAAAACGTATTTTTTTTTCACGTTTAATGCATACTAGAAATGTTAAAATTTTGAAATCGAGTTCGCGGGTCATAACTGGGTCAAACTGACTCGGCTGGAGGTTGAAGACAACTGCAACGCAAGTTTTTTTTGTTGTTTTGTGTGTTTTCTGAAAAAAGTGCATTGGTTCGAGCCTAAGACCTCTACAGTAGTGGACTATATTGACTTCCACTAAGCCCTTATATTTGTAAAATATATGTTTCTGAAATCTATATATCCTCTCTTTGTGATTATTTAGCATGACATTATTAATTTTTATGTCTAATTTATTTGATATTAATGCTAACATTTGGCTCTTTGGAGAGAATTAATATTTGGTGTTGAATATAATTTTAATAAATTGGAGAGTAGCCACAACACTTTTGATTGATTAAAAATTATATATATATATATATATATATATATATAGTTTTTAAATCACATTAAAATTTATTAATTATAATTGATTATATATAATGTGATAAAATCTACCTACAGGAATTTTATTGCATGTTTATGATTAATTAGGATAAAATATTATATTATATTTTTTAATCTACCCACAAGAATTAAAAAAAGGAACATAATTTGATAGTTTTGTCATAAAGATGTGTAATAAGTCTAATTGAATAGGACTTTAACCCATAAACAAGTTTTATGTCACTAGATTCATGAATTAAAGTATGTTTGCATTGGTAAAACATGATATTTATTTTATCCTTAAATTATTATGATAAGCATGTGGTATTTTAAACTTTGCAGTTTCTCAATTTGTGAGTATTTCTGATATTAAATGTGGTATTCCTGAGTTAAAAAGTGACAACTATAAGGTCTGGAAGGAGAGATTTCTTCTTCATTTGTGATGGATGAACATTGATTATACTATTAGAAAGGACGAACCACCAGCTATTACTGCAACTAGCACTCCATATGCAGTTGATCTTTATGAAAAGTGAGAGAGTTCTAATAATCTTTTTGTGACTTTCATAACGACCAACATTTCTACTAGTATTCGGGGTTATATCGATCCGCATGATAAAGTCAAAGATTTATTGAAGGCCATTGATGAGCAATTTACTACTTTTGATAAATCTCTTGCTAACACCCTTATAATGTAATTTTCATCCATAAAGCTCACTGGGATTTTTATTGAAAGCCTTGGAGGTTACCATGTCTGATTCCTTCTTGGTACACTATATTTTGTGTCCTTGCCTCATCAATATGCTCTCTTTAAAATTTCTTATAACACATATAAGGATAAGTGATTTATTAATGAATTGTTGACCATGTGTGCTCAAGAAGAGGAAAGGTTACTGATAGAAGAAGGGGAGAGGGTGAACTTAACTACATTTGGGAGGAGTAAGAAGAATCAAGTTAATCACAAAGGAAAGATTCCTATTTAGCTGGACATAAAAGAAGGAATCAAAGTGTTTAATTCTTTTATAAAATGAAAGGACACATGAAGAAAGACTGCCTGAAATTCAAGACACAGCTAGACAAGAAGGGTAATTTATTTGTTTTTGTTTATTATGAATCTAATATGGTTGATATTAATCATAATACACGGTGGGTTGATTCTGGTTCTACAGTCCATGTTTGTAATACCTTGTAGGTTATGCAAAACCTAAGGAGGCCAGTGGAAAGTGAACAATACACTTACTCAGGGAGTAGGATAAGTTCATATCTGGAGGCCGTTGGACGTGCAATTTAACTTTAAATAGTAGTTTTGTTTTAAATTTAAAAAAGACAATTTATGTTCCTGATTTTTCTAAGAATTTGATTTCAATTTCAAGATTTGCACCTTTAGGCTTTTCTTTTAATTTTTTAGACATTGGTTTTACTTTATTGAATAAATCTAAAATTGTTTAATTTTATTGAACCATGTAATGGTCTTTATTCTATTACTTTGCGAAATAATACCGCTTATAATTCTATACACGTCACTACTGGGGTAAAACGATATTTTGTAAATGAGGAATCCTCTATATTGTGGCATCGAAGATTGGGACACATCTCCATTGAGCGAATTAAGCGATTAGTAAATAAAGGAGTACTTAGTGCTTTGGACTTTACTGATTTTGAGACTTGTGTATATTGCATTAAGGGTAAGCAAACTAACAAGTTTAAAATTGGTGCCAGGAGGAGTTCAAACATGTTAGAGATCATTCATACAGATATTTGTTGTCCAGACATGGATACAAGTAGTCTGAGATATTTTATCACCTTTATAGATAATTACTCACGATATATGTATATCTACTTACTTCGTTCTAAGGATGAAGCTTTAGATGCCTTTAAAGTTTTTAAGGCTGAAGTAAAGCTGCAATGTAGAAAGAAAATTAAATTGTGAGATCAGATAGAGGTGGATAATACTATGGTAGATACACAAAGAATGGACAAGCACCTGGTTCATTTGCCCAAACACTATGTCTAGTTCTCTGGATCAGAATAGTGTGGTAGAAAGAAGGAATCGAACTTTGATAGACATAGTGAAAGAGCATGGAGCTTAGTCAAGTAGAACCAGGTTGCGCTGCTTGATGCTCCGATCAAAAACAAATATCTATTCTGCTTGATGCTCCGATCAAAAACAAATATCTTTGATAGATATTTGTTCAATTCTTATGGATTGAAGCACTTAAGATGATTGTGTATATATTAAATAGAGTTCCAATTAAGGCTATCTCAAAGATAACTTTTGAACTGATCAAAGGGTGGAAATCTAGTTTGCGACATATACGCATTTGGAGATGTCCGTTTGAAGTGAGAATTTATAACCCACAAGATAAGAAACTTGACCCTAGGACTATTAGTGGGTATTTCATTGGATATGCTGAAAAATCCAAAGGGTATAAGTTTTATTGTCTATCTCGTAGCACTAAAATTGTGAAATCAAGAAATGCAAAGTTTCTTGAAAATGATTTGATTAGTAAGAGTGACCTAATTCAAGACACTGCTCTTGAAACATATCATTATAAAGCTAAACCTTGTGAGTCAAGTGATAAATTAATAGTCATTCATGCTCCTCCAGTTTAAAAGTATATTAGACAACCAATTATCTAAGTTCTACAAGCTATTGAATATGATTTGGTAGATTAAGTTATTGACAAGAAGTCACAAATAAATGTTGATCAATATGTTGAGGAAATGGTTGAACAACAAGTTCCTCATCAAGATAATGAAACAACGTTAAGAAGATCTACTATAATAAAAAAGTTGGCAATTTCTAGTGACTATGTGGTGTATTTACAAGAATCTAACTATAACGTAGGAGTCGAAAATGATCCTGAAACGTTTTCACAAGCCATGAATTCTAAGAAATCAAAATTTATGGTACAATGTCATGAAAGATGAGATGAATTCTATGGCATCTAGCAAAGTCTGGAATCTCGTTGAGTTTCCTGATGATGTAAAAGTCATCGGATGTAGGTGGGTCTATAAAACCAAGAAAGACACATAAGGCAACATTGATAGACATAAGTCAAGACTTGTCGCCAAAGGATTCACTCAAAGGGAAGGAATTGATTACAAGGAGACCTTTTCTCCTATGTATAAAAAGGATTCTCTTCAAGTGATTATGGCATTGGTAGCTTATTTTGACCTTAAGTTACATCAAATAAATATGAAGACAATGTTCCTCAATGGTGATCTAGAAGAAGAAGTTTACACCAAACAACTTGAAGGATTCTTCTCTAGTAACGGTGAGCATTTAGTTTGCAAGCTTAGTAGATCTATATACATATTAATATTAGCCTCTTGTCAATAGTATCTAAAATTTCATGAAGTCATATCTTCATTTAGTTTTGAAGAAAACATCATAGATTAATGTATATATCTGAAGGTTAGTGGGAGTAAGATTTGCTTCCTTGTTTTATACGTGGATAATATTTTACTTGCGGCTAATAATAAGTTTATGCTATATAAAATGAAATAATTTCTCTCAAAGAACTTTGATGTGAAAGATATAAGTAAGGCATCTTATGTCATAGGCATTAAGATCCATAGAGAAAGATCTCGAGGTATTTTAGATTTGTTTCAAGAGACCTATATCAACAAGGTTTTAGAGATGTTTAACATGAAAGATTATTCACCAAGTGTAGCTTTCATTGTGAAGGGTGATAGACTTGAATTGAGTCAATGTCCGAAAAATGACCTTGAGCGAGAACATATGAAAAATATTCCATATACTTCAGCTGTTGGAAGTCTTGTGTGTGCTCAGGTTTGCACTAGACCCTAGATCTGACATTGCATTTACGGTTGAAATTTTAGGAAGATATCAAAGTAATCCAAGTATTGACCATTGGAAAACTGCAAAGAAAGTAATGAGATATCTTCAAGGAACAAAAGATTACATGCTTATGTACAAACAGATTGATGCTTTTGAAATGATAGGCTACTCTGACTCAGACTTTGCTGGCTACATTGATATCACGAAATCTACATCTAGTTACATTTTTATGCTAGCTTGTGGAGCTGTGTCTTGGAACAATGTGAAGCAGACATTGATTGCTACTTCCAATATGGAGGCTGAGTTCGTTTCTTGTTTTAAGGCTACCTCACATGGTGTATGATTGAAAAGTTTTATATATGGGCTTAAAGTTGTGGACTTTATGTCTACGTCATTAAAGGTGTATTGTGATAACTCTGCTGCAGTATTTATGGCTAATAATAACAAAAGTAGAAGTCGAAGTAAACACATCGACATTAAAATATTTAGTCATAATAGAACGTGTTAAGGAAAAGAAAATGGTCATTAAGCATGTTAGTACTGAGTTGATGATTGTCGATCCTTTGACTAAAGGCATGCCACCAAAGAATTTTAAGGATCATGTAACACGAATGAGACTTAATTTCATGATTTGACAATCATTATGGGTACTTTTTTTTTTATATAAGACTTTTATTCAGATTTGATGTTTTCTCTCGTTTTGTGCATACTTTTGTTTGTTTGAGAAATATCGTTTAGTTTTAACTGTGAATGAACATGTGGTTTATTCATTAAGTTGAGAGTTAGTCTTGAGAGACTTGATATAATGTGATACATGGAAGATAATACTCACCATTAGAGCAACTGTCACCATGATTCATATATTTGGTTTCTTATTATGATTGATAATGGGTTTAATGGATCAAGTGGGAGAATATTAGCAATCAATTTCTATTTTTAGTTCCGATTTTCAAGGAACATTATGTGATCCACATAACCTCATTATTTGCATCTGTTTTTGTTCCACGCGGAGGTTACTTTTACTATTTTTTTGAAATGGGCTTTATGATGGATAGAACCCTATAAATATTTTACACTCTCATAGTTTTAGGTCCTTGAATCCACTCCTCTCCTTAAAACAAAATACACTATTGTGCTTGAGTGAGTGAGGGTTTGGAAAACTAGAACTGCAACTGCGAATCAACCTTACAATAGCTAGAGGTTAGTGTTCTCAATAAGTTTCACTTCCGCATAGCCTTATTACGGTTTTCATTTGGTTTATTTACATTACACACATACAATGTTTAACTTATTCTATCAAAAGTTTGCTCTATTCTTAGCTTGCTATATATATAAAAAGATTAAAACTCTCTATTTGTTCAAATATGTCATTATTATAGTCAACCAAAAAAAATCACATAGAGTACATTTCATCATTCTTCAACTACTATATCTTGCATTTGTAAAAAGTTTAAAACATTTATCATACTTTATTGTCATGCATTAAAAATATTTAAAGTCAATAATCTCAAGGTTGTCCTTTGAAATATATACTTATGTTGTAAGAATGTTGTAACATTATCCATATTGTCAAAGGAATAGAGAATTAAGGAAACCTAAACTTAACACCTCAAAACGATACTGTCACCAAATTAAAAGTTATAAGCAAAAGAGCTCACTGTTGTGGAGGTATTAATTAAATCCCACAAATCAATAGAGCTAATCAACTTCAAATCAGGTTGGCAGAGTTGAAAATTTGATCAGTGAAAGTTCTGTCACGTTGTTCTAATGATAATGACATGGATATGTATTATCCAGAATTCGATCATGGATAACTTATTCGTTTTAAGTCTTATATAGTAAAACTTGAGAGAAAGAATGAGATAACAAAATATTATAAAAACATTTATTATGTATTTTTTTTCCCTGTCACATTACGTAGTTATTTAGATGTAATGAATATATTTCAATAGTTATTTTTCAAGTAAGGATTACAATTTTATTTCTCTAAAAATTATGTGAGAGAGTTGAAATTTTTATCTAATCATAAATTATAAAATAATAAAATTATGATAAAAAATTTTAAATACAAGTAAAAGATGTTAAATTACGTTAAATATGTGTTATTATTATTATTATTATTATTATTATTATTATTATTAAAGTTGCTTTCAACTTTAAAAAATGCAAAAAGTTAATTTTTCCACCGAAGTTCACAAAAATAGGGGTAATATTGACATTGAATGTTGTTTTTTCTTCTCTTTAGTATTAACAGGAGGCTCACCCCTTGGGTTGTGTTTTTGCAGTCTTGGCATCATCTAACATTTGAAAATTTGATCAAGTAGCAGCAGCCATAATATTTCCTTCACCAAAGGCGATGATAGCGTAGAAATCTGAGGTGTCCAATTTGCTTGCTTATGAGTGTGTAAGCATGAATTAACGTTATTTATCCTAAAATAATAACGAAAACGTACAAGTCATGAAAATAAATAGTCAAGTATAGAGGTTCACTCCTTTATTTGTTTTAAATTAGAAAACTGACACTTAGCTATGCTTATTCGGCAATACACGTGATTGTAGTGTATTTGTCAATGTTTGGTAATGCAATAGTTAGAGTGAGAAAGAAACGACGCTGCTTGTAGCTCCATTCAGAATTGATTAATCAACAAAGGTTTACAAATAAGAATAATGATTATTTGACTTTCTTTGAGGTGTATATATCCAATACGTAAGAATAAAGAGGAAAACAAGAATAGGTATATATACAATCAATAATGTAACGTAAAAATTGGAGTGTGAAAAACATTATAATTACGGTATATAATTAAGTTTTTGAAAGTGGGATAATTAAGTCTTGTGCATTAGATTTCCAAGAGAACAATTGGTATGACTATAGTATTCTATGATCTATCCGCATGCGTTTTGGGTGTCAAATACATAATCAATGATCAAGTATGATATGTGCAACAACTAATTTTCATATTATCTAATAAAAAGGTTTTGATTAGGCAGATCAATTAAGCTCTCAATTTTCATTTCTTTTATTACACAGACAGGGATATAGGGCATGTATCAACCAAGCACTTAAAGTATATTAAAGAACCGCATAGTTAATGAACATGCCCGTGTAATACTGTCTCCAAACACTTTAACTGTAAAGCAAGTAGAAGATAATGTCTTTCCCTTGCGTGCTGAAAAGGGGGAGCATATATCCTACAAATGCCCTTAGCTGCTCCTGCTTTCATTGCCAGATAGACAGATACTCTTTCATGTGCTAAGATAATTTTAAGTTTATCATTTCCTTAATCAAGACCCTACCATACCCAATTCAATTGGGAATGCAATTAAAGCTTTTGTCACTTGGGTACAAATAGGGGTATTGAGTGCAATATATAAATGCAATAAAATTTAAAAAATTAGAATATGTGTATGACAAAAATATACTAAGTAAAATATTTTTTTATAAATTGTTTATATTTTAATAATTATTTTTTGTTTTAATATAGCTTATATTTATATTGATTTATCATCATCATCATCACATTACTATAATCACTGGCACACTACACCACCAAGCAGCAAGCATCACCTAATGGTTCGTAGGTTCTTAACAAATTTGAAGAAGGAAAGAAAAAAAATCATAAAAAAAATGTATAACATTGGCCTATAAAGTTGGTTGGGGATGCATGTGCTGTGGTCTGGCCTACAAGATTAGCGGTTGGGAATCCCAACTAGAACCAGCGCATGTGCACTTGATTTCTCACTTGTTGTGTGGCTTTAGGGAAAGAAACCCCACCAATGTGCATGTTAATCACCAAATGATGCTTATAAATAGAGGCCTCCCTGTTGCATTCAATATCAAAGCAGCAAAAAAACTTCACATTCCCCTGTTTGATCAAAAGACTTTCCATGGCACCCCATGCATATTCTGTTGTGTTAGTAATTCTCTTTTTTCTCTTCATTCACATGCACTTGCAGGGTGCCACCGCTGACTATGGTGATTGGCAGGGTGGCCACGCCACTTTCTATGGTGGTGGTGATGCTTCTGGCACAATGGGTGAGTTTTGCTTCTACCTATGTTTAACAATTTTTTTACGTTGTGTATTTTTTGAGAGGGGGATTGTTTAGAGGATGGAGCTATGTTTGGGTCTGCGGCGCTTACTTCAAAGGTTTTTAAAATTTTTGGGTAACTAAAATAAATATGATTAGCTATCTTAAAAAATATATTTACTGTTTCAAAATTTGTAAGAGAAAAAATAAAAATGTAAAATAAATTAAACTTTTAACTAATAGCATCAATTTTTTAAATATATCTTTTACAATTTTATTAACCTTCGCATTTAAACTAAACTTTAAGAACTGAGTTTTTTTTTTTTTTTTTACTTTTTAAAAAGTTGACCTGCATGAATTAACTGTAACTTATAAAACAAAATTATTTACCTTATCATTACTACTTGGCCTAAATACAAAACATCGACAAATTAAGACTTTTATTGATCATATAATTTGACTAGTCTAATAAATATTTTTTGACTCAGCTCTGATTGTTGAGAAGGTGGGGTTTACTTAACCCTTTGGTTTGATCCATATAGGAGGTGCGTGTGGTTATGGGAATTTGTACAGTCAGGGGTATGGAACCAACACTGCAGCTCTCAGCACTGCTTTGTTCAACAATGGCTTGAGCTGTGGGGCATGTTATGAAATGAGGTGTGCTGATGATCCAAGATGGTGCAAGCCTGGCACCATTGTTGTCACTGCTACAAACTTTTGTCCACCAAACTTTGCTCTGTCCAACCATAATGGTGGTTGGTGCAACCCTCCTCTTCAACACTTTGATATGGCTGAACCCGCATTCTTGCAAATCGCCCAATATAGAGCTGGAATTGTGCCTGTGGCATTTAGAAGGTATGTGCAGCCACAAACCTTGTAGTTTTCTCAAGCTTTAATTGCCTTACAACTATACAATTCATGAATCATTAACTAATTACAAGGTTCCATTAATTCCCTAACAAAACCAAAAAAAATAATATTAATGTTTTGAAAGCCAATTCCACGCTCATCCGAGACCTAATAAAAATCAACCATTTGTTCTTTGTATTTTGTAACACCTGGCCTACTCTGCACCATAGAAAATTGGGGTTGCTTCTACAAACATCACTATCCAGCTTTAATGTTGACGAATTTGAGTGAGCGCAAAGGGCTTGGATAACCCTTCAAATTACTAATAAAATATCATATTTATTTTTTTAAAAAAATTAGGGACTAAATTTCGTGATAACCTTTTTGAAAAATCAATATGATAATAATTTATTCCCAGTGTACTTGGTGGATGACGCTTGTAATCTCATTCCTTTTAATAAATAAAATGTCTTATTCCTTATGATAAACATTCTATAAGATTCAAATTGGAGTATTGGTACTTGTTCTCATTCAATTATCCTGATTAAGATGTGACAACATATTTAACAATTATCCAAGAATGATCGCCGAAGAAAAAATGAATAAGTTTCCGAAATTTTCCTGTGCTGGAGATATTATTTGATGATGACAATAGAGTGCATATAGCTTGTTCTAAAATTCTACCAACTTACTTTCTAAGCTTTTTTTCTTATTTGGTGACGATGACAGGGTTTCTTGTGTGAAAAAGGGGGGAATAAGATTCACAATTAATGGACACTCTTACTTCAACCTGGTTTTGATCACCAACGTCGCGGGTGCAGGGGATGTCCATGGAGTGTCAATCAAAGGGTCAAGAACTGGCTGGCAACCAATGTCAAGGAACTGGGGGCAAAACTGGCAAAGCAACTCCTACCTCAATGGACAAAGTCTCTCTTTCCAAGTCACCACCAGTGACGGTAGAACTTTGACAAGCAACAACGTGGCAACATCTAACTGGCAGTTTGGTCAGACCTTCCAAGGGGGTCAGTTTTAGAATTTGCAATGTGGGGTAGGTTAGCTAAAATGTTTGTAATCAAGATAAAAGTAAAGAAAAAATGCTAATTGCTAAGAGAGGCATTGATCCTTGGAGCTGTGTGATTCTGGAAAGGTAGCTGAGGTGATCATTATATTATGGCACCCGCAGGGGACTCACAAATGTATTATGTACTGTTATTTTATTTGAATATTAATTTATAATTTTAAATCATTTTCCATTCACTCTTTTCTTTATCTACGAAGGAAGATCTATCTTTAATTTCTTTTATAAGATTTGAGAAGTAATTAATTTTGTGATATGATTTTTTTTAAGAATTTATTTTGACATTCCGATTTTATTTTATTTTTTGTATTCAAGACACATACTTAGTTGCTTAATTAATGTAACTAAATAAGTTTACTATTTCAAAAGAGAAAAAAAAATAAAAGGAAAAGGCTATATATATATATATATATATATATATATTGCGTTTGGTAATTTTCACCTCTGCACAAATTTTAAAAAAAATTTATAATGATAAAATATATTATGGATAGGAATTAAAATAAAAAATATTTAAATATGAGATGATGAAAATTACTGTTTAAAATTATTTTTAAAAAGTTTCATATAGAAATTAAAATAATATTTTAAAAAAATATCCTCACCGACTTTAACCTACCATCTGTACCCTCTATGACTTCTCCCATGTGCACACAAAATCTATCCTCCCCAGTTATTCGTTAAAAGTACATGTACAAATCTGTTGGCTTGGATCACTCTCACGCATAAAGCCCAAGTCTATGTGAGTTATATTGTGGTTTATGTCATGACCAAAAGAACCGCAGGCATGTTTTTTTATTTAATAGAAATTTATGGCAAAATGAGGGGAAATGTTGTATAAAATGAGAGAGAAACATGGGACCATTTTTTTTATCAAGTGAGCAGAAGATCGACCCCTGGATTTATTTATGTATAATTCACGTTTGAACTTATATAATGGGTGAGATTTAACATAGCAGGGGTTTGATTCTTCTTTAAATATTGTATATATCGGAGATTGAAGATGGTTCACGCGTGGTTTGTAATTTTTATATTTTATAAATGCGTAAACTAGACAAATATCCTGCAATTTTTTGGTATTGACTTTTTCAAATAACCATTTTTGCTAATTTTAATATACTTTTATTTTGTATTAAATGAGAATAGTCAAATGTTCTCCTATTTAAGTATTCCCTTGAAGTGTTTTTAATTGCTTACTATTATTATATTTAACACTTTTAAATACTAAAACAACTTTAAGACCAAATTCTTATATAAAGGGAGATTTTAAGAGTTCTTAACTTTTAAAATAATTACCATAAATATTAATTATTTCTAATGATGCGGTAATGTATATTATGAATACATAATAATTTTCTATCAACTGAAGGATACACACGTATAGAAACTTGTGGATCCGTTACATGTAATTGAATTCATTTGGTGGACTATTGAATAACAACTTTCCAAGAAGGGCATTGAAGTTAGCTAGACCTTGTCTTTGACGACGAGTAGTTTGTTTCCTCTGTATTATTCCTTCTTTCTTTCTCTCTTGTCTCTAACTCTCTTACAACCTCATCTTTATGGCACCTCACGATTTCGGTGCTTGATTTCACACGTTCGTGCGTAAGCATGTATAAATTGTAGTGAACAGTCATCTCGGCCTTCAGAATTCAAGTTTCATAGGTTTGTCGGCATGTGTTCTATATATGAAACATTGCTTTCAGATATTTGATTGTTGGAAATGTCTTTTCCCAATATGAGATATCTTTTACAATGTTTTTGGATAAAAATAGAATAAAATATGTTGTTTAAACGACTAAAAACGCATTAAAAAAATTATATTTTCTTTATTTAAATTGCACTTTGTAATTGTTAAACCAATGTTATAAGGACCTTGTAAATATAAATTTATTATAATATATATTTTATTTTTAATAAATACTTTCAAATTTAAAGTAAAGATAATAAGATTGTAAAACTGATAAGTGCTTTAACATGTTACTTAAATAGTCGGTTGTGATCAAGTTGATAATTGTTATTCTAAGAAATGCTAGCAATACATCTACTTGATCATGTTCTTCACCACACTTTTTATAATTTGTTATTTTAAAATAAGTTAAATCACTTAGCTTATAAATTGATCACTTTTTTAATTACTTTAACTTTTTTTTTAAATTAATCAATCACATAAACATAAGTGCATGTTTAAAAGAGTATATTACGAGTATTTCTTTAATTATTATATATATTTTTATATTAAGCTTTTATATAATTTTTTTAAGTAGGGTTTTTTTCTCGACAAATCGCATGATATTATTAGCATTCTAATATTTTCAAAAATCAATATTATTTTTAAAAAATTTAAGATTTTATTAGCTTTTTTTTTATTTTTTACTTTGCAATGACTACCAACATAAGTCAAAGGCAATCATTATCTCATGTTGACTTTTTTTATAAACTTTTCAAAATAATGATTTTAGAGAACTAGTTTTACCTGAAGAACTAAAGAAGATGAGACATCATATAATTTATATTGATTCACACTGAATACTAGGGTTACGTCTAATCTAAGATCTAAGATCGGGATTTTTATTATTTTTCACAAGAACTTAAAAATTTACAAACTCAAGTGCACTTGCAATAATTTTTTGTACACTTTTTCAGGTTCTCTAAACATTTTAAAAATTTGAGTTTAATTAAAAAAAAAACTTTGAAACCTTTAATTTAATAGTTAAAAATTTATATATCTTAATTTTTTTCTTCATGAATGTCTGTTATGATTATATAAATGCCTGTTTGTTTAGATCCTTTGATAGTTTTAGTCCTTTGTTTTTTTTTTTTTTTTGCTATTTTAGTATTTGGTATAAATAAAAGAAGAAAGATACCTACGAAGTCCAATTTCTTGATGCTATAGACAAAACCAATTACAAACCCTGGGAAAAGGAAGAACAATGAAAGGAAGAAACCTCCCAACGCCCATCATAATAAATAAGAATTGTCCAACAGTATATAAAAACAAAGTTGACTCATGAATCGACAAGAATTGAAAAACCATTTCTTCGTTTATTGATATGAATACAATATATTATCTTTTAACATGCATTTGAAGAAACATAATAAAAATTTATATATGATAATTTTTTACTGAAAACAATAAAGTATAAAAATTTAATGTATTAATAATATTAAATATTATAATTTTTAATACAGGTTAAATAACACACGTTAAGAAATAATAACCGTACATTAAATAGTTTAAATTATCATAAAAAGTATGAATTGAATATTTCTTCAAAATAATAAATATAATATTTTGAATAAAATGTTTATATTTTTAAATTTTAACGTGTACTCACATACACATATTAAAATATTTGTTTAATGAAAAAATTAATTTCTTAACATGGATTTTGCTGAATTTAAGCATTCAAAAGTTAATAAATTTTTGTAAAAGGAAAATATTTGTCACGTTAAAAAAAATACAATAAATATTTATTTTTCGAGTAAAAACTTATTATTACTATACTTATTTGATTGTATAATATAATGTTAATGTACGTATTATACATTATTTTGTTGGAAAGGCAAGGCCCAAATTTGGATCCATTTAACATGACTATTGCATCAAAATCTGAAATAGGAGCCTGCGATGCGAGTGTCGGAGTCGGTTTCTTCAAGCATCAAGTACTAAGAAAGAAAGAAGAGCCCTATTTTCCTTTTCCTTTTCCTTTTCCTTTTGTTGCCCTTTCCCTCTTCCCTCTGCTCTCAATTTTATATTTTAATTTTCCTCAGCCCTTTCTCTTTTCCCTTTCGTATCACAAAAAACAGCCACGCGCCACTGTTGCTAGATTCACACCAACTCTCTCTGCCCCGGACTCAGATTCCGGGTCGGGTCGTTCCCATTTTCCATCTACATGGGCGATCTTCATGTGAACGGCGTCGTTTTCGGGGAGGATCGCCCCTGCGCCTCCTCCCCGCCTTCGCCGCCGCTTCCACCTTCTAATCCCGATCCGTCCTCCGTCTCGCCGGACGCTTGGTCGGCGGCCGAGAAAACCACCGCCGAGATTCTCCGCCGCATACGGCCGACCGTCGCCGCTGACCGGAGACGGAGGGAGGTTGTTGATTACGTCCAGAGACTCATTCGATCCGGCGCTCGCTGCGAGGTGATGTAGTTTACTCTCTTCGATTCTCGTTGATTCAATTGTCGTCACTACCGTGGTTTTAATTCGTTTTTGTTTTTTCTTTTCCAATTGAATTTCAACGTTACTTTGAGGATCTTGGCGTGCTTATTCGGTGTTTCGGTTTGTTTTTGTGATTTTGATGATTCTGACGGTGTTGGAGGCGAATTTGGAGTTGTTTGTCGTGTTGTGATAGAGCTGCCTTTGAAATTAGGGCACATTAGTAATCAACTTGTTTGGTAGGAAAGAGCGGGGTAAGTGTCCGATGGTAAATTGGTTATGGAACGAACTCTCTCTGCCTTTACTCATGAGGTAGAAAGAAAAAGAATGTGCTAGTTGACGGATTCAACGAGTTTACTCTTGGCACTGGTGGTTAGGGCTGCTGAATGTGAAAGAAAAAATTGTGTGATTTGTTGTGTCCTAGATTTATATGCCTAACAATGTCAAGTAGAACCATGGAAGAATGAACACTTCAAAATAGTAGCTATGTTGGTTTTGTACTCATGATGGCACATTTTAATGTCAGTTGCTAGACACTTCACAGGCACTTTGGATATTTGCTGAAATGTGTATTATCACACTAATGAACTGAATATATTTCTGTCACAATAAGATATATTAAAACATCTTAGTGTGATGACAGGATTCTTTCTAATGTGTTATAACATCACTGATGTTAAATTTTCTTTTTTTTAGGTTTTTCCATATGGGTCAGTTCCATTAAAAACATATCTTCCGGATGGTGATATTGATTTGACTGCCCTCAGTTATCAAAATGTTGAGGATGGTTTGGTATCTGAAGTTCACGCTGTTCTTCAGGAAGAGGAAATCAATGAAGCTGCTGAATATGAAGTAAAGGATGTTCGTTTCATTGATGCAGAGGTTCTTCCACTCTCTTAATTGATGCCTTATGAGAAATTGAATACAGTTTGGTTTGAATATTCTATGGCAAATTAAATTAGAAATTTAGGGTTGTTATGCGAATGAGCCTGAACAATCTGCAACTTCATTTACTTTTATTTGAAAGGGAATATATTTTACTCTTAAGGATGGGAATGTTTGCAAGCATTTTTTTCTCCTCTATATTGAAACTTTGAGGTGTTTTCAAACATTCAGAAAATTGCCTTTTCCCTTACCCTTTGTCTCTTTTCCAAAGCAGGCATGTTAAGAGTGTTCTGTTTATGCTTTATGCTAAGTAAGTTATGGGAATGTCTTTACCCCTCCCTAACTTGTTGCTTCCATCTTTGCAAAGGTACTTTATTTTGGCAGCTTTGACTGGAATCTGGAGCAGATCCTTGCAATTCAGTTTAATTTTTTATATATTTTCCTGTATCATATCTGTACAGCAAAATTCTTACATCTGTCTGTGTAGAGTTTGCTAAACTAATGTACTAGGCTGATTCTGCTATCCAGTCTGTTGTTGGAATAACTTATTCAACTTTTATATTCCTTATATGCAGAAGTATTGAAACCTTGTAATTTCTAAAGATGCTTAATATAGGTCTTTGTTGCAATATTTGTTTAGTGATTTTCTATTTTTGATTTTATGTGTTGATATTTTTATGTTTTCATATGTTTGGGTTCTTTTCTTATGCAGGTTAAACTTGTTAAATGTATTGTACAGAATATTGTTGTAGACATCTCTTTCAATCAGCTAGGAGGACTTAGTACATTATGTTTTCTTGAGAAGGTATTATTGGACGTGTCCTCTTAAGACTGCCAATAATTTTTGTAATGCAGCATTTTTCATATGTACTTTTCTGCTCTTTCACTTAACATTTCAGAAAGCAGGATATATATATTTTCTTAAAATTTAAAATTTTCTTTATTTTATTTGAGTCTCAGGACTTTTGAAACAAGAATTATATGTTATGTGCCACAGCATCTATATGTATCCACATATCCTAGTTTGGAATTAGTGTGCATTAGAGCAGTTTGACTCTTCCTTTTGTTTTATATTATATTATATTGTATCTGGTGTTGACTTAATTTTTCTCTTATAATTTACAGGTTGATCGACTTGTTGCCAAGGATCATCTTTTCAAACGTAGTATTATCCTGATAAAAGCTTGGTGCTATTATGAGAGTCGTGTTCTGGGTGCCCACCATGGCCTGATTTCAACATATGCTTTGGAAACACTGGTGCTGTATATTTTCCATCAATTTCATGTGTCCTTAGATGGTCCTCTAGCAGTAAGTTCTCCATCAAATCTATGTGAATCATACTTTCTCTTGAAAGAAGGAAAAGAAAATCTGCATCACATGATGATGGTGATGCATCCTTTCATTAAGAATTTTGTGCACTCTGCCCTTTTTCCAGGTTCTTTACAGATTTTTGGACTACTTCAGCAAATTCGACTGGGACAATTATTGTGTTAGTTTGAAGGGACCGGTTAGCAAAACTTCTCTGCCTAACATTGTTGGTAGGAAATTGTTTGTATCATTAAGTAGCTTTATGTTTTTTGTTTCTTTTTTGTGTAATTTTCTGTTTCTTGTTGTGTAAAGCTGAGGTGCCAGAAAATGGGGGAAATACTCTGCTGACTGAAGAATTCATTAGAAGCTGTGTAGAATCATTCTCGGTACCTTCAAGGGGGCTGGATTTAAATTTGCGTGCATTTTCCCAGAAACATCTAAACATCATTGATCCATTAAAGGAAAACAATAATCTGGGTCGCAGTGTTAATAAAGGTATGTGGTATAACTTTTATTCTGAATGGCTGTTGAGTTGTATTTCAATGTTACGCATTTAGGATGTGTTATGTTATTCTGAACCTAGTTTTAATGCGTTGTCTTGCTTTATGAAGATTTTTTTGTTCAATGGAACTCTTTTATGGAGGGGAGAATCTGTAATATTGAATATTTATTAAGGAATAACTATATTCCTCGTTTCAAAGGATTTAAGAAGGAGATAATAGATCAATCTGAAGCAAGTTCAGCAGTTACTTGGTGATAGAAAATTCTCCTAAAAAGGAGGGAAGGGAAGAATTTAAAAGAATCATTTGCGGCCTTTTCTACTAAGACTTTGTTCCTTGTTGGCTTCATAAAGAACTTGTCTAATGTTGCTACTATGTCTGGACCTCAACATTCTCCAGCCTTCATCAATTACAGGATTAAATATATTTCTTTTATCTAGAATATATTTACTACCAAGGATCTGAGAGAACTGTGTCCATTTATGAGACCCAATGTCAGTTTTGCTATTGCAGTAGCTTCTAAGTAGATTTTTTTCCTTAGTACATTGCAAAGAGTCTCCCCCATCTCTGGCTCTCTGCTTACTGGCATCTTCAAGTTGCTGAATGACTTTAGGTTTTGATGGGAGTATTCAGAAAAATGATAATGGGCTCAGTTATGATATAGGCCCAGTGTCCCAATATCACTGAAAGTGTACGTGTGGAGGAGGCAGGAGAATTTTCCAAGCAGTGAGTGGGTTATATGCCACATAAGGATGGTTTGCTAGGAGGAGAGGAGATTGGTTTTTTTTTTCTTGGGGGGGGGGGGGGGTGTCTTGTAGAGGAAGTGTGGGTTTTGTGTAATTCATTTTTTGAAGTTGTAAGTGCAGAGGTTTTAATGATAGTCTCTCAGTTTTTCACTCCATTTTCTCTGTTCCCATTCTTAGTCCCCTCAGGTTCACTCACAAAATAATGGACCACCTGAAATAATCAAATAGTTTGTTTCTAGAGATGCAAGTGAGGAAGATTTTAGAAGAAGTCATTGGCTTACAGCCTCTTTGCATGAACTAATTTTACGTTAATTGTGCTTTTCTAGACTTCCACAATAATACACTTGTGAAATTAATTCATTAAGACGGATTTTGAAACCCAAATAATCTGTTTTGTGGTTGATTTTATGTGCTAGGAAATCTTAGGTTCAGGCAATAAAACCTTTTGGATAACAGACATTGGTAGGTGTGTATAATTTTTCAGACTATATTGGCCTGTAGTTGTTGATAGTGCCCCTGCAGTGGTGTTGCAGCACTTGGCAGACAGGCTGCTTCAGCAAAACTGTTGTTTCACAAATTGATGGAGAGTCACCCCAAGTAGTACTATTTAGTGGTTGTGTGGCTGTTATTGGCATAAGGGTGTTGAAGAACCTTCTTTACTTCTGATGATTAGTTGTCCATCCAAATTTTGGGTGTAATTTCATAATTTCTCCACATTTTGGGAGAGTTCAAAACCCTTTAAAACAGGCTGAATCACTCGCTACTTTCACCAATATCTCCTCTATTTGATGCAAACCATCTGACCCAGAGCTCTCAGGTGCTTTCCTGGCCAACCCACAATCCATAGCTCTCCAGTGCACTGTTATGTGGTCTCTGTTCTGCTCATGTTCTCTCTATACTTTCATGCTTCCAGTGTCATGTTCAGCTAGGTGTAGGTAGCCTTGTTTTGCTCTTTCTTGATATGCTTTTCCTATATTAATTTACTTTTTTATTCACTTGTTTGTTTTGTCTAAATTTTACTTTTAATTATTAATTATGAATTTATCTGTAGTTTTTCATAATTTTTAATTTTGAAAATTTGTGTATTATAAATTATCTAGTTTTTATCTATAAGCTTCAAAATAGTCATCATCCTGGGACACCTGCTATCCTGATGTAGTGGTTTTAGGGTTCGGTACCACTATTTTGCGTGGATAACTATGCATTGACCTTAATGAATTATTAAAATCCCAAACTTCACAAGCACTTCTTGAAATGTCCATCTCATTGACCTTTAATTGTGAACCACACTTGTGCAGTTGATCTTATTAACTGTACTTGAATAAGCACTTAAATTAATTATCCAAAGTTTCAAACAAGGCATTGCTAAGGTGACTTCTGTGGGGATTTAGTTCAATGCTTCCCTTCTTGAAGCCTAGTGATAATCCCTTTGGTAATGTTGTCATCATTCATGGGAACCTGGCTTGGTTCCCATATAACCCCACTCATTTTTGGTAAGAAAGAAAACCCCAAAAGTAAATCAGTGTACCTCACCTCATCCATCTGTAAAAGGTAAAAAGAATGTTGACATGGGCCTCACCACACCTAGAATGGCTTTCAGAATGTATCTTTCTCCTTCGTAGATGCCATCGAGACTGAAATTGCAGTGGTAGACATTTCTCCTCACATGCCACATCAGCATGTTTCTTATGGAGGTACTTGCTAGTTGTAAGAGGAAATGATAATTGGTTAGAGTTCAGTGCATTGAGATCTGTATTAACATCTATTAGCCAGTTGATATAAAGTAAAATTGTCTTTCATGATCTTGATGAACCTGCATCATGCCTTGTGTGTGTTAATTTTAAAGTGCTTGTGTTTTTCTTACGAACAGTAGCAATAGATATGTATGGATGAAACCAAGATTGTGAAACTATCATATTCTAAGGGTTCTCTTCAATTTTAGTTGAGCCTAAGTGTCTAAATTTAAGTTATCTCTTGAGGTGAAAATTGCCTATAATTTTATAATCTATACTTTGGCTATATCTATAGTCGATGTAGATCTCAATACAAATCTCTCACGCCCTTGAGTGAAAATTGTAGAACTATTTCTTTTCTTTTATATTCCATTGAGAAAGCTATGGGACTAACTAGATTGAGCTAAAAAATCCACTAAATTAGGTAAATTGTACTAGAAAATCTATAAGGCTAGTTTAATTGCTCTATAGAATTGATTTTTGGACAGTTGAAGGTGATCCAATATTAGATCTATGACAGGTTCTAGTACTATCTTTGATGGGCTAAGCCTAACTTAACTCCAAAGTTTAGCTCTTGAGATGAGGTTTGTCTAAGCCTTTATAAGCTCTACGTCAATCATATTCAACACATACCTCCCACACTTAGGGTTGGAAATGGACATTTGGGGTGTGGAGATTTTAGGGTTTAGGGTTGATTTTTTTATAGATATATTACACTAATAAATCCATGATGCTAGGTTGATTGTGCTGGAAAATATGTGGGGCCAAGATTTTGGACATTTGAGGGTGACTCTGAAATCTATAATAGGCTTTGGTATTATCTTGATTTTAGACTAGCTCTTGAGATGGAGATTGACTAAGCCTTTATAGGCTCTATTCTAATCATATTTGTAGTTAATGTGGGATTCTAACAGGTTTAAATGTATTTTTGTCCCTGTACTTTAAAAGTTCAGTCCTAATAATTTTAATTCGTATCAGTTTTGGTCCTTCCCACCATCAATATGTCACCCTTCAGTAGACAACCATTAAGAATGTTTGGTGAATATGGGGCCAAAATCTAAATAGGATGAAATTATGATTAATGAAACCTTAACAGATGAAACTCTAGAAACCAAAAACTGAACTGTTAATGGATTGGAACCGAAGTCAAAATCTAGATAAATCATAGAAACCAAAATTGTACTGACCTATTTTAAATTTATTGTGAGCCAACATAATTGCTATGGCATGGTTATGTTGAGCAAAATGATTAAACCACCTATTATAAGTGTCTGCTAGATTGCAGTGCAGTAAATCAGTTAACTTCCCTCCATTCTTGTCTGCAAGATTGTACCAGCATAAATTAAGAACACAGTAATGTGTTCTCTTCCCCATACTATGAAAATAGTAACAGCAATCTACTACATCTACTATACCAGTGCAACACTACTGATAATGATGCTTTGTATTCTTTATTTATGGACCCAATGAGTAATAAAAAATAGTCATGGAAGCTTTGCTCTTTCATCTAATGTATCGTTATAATAGTAATGTTCATTTACTTCTTTCAGGTAATTTCTATCGAATACGCAGTGCATTTAAGTATGGTGCCCGTAAACTTGGCTGGATTCTTATGTTACCAGAAGATAGAATAGCTGATGAGCTTAATAAGTTCTTTGCAAACACATTAGTTAGGCATGGAAATGCTCAAGGGAATGAAGACAAGTCATTTTTGTGTTTATCTACTGGATCCATATGGAAACCTGGAAATCAACATAATTATGAAACCAGAAATGAAAAAGAAAGGTATGCAGTTAAAGATGTCCCCTCTTTGGCAGGGCCATTATTTGACTCCTCTTGGGATGGAAATGCTGTTGCAAGTTTCAAATTTCGTGAAGATTCAAAGGATGTTCCAACATCTGAAGTCTTGGATATTGCAAGCACTGGTGGTTTGTCATATTGTTCAAATGGGAAATTTGAAAGTAGTTTATCTAGTGGTGAATCATTTGTAAATTCTGTTATTGATGATGAGAAAGAAAAGCATGGTATGGCAAGCAATTCTCCCGGATCACATACTGATGAAAAGAATATAGCATCTTATGGTTTGGCAGTTTCGAAAGATGCTATTGTCCTTGAAAATAGTTTCTTTAATAGTGATAGACCTACTAGTGTTTCTGAGGGCACTGAAGGTTCAAAATCGTTGTTGGACCTTACTGGGGATTATGACAGTCACATTGGGAACTTACAATATGGTCAGATGTGTAATGGTTATACTTTCTCTCCAGTTGTTGTGCCTAGTCCTCCTAGGTCTCCAAAGTTTCAGAACAGGAATCCGTGGGAAACTGTTCGTCAATGTCTACAGATTAATCACAGCATTCATTCTCAGACAAACTCAAATTGTGTCATGGGTCAACAACTTTATGTAATAAATCATCCTACTCTACCAATGGCTTTTGGTCCGGAAGAGAAGAGAAAATTACGAGGAACTGGCGCATACTTCCCTAATATGGTATTTATAAAGTTCAGTTATTAAAATTGGACTCATACACGTACTTCTACACTATTTACACACACACATATCCAGTCATCATCTAACTGTTAAAGCTCATAATTTTGCAGACTTCTCGATCATACAGGGACAATAGGCCAATACCAGGGAGGGGAAGGGGTCAAGCACCAGGTATTCATGGACATATTCAGAGACACACTCGTAACAGTGGCATGGCCCTAGCTCCACAAGAGACAAATTTGTCTGCAGAAGGAACTTTTGAGCATACTGCAGAAGGATATCCTGCCCTTGGTAGTACTAAAACAAGATCATCTGAAACATATTTCTCTCAACCTTCAACATGGGGATCACGCTATGCTAATGGCATTCACTCAACTGAAATACACGAGTCTGGATCCATGAGCCCTCAGCTTCCTGTATTGCCAAGAACTGAAGTGAGCAATTACCCAGATTCTGGCATTTCTCCTTCTAGGGGCACAGTGCCCAACACTGGGGCAGTGACTGAGGAGAGGTCTAATCCACTGTCTCTAGTTGATTCCAAAAGGTAATAAAACTTTTCTGTTGATGCTTATTTGTTGATACAGAGATTGCTTATGATGCTAAATCACTAGCAACTTTCTATAGAGCTTAAAGCACTATATAATCATAGTTTGTACTCCTAGTTTTCATTTCCTTTAAGGGGGTGTCTATGGTTTGAGATTCAGGGTTGAAGTGCAAGCTTATCATTTGAAGAATGAAGATGACTTTCCTCCACTTTCCCACTGAGTGCCACTAAAGGATGGTGAATATGTAATAGCATTAACAGTAATGGTCAATACATGGAAACTATTATGACTTGCCTACCTTTCAGCAGGTGCTACCAAAGGATGGCGATTTTGTAAGAAGTAAGAACAATGTGCATTCGTCTCAAAAATGAAGATAGCTTCCCTCAACTCTGGGTGTCTTCTAGAGATTGGTGAACGCATAGAAATGAGAGTACCAAATAAGTAGAAATATGCTGGGATAGCCATAGATACTAACAAACTAGACTAAACTAGATTGAGTGTTGTTATCCTTATTCTCTCTTACAGTTTGTCTTTTGTACAGAAGTGCATGTATATTCTGGTTACCTTTTTTGTCTCATACATCCGTTTTTATTTTTCATTATTTAGGGATGTATATATCAGGTGATTTCCTGAGGTTGAGTTTATAGTTCTGTTCTGTTGTTTGTAGTTTTGAAGTGTAAAACCAAAAGTTTTAGATATCTTACTGGAATGGATACCCGGAATTTCTGTCACCTGCTGCCCTGCAGTAAATATATTTTAGTGTGTTTACCTTGGCATTTGGGTGTTTTTGCCCATGATTTTATGCGTGGCCATGCTTGATGTACACAAGAAAGGCTTCAATGTTTCATATGCTTTATCTCCAGTGAGGAGAGGCGACCGAAAATATCTGTGATGCACCCCCAACTCTTTACTAGCTGTGGTTTTTTTTGCAGCCCGTTGACTTTGATGATTTTTTCTAGTGTATATACAATATGATAGATTAGGTGCTGAGTTGTGAATTTAATAAAGGTGGCCTAGTCAGTTTATTTTTATTTTTCTACCTTGGGCGGGAGGCTGTGGTGGTCTGGTGTTGGATAAAAGGGAATAAATGAAAGCTTAAGTAAAGTAATACTTCTGGAGGACAAAATGGAGTGCTTTCTTAAAATGGTTTAGTCATGACGTGAAAAGAAGACCAAGATAGTAGAGTTGATGGGGAAAAAATTACTCTAAAAGCACAGGTAGGAAATGGTCAAAGAAAACTTCTAAGTGAAAACGTTACAAAAGATCTTTATGTAAACTACTACTATTATTATTATTATTATTATTATTATTATTATTATTATTTGTGAATGAATCTTCTTTTGTTTCTGCCAAAGCCGCAAATTGGTTGGATATATGTAATCTCATTTAGTCAGTTTTTTCCCCTATTGATTGTATCTGGAATATTGATATTTCAAATATGAAGTGAAAAGAGATTAATGAACTGTTGCAGATTCCATATGCAGGCTGTTATTTTGGCAAGCAATGTGTTTTCTTCCATTTATTTAAATTGAGTAGTGGTTTTGTTTCTTTTATGTGATATTTTACCTATTTTTCTTAATGACAGCACTATCTTTGGTGGAGTCCATGACCATTCAAATAGCCTTGACGATGCGCCCGAGAAACGTGTATCGTAGTTTTCATGTTGTGTAGCTCAAAATGTTTTTTGTGAATAGACCTAGGCTTGATTGAACCTTATAATCCAGCCAAAAGCAGGATTCAGAATAGGAAAAATAAGCATATTCTTTGATTGGATGTATGTTGTATCTTATACTAGTAAAGAACTTATCATTGTACACAAATAAAATAAGGAACTTGTCATGAAGAGGTCCCCGATAGGATGTTTCATCTGGCTAGAGTTAGTTTAGCTTGGTGCGAAAATAAAACGGGGTAGAATTGCTTTTGTTCTTTACCAATTTTTTTTATTTATTAATATTGATGTTTCATTTTATAAACTATTTTGTTTTTAAAATGTATCAAAATGTAAAATAGAATGCGCATGTTAATTCGTTCTCATTCTGACATGTCCATTAAACGGTATCAGAGTATCATCGTCATCTTCATATTGCTGAATGCTGATAGCATAGCAATAATGATCCATTCGAAAGAATTGTCCAAATGGTAGCAAACTCTAAGCTTTGATTTTAAATTACACATCACTTTTTTTTAATGACTTGTTTTTTAATTGCGGTCTTTAGAACTTTTTACTTATCCTTTTTCATTATTTCAATTTTTTTCCCTAAATAAGTTATTTATGTTTTTCTAGTATTATAAACCACAATGTTGTACATAGAAAACGTTAACTTTTTAAATTAAATTATTTGGTACAACGAGAACAAACATAAAAGGGAAAAAATTTTATGTTTTCATAAATGCAAATCCAAATTTATGTATGCAAACGTAAGTTATATGCGGGCCAAAATATAATATATGATAAGGTCGTTACAGGGAATAAAATGAAGACTTCTTGAAAGAGATAAAATTAGCAAACAAAAATGTAATATATATATATATATATATATATATATATATATATATATATATATTTGTCACATAATATATCAATTTTTTACACACAAATTATAACTATTACTAAAATTTATTAATATTTATATGTTTTATTTTTATATTAAAATTTAACTTCATTTTCAATAAATAAATGCATAATCATGAATTTTAACTTAAATTTTTTTAATAATTAGCTCACTACTAGTTAATATTAGGAATATTAGGTCAGTCATAGTCGAGTTATAAAATAAAATAAAGTGCAATATAGATAAAAGAATCATTAATTTAATTTATGAAAATTTTGAGTACAAAATAATAATTCAAAGATTTTAGAGAATAAAGAATCATTAATTATTTTTAATTTAAAATTAATAAAATTAATTTTTTTTAAAATCAGAATTTTATATATAATATAAATTAAAAAAAACTAAAGGGGAAGGTGAAATTTATAATCTGGAATGAATTAAATGTAAATAAAATGTATGAAAGTAATAATCGAAGGCACCAGTGGTCTAGTGGTAGAATAGTACCCTGCCACGGTACAGACCCGGGTTCGATTCCCGGCTGGTGCATGCTGAGCAGTGACGAGGTTTGTGCCAGGTGTGATAGATGGGTCTATCACTATCCTCTGATACTTCAGAAGAAAGATGGCACATCAGAGCTCTTTTTTATTTCTTTCTTTCTTTCTTGGGCCTCAACTTCATCTTTTCCTTTTTATTCTTTAACTATCATCATCATTGCCAGATTACAGTTATCCTCACATAATTAAGAGTGCTCCGTACGTAATTCTCCAAATCGCACCACATATTTTCTTTGCTGGGTCACCCACTAAGCCAACATTCTCGTAGTGGCCAAAAGAGCAAGTCAATAAACAACATCCATTACAGTGTGCAGTTTCATGTCTCTTAGTGTGTGTGTGTGTGCATGCATGGCTGGATTCACCCCAATACACTCCATATATGAATTCATTATCAACAAACAGAATGCCATGTCTTTCTTTGTCGGCACTGAGCCTATGATTAGAGAAGTCTGAAGTTTTTTTCTTACATGTCTTAAATCTCAAATGAATTGTTGATAAAATTAATTAGTGCTTTTTACGTTACTCTTGAACTTGAGGTCACTAAATACTCTTTCTAAATTATACTAAAATATTAAAGAATATTTACATTTTTTTAAATAAATTACTAATTCTACTATTAAAATCAGCTGCTACAATTGTTTTATGTATAAGAAATCATATAATATTTCCTCAATTCTCATAATACGGTAGAATTTAACAAATTATTTTTCTTTTTTTTTCACTTTTTTAATGTTAAATAAAAAAGTACACACTGCACTCAAAGATTAGAAACGCCTGTTTTTCATTTTTCACATTTTACTTGAATCCAGTTTTCAACTCGCGAGTGGCAGCACTTTCGCTTCAGTGGCACCATCATTTTTTTTAATGAAACCGAAGATGACTAAGTTCAATTAATTCATACACTCTTTTCTCTCTCTATTTTTTATGTTTTCATTAAGATAGCTTTTTTCCCTATATTTTGTTATTATATGTTACTTTTTACATAATCACTACCATCAAAGTTAGATTCTCTATTAAAGTAACTTACGGAAAGCAATTGGTGGTGACTTATTGTATTCTCGATTTACACACTTATAATAAATAAACTAAAAATTAGATGCTAGCTATATTAAGAAGTTAATATTAATTTTGATATATATAAGATATTAATTGCATTTTTGGTTTGCCTGCTAACTTCTCAAATAGATGGATAAAAATAATAAGAATAACTCATTTGTCTAGTTAACTAGTATCTTAATTAAGGCATCAGTTAAAAAAATTAATAAATAAAAAATGATTAAAAATTATTTCAGAAATTAATGCATTAAAATAATGGTAAAAATAAATTAACAACACTGTGATGTCAAATAAATAGGTTGGATAAAATTAGAATTGAATCATAATAGATTAGTCAAAATAAATAATTAATCTATTATGATATGTTAAAAATGCATTAAAAATTTTAATTTATTCATAACTTATTTAACCAAAATTTATCCAATTCAATCATTAAGTAATTTTTATCAATAAATATTCAATCTATTCAGTTAAGTATATTATTTTTTAAAATATTTTTATAAAATACATTTTAATATTTATTTATATTTTAACATTCAAATACAATAGAGTTTAGGGTTCATTCCTTAAGTAATTATTCCTCACTAATAGACTCTAGATTATTTAATTTAATATATTACAAAATATGTTGAATGATTTCTCAATAATAAATAATGAGTCAATTTTACTTATCTATAATTCTTATTTTAATAATATATATATATATAGATTGGGATTTATTGACACCTTATATTTACACTAAATATTAATTGTACAAATTAATAATTTAATAATTAAAAAATTATTTATTATTTAACTAAAATAATAAAGTACAAGCGCATAAAAAAAACTGTGTTTTGAGAATGTTACCGTATAATTATTACACATTTGTCATAATTGATATACCTTTTGCAGTAAAATATTAATAACAGTTGTTAAGATTAATTTTAAGCAACTATAAAAAAATTTGTTGTTAAAAAAATTATATTTTGTAAAATAAAATTTGATTAATTTTAAATACTTAAATGAATCAGATTAATATTAATAAAAATATTTTTTATTCTACATTATTAAGGTAATCACACCCTAGACTACTCAGAAAGTGAGATTCTTTAGGTTTACCTACGAAAAGTCTTGGAAAGCACTGAGTGGTGACTTATAGAGTTATTGTCTTTTCAATCGAGCAGAAAGACTAGTCAGCTTCTATGGCACTAATAATTCAAAGCAAACTCCATCAATCCTTATAGGTCTTATTCAAGGAGGGTAGAGACCTCTTAGAGTTACCCAGATATGCTATCCTCATTACCAAAATGTTTCAGTTTTTACATTAAGCCAAAATTAAAGTTCTGCTTTCAACTCATTAAATATAAGATAAATAAATAATAATAATGATATAACATTTAAGATAATTTAAGAATAAATAAATACAGCCAACAAGCGATGAACACGGTAAAGAAAAGGAAAATTTTATGAAAACTAATTAACAAAATAAATTAGATAGAAACTAGCATTCAATTTCATAATTACATGCATAAGTATTTCGCTGGTGGCAAAAAGAAGAAAAAGCTATTCGCCTATTGCTATATGAAGAATCCAAAAGTAACGTTTCAAGCATATATATATCTCAGAAGTCATTAAACTTTTAATAAAAAAATTAAACAGTGTCTTATTTTCAGCACTTAATAATTTAGGGTCAGATTAAATCGTGCAATTTGTTTTGTTTTGATTCAATTATTCAAAATGCAACACTCGTATCACTTTTCTAACTGGAGGTCACCTCTCATACACAATTATTGTCATTTTTCCTTTGAAATTAAATAGCTATTCTATTATTATACCAACCCACTACTCACTGTTTTCTAGTTTTGTTCTTCCGATAACATAATTACTAGCAAGAGGAAAAACTCTTTTTCCTTTTCTTTTCTGAAAGTGGAAAATCATACTAACAAGATTGGGGAGAGTTGAACTTTGGGTTAGTAATTAGTTTGGGAAATTAATTCTCTTGTGTAAACCATTGTATATGAATACGTTTCTCAAATCATTCAGAGAGTATTTTAGGTTGGAAATGTATAAAAACTGAATAAAAATACTTTTAATTCCTATTTATAACACAATAATATCAGTTAACTAATCTGCTTAGGGCTTGTTTAATTAGTAGCTGTTTCTTTTGTTTTTATTTTTAAGCATACAGTAAGAACTTTTAAATATGCTTTTTTTTTTAATATTTGAAAGGACTGAATTGACAACGTTATAAACGAAACTTAAAGATACGCATTATCTTCAAAATGTTTATTAGTGCGAGGATTGATTTTAAAAAATATTAAAAGATGAAACTAAAATGTAAGTGAATATAAATGATCGAGACTAAAATTTTAATTTAATCAAAATAATTGTACTGTAGAAAAGAATTGAAAAAAAAGTTTAAAAGCATGTACGTGTGTTTGATTATATATATATATATATATATATATATATACCATAGTGATTTCGTATGTGTTTGAATTAACTGAAAAATATATTAATTTATTATTTGATATTTTTAATTAACTAATTTGATAATTATTTATGTCAAATAAGTTATATATTTTTATATCTTAAGCAAGGAATAATTTTAAAATAATATTTTATGCTTGAATAGTATAAAAGGATATTTTTAGGATACAATTACAAAATGACATAAATTTATGTGTAATTATTAATTTTGTATTAAGATAATTAATTGTTAAAAATAAAATAACTAACAATAAAATAAGTTGTAACTTATAATCAATAATATGTTCAACATCAACTTATAAAAAAATTATTTAATATGGAAATATTCAAGACTTTGATTTTCTTTAATACAACAAATCCTAAACATGAATAAACAATATTCTTAATTTTTTTCAGCAAAAATCATTTTTAATCCAAAAAAAATGGCACCCAAACAGACATTTAACTTTTGGCGCGCACTCTATGGGTGGTAGAAAAAGATTATTTGTTTTATGAGTGCTATTTTAGTTGTCTTCGTTCCACGAATATAGACATATATCTGCGAAAGTTAGAAATGATATCATCAATGACACAAACCATTTTGAACATTTTTTAATAGATAGATAAGTCATATATAAGAGCATCACATTTTATATTAATTCGAACTTTGTACGTTTCATATACTACATTAATAAATTATCAACAAAAAAATATATTGATAAGATGTCGAAGCTTTAAAAATGTCACCTAATCATACACATACAAAATAACTCCTTTATTTTTTTTATAATTAACAATTATTAAGTAAAGTTCTGTAATGAAGTGAAGCTGCCTTTAAATGGGTTGAAACAAAATAAAAAAAAAATTCAATATTTACATTTTTGTAATGTATGCCTTGAAAGCAACAAGACATAGATTGATTAAGCTGAGGTTACATATACGCTGGAAGATTAAGATATTAGAGTTGAAGATCATTTTTTGAAGTTGTCAAAGTTAATTAACTATACTTCATTATTGCTCTTCTGGTTGTTCATCTTTTGAATATGTTAACATATAAAATACAGGAATACGAGTATTCTTTGTGATAGTTTTTTATTTGTTTACTTTGTACATTGCAGAAGCAAAGACAAAATCATGATCTCATAGACAATACAAGCTTCTCTGCCAATGAACCGAAGCACAAACTCAAAATGATGACACATTGTTTTTGTGAGAAGTATTACTAATACATCCTTCAATAAACCTTGTTTAATATACTTTTATTGTAAATCAAATTTATTAAAAACTACAAAATTATAATGTCGATCCTCAAGGATAGTACAATAATTCTTTGTTTGGATGGTGGAGATGTAAGAAAAAGGAAAAGGATGTTTACGTGAATTTTATTTGTTTCAAATTTCATAAAATAAAGCAAATATGTTATTGAATATGTATAGTGTCATAATCATAATAATTTTATTCATGTTCTTTATTATTTTATTTAAATATTTTATATATTTTTATTAATTTATATAATTAATAATATGTTATACTCTTATTATATTTTTATTAGTTATTAAATAAAGTTTGAACGTGAGAAAAGTTAATTTAAATAACTAAAAAAATTAAAATAAATAAATATGAACAATTAAAATTAAAAAACCATAACAAGTTATATGCTAACTAAAATAACTAATTAAATATACTCCCAAGTCATAATAAATTCAACTCTTTATTAGAGTTTGATAATCTCTTTAGACATATACATGCTTTTCTTCTGACATGACCACATATTTTTCTTATTTTGTACATCTCTTTTGAGTATCTCTATCAAATTAAATCAATATTTTTCTTTTTGGCCATTAATTCAATCAAAGGATACCTATTCATTCTTTCAATGTCTTTAATTAATAAACAACTTCTTCAACTAAAATTAACTATAATGAGATATTTAAAATATTTTTTTTTATCAATTAAACTAATTTTTGAGATTTTTGTTCCAACATTTGTATATTCAATTTTTTATTACTGATAAAATAAACTTTCACCTGTATTAATTTACAAATACTCATGTGCTTTAATCTATAAAATAATTAGTAGTAAAATATTAAATTCACAATATAGATTGTGTGTGTGTATATAATGTTCTTAAATTATAATTTAGGGAGGATTAATATCCTATTCCTTTCTCTCTCGTTGTCTTTTGTTTATTTATATTCAGTTCTGATTTATGCTACCTCTTGTCTTGTTCTGGTGCTACCTTGATACGGTTAGTTAGGTAATCGAAATGATATAAGAAAACTCTCACTTTTTTTTTTTACTTTTGCCTCGACTATATTTATTTTTTATTGATTTTTTAAATCAAATAAAATTTTTATTGGCAATAAAACTCTCTCTTTAAATATTTAACACCTGTATTTCTGCAACTTTATTTTGCACTTTCAATTCCCAAATTATTTTACCTAAATGAAAATAATAAATAACATGCATGAAATGTAATAAAATGATTTTTTTATTTAATTATTTTGTACACTTTTTCTTTGTAAATCTATACAAATAAATGATATATCACGTTTTATTATATTTTTATTAATTATTAGATAAAATTTTAAAAATAAAAACTTAATTTGATTAATTAAAATACTATGAGAATCAAATATAAAATATTAAAATCAGGAGATAAAATAGCGCATAAATTAAAGTATGAATACTTAAAATGCAATTTATTTTTTTCTTAAATGAAACCATGAAAACGAGTATTACTCGGCTCAAACTTAAGAGGTGTCATCCTTGTTATAGTCAAATTACAAGAATAACACAAATTAGAAAAATAAAGACATAAAAATTTTAAAGAATAATTTAAATTTATTGAAATGTTATATTTTGTAATAAAAAAGGAAAAAAAATAAAAAGAAAACATCTAATTATTTCAGTAAATATTTTTAAGATAATCAAAAAATTGTTTGAAAAAAAATTGGATTTATCTTAATTATCTTTGAGAAACTCGAGAGACTCAGATTGAAGGACCACCTAACATAACCGATATCCAAAAAAAAAAAGGTAAAATAAGATATTAAGATTGGAATATATGGACATCTAAAAAATGTGATAAAATTGTATATATTAAAATAATATTATTCGACAGTAAAAGATGACAAAATGAATAACTGTGTGACACAACCCAATAGAATCAGCTTTCCACAATTAACAGTCTCAATGGCCATAGGGACAACGCTAGTGGTGGGGCAACGTTATTCCAAAGTCCACTCACAAAAAGTCAACCTTGTCACCCCCAAATTTGGAATTTTCTTACCCTCGATCAAATTTTTACATGTTATTATCAATACATTTTTTAATATTTTTTTACTCATCTTTTTCTACTTATATTATAATTCAATTGCTTCTTAGATATATAAAATGCAATAGATATTCCCCAACTTTAGAACTTAAGCAGTAGAAATGCATATTTATTTTAACTTATTTTAGATAATGATTAATTTTTTTATCAATTCTTAAAAAAATAAATTATTTTTCCTTAAAATAATCCATCTCAGACACGGTTGATATGAAGTTTCAAATCACTCATTTATTTATTGATTTTATCAAAACTTCATCTAAAATCTTCATTTTATTACCTGAACATCCAAATTTAATAATAAAAAATTCAAAACTAGTTATTGATCATACTATTTAAAAAAGTATCCCTAAAATGCTTATTTATATTAAAATGCATTAAAATGCAACATTAATATAGCATAACTTTTTAGACTAAAGAGAATAATATTTAAGCATTCATTAAAAATTAATAACATTTAACACATTTGATATGATAATTGAGTTCTTTAAACATATTAAATAAAGCTAAATACTTGCCTCTGTGGCCCTTTATATAAAAAATTATGGAAAATAATAAAAATTACTATAATAATCCTTACCTTTTAAAAAATCAATCTCTCCTTATCTACACAGGTTTAGAAGATACTTTTATGACACATAAAATAATATTCATAGAAAAAGTTTATTTTACTTTTAACATTAAAATATGACTAAAATCAAAATAAGACAATACAAATAATACAAAACCAAGATAAATTTAATGCTGATCTAGCACTTTACAATTTGTCTTTCTCCACTGATTGGGCCCACCCTCCCCTCAAGTACATGACACATCAACAACCCCTTAAACTCTGCCAAGTAAGTCACAATGGGTTCCACCACCAACCCAACCCAGATCATCCTCTGCTTTCACTCTCTTCATGTGCTTTTCCATGTATCATCATTATTCATTATAAATTCACATATCATACATACCCTGAAAAAACTACTCCAATTCCTCACCACTTCAACTTCATTTCTTCTTCTTCTTCCAAATTTGAGCTTCAGCTTCTGTGTTCTGTTCTTTCCTTTCACTCTGAGTTTGCACGTTTTTTGGCTACCCACCAATGATTACAACAAAGCGGGTCCACAGATTCTTCAAGTTCCGTGCTTTAGTGAATTCCCTTATCATATCTATACCAACCATTCTTCGTGCTTTGTGAATGCCCAAAACTAACCCTCTCTTCAACCCTTACCTGCCATATATCATATCCCCTGCATCTGAAAGGGGTATTTTGACACAAACCTGTCACTTTCCAAGTTAAATAGTATCTTCTTATTCTCCCATCCAATCAAAACTTGCACCACTTTCTTTCTCCTTTCAACTTTCGTTTTCAAATAGAACAAGAAAATAGAAAATTCAAAACCAAATGGTTGCTAAGGACTATAATCACTTAACATGTACGGTTCTCAACATGGGTAAAATAATGCTAACTCTTCACTATTCCAGACTTTTCTGGCTCTTCTTTGGCATATTCTCTTACGTAAACCATGAAGGCAAGCCTCGGATTTAGGATAATTCCATAAAATAATTAAAATTATTTTAAATTAAATTTTTCTGCTTTTATTTTCCTTTTCTTCCTGCTCTGTGCTTTCTGCACAACTAAGTTGCTAGTATTTCGACAAGTTTAGCTCAGCATCAGACATGTTTTGTAAGAGAGAAAACAAGGAAGATGGCATGGCAGAACATCTCTATGTGGAAACCGACCCAGCTGGTCGCTATGGTAGGGTAAGTTCTGAGTCCCCTGTTTCTCTCTGTTTTCACTCCATTTCTTGGACCATTTGTTCTGCCATTTGAATTCATATTATTATAAATGTTATGGGTCTGTATTTGTTGATTTAGATGAGATATACTTTTTTCCATTTGTGTGCACGTAATTAGTGTTGTTAGCAAGTTTAAGCCATGTGCTATATTTTGTTATTAGACTTGCAGGGCAATTGAAAGAGTATACAAAGAGCATATGAAAATAGTTTCTAACTCTCATAAGTTATTTTCAGTTTATTTCAGTAAGTCTTTCAGTATAGTTATCAGAATAAACTCTTTTCAATATTTATGAACTTTTATGATTAAATTTATTATGGCATACTTTCGTTAAAATATTTATTGAATAAGCACTTATTAAGCTATATTTTCAAATGCACCTTTAGTAAGATAAGTGCTTATTTCTTAAAATTCTGAATATTTGAGGGAAAAATAGATTTTAGAAAACTGTATGTGTTACCAAGTGCAAACGATTGAGAGATATTGTGTCTTACAATTAACTTAATGTGAGTGATGTTGAAGCTCGTTGTGATTGATTAGTTTGGAGAAGTTCTTGGAAAAGGGGCAATGAAGACAGTGTACAAAGCAATTGATGAAGCTCTTGGAATAGAGGTAGCATGGAACCAGGTTAGACTCAATGAGGCACTTCGCACCCCGGACGATTTGCAGCGGCTTTACTCAGAGGTTCATCTTCTCAGTACCCTCAAACACCAATCCATCATACGATTCTACACTTCTTGGATTGATGTTGAGAACAGGGCCTTCAACTTTGTTACAGAAATGTTTACATCAGGGTCACTGAGAGAGTAACTTCCTTTCCTGCTATAAATTAGGCAATTACTTAGTCCCATTATGTAGCTCCTTAGGAAAATGAGCATGCAACATGTTAATGTATGTGTACAAGTTAAACTCTCTATGATAGGAATAAGGAATTATCTAGTAATTGGTGACCATTATCTAGTAGTTTACATATCCAGAATATTCCAACTCAATTTAGGACTAACAGTCATCACATGGATTTTTTTGTTTGATCTCTATTGGAAATTTTAACTCTTATTAAGTATCAGAAAGAAATAGGAATATGATCACGAACATGAAATGTATATTGCAATTTTCTGCTAGTATATGCTTAATGAAATAATGGATAATTCTGGCATGTGCAGATATAGAAAGAAATATAAGCGTGTCAGCATACAAGCAATAAAGAGTTGGGCACGCCAAATCTTACAAGGTCTTGTTTATCTACATGGCCATGATCCACCTGTGATCCATAGAGATCTCAAATGTGATAACATATTTGTCAATGGCCATCTTGGACAAGTGAAAATTGGTGACTTGGGACTGGCTGCAATTCTTCGCGGTTCCCAGCCAGCTCACAGTGTTATTGGTACTTATTTTGATGCCAATGAGTGTTGCAATTTGAAGGTTCTTAGAAACTGTTGTTATTTATTTTCAAACCAAAATTTCTCCTTTTGTGTTAGGCACCCCTGAGTTCATGGCACCAGAATTGTATGAGGAAGAATACAATGAGCTTGCTGACGTGTACTCATTTGGAATGTGTGTATTGGAAATGCTTACATCTGAATATCCATATAGTGAATGTTCTAATCCAGCACAGATTTATAAGAAAGTGACATCGGTAAATTCTGGTTCTGGTGTAAGTTTCAGGATAATACTAAAGCTAGGTGTTTTATTTAAAAGCAACATTTTATATTTTAGGGGAAACTACCATTGGCATTTTTTCGGATTGAAGACTTGGAAGCACAAAGGTTTATTGGAAAATGCTTATTACCTGCAGCAAAGAGACCGTCAGCAAAAGATTTATTGCTTGACCCTTTTCTTGTGTCAAATGAGTCATCATCGACAATTAAGTTTGGGATTCAGAAGCCATTTTTGAATGACAGTGAGATGGAAAAACTGCAATTGAGCGATGATCGTCCTAGGACAGGAATGAAAGTAATAGGGAAACTGAATCCTGAAGATGATACCATCTTTCTCAAAGTGCAAATTTCTGATAATGATGGTTAGTGATCTTTTCTTAATGCTCATATCTAGTTGTTCGTTTTAAGGAAAATGTCCCCTTAAAGTTGTTTAAGATTAAGCACACGTTTCTCGCAATTAGACCAAAATACTTTCACTTATGTTTTGTTAATGACTTAACGAACATTGGTCATTTATTGGCTTAACTTTCATAGCCATGCAGTAAACTTCAGCCTGGTGACACACTCATAGTTGAAGTCAGGCCCACATATTGGAGTAACAATACTTTTTTCTGCTTCGTATTTCTGCAGGTTCTGTTAGAAATGTATTTTTTCCCTTTGACATTTTGACTGACACTCCCATTGACGTTGCAACTGAGATGGTGAAAGAATTGGAGATTTCTGATTGGGAGCCTTTTGAGATTGCAAATATGATTGACAGAGAAATATCTGCTCTGATACCACACAGGAGGCAAAGTAACTGTCCAGATGCTTTCCACACATTCAGTTATCATGATTATGATGATGATGATGATGGACCTCATCATCATTTCCACTCGCTCTCTTCTTGTTCATCATTCCAAGAATCAGTATCAGATTTAGTTAGTAAAGCTGAGCAAATATCAAGTGGATATTATTGGTTCAATGGTACGTCTTCGTGGTCCATTTCCCCACCATTGCAGCTGATAATGTGGATGTCCTATTTATTTTGTGTTTGAAACACACTAAAATGGGGTTAAACCTTTATTTAATTTGAAAGATATAACTTGCAGCGTTAAAATTGATTCGCATTTGAAATAGATTTGACAACAATCCAAATACACCATTAGTAGCTCCACAAATTGAACTGCACAAATATAACTAGTTAATTACTACATGTTAGTTTAATTTTCTTTTGGAAGTCTAAAGCTCAAGACTGGGAACCTAGTGTTATTAAATCCTTCACATGAGATTGGAGAAAGGGGATAGAACCTGTTGTAGTATGTTTTTCCAACCACTCCATTTCAGTTTAATGTTTTTGATGAATTTGTAAGGAAGTTCTGATGAAAATATAATACACTTTACTATAGTCATCTAGTAGGAGAGGGACGTGTGGGTTTAACTATTTTTAAGTCTCTATAGTAACATGACAAACTATTGTTGCAGATGATTTGCATGATGATACCAGCTCGCGATGCTCGTCACAAGGGACATATTCCAACTTGAATTACTATTCTATGGATGATCAAGAGTACAATGTGTCTTCTATGAGAAAAGATAAACTTCCCATCATGAAGAGTCACAAGGGTACAAGGTTTTCCCCCGGTGAAGACTTAAGCAATTTCAACCAGGGCAAAGTCTTAGTAGGATCACAAACTCCTCCTACTAGTAAAAGTAAAATATTGATGAACAATCGTAGATTAACAAGAAACAGGTCATTAATTGATATTCGGAGCCAACTATTACACCGATCTTTGGTGGAAGAGGTAAGCAAGAGACGGTTATTCAAGACAGTTGGTGCTGTGGAAAATATTGGATTTCAGGCACCTTGTGATGTTTCCACAAAAAAGTCACAGCCTGTATGTGTTCCTTCAAGGAGTGGCAAGGGAGAAAAACTTAAGAGATAAAAACATTTACAAACAAATGTCTCCTGAGCATTGAAAAATAAATAGATGAAATGCATAACATTGTGTTATGTGCTTGTGAAAATATTTGGTTGATTAAATATGCTTTAATCATATTTCCAAAAATTGATTTGAAGGAAATGTTAATCTTAAAGTTGGCACTGTTAAGGTCTTAGGCTCAAATAAATGTGTGATTATGTGTGAACAAAAATAAATGACTTTTCAAGTCTTCTCAAAGGTGCTGGACCAACATGCTATACTATTTTCGAAACATACACCAATTTCATGCTATTAAATATGATTGTATGCTAGCTCTTTATTGTCAGTTATAAAGATTTAAAGAGCCATGTGGCTAAACTTTTTTAAGTTAACACAGGTCATGTGTAGTTCCTTTGTGTGGCATTGTTAAGGTGACATGAAGTTTCTCCATAGTAATCAATTATTGATGTGTTGGATGTGATAGTTGCAAACTTCATCCAAACAGCAACTTGGAGTGTACATGTGATGTGCCTAGTTTCCCGAGTAGAGTTGCTAGAACTTCGAGTTGCACTATTTCACACTAGACGTTATAGCACCTTGATGAAAAGCGAAAAATCATCACATCTTTAATATTTAATCCGAAAGTGGCATCCTTTATTTGACCCATTTTGATCTATCCTAAGAATTTACTTATGGTAAAATGAGATTTATATGTACCCAAAAAAAAAAAAAAAAACGATTTATAATGATGGAGCCCATTTTTGACTGATGAATCCTATGAAAGCTGTGGAGCGGTATCTCCAGCATGTGTCTCATTTGTTAGATGCAGCATGGCGTTAATTTCTAGGCAATAATTGTAGATATGTAGATTTGAACAAAATTATAGTGCTTATATCCCTTGATCGTGAAGCTTAATAATATTGGATCTCAGTAGAATAATAATTATGTTTTAGAGTCTATTCATACAAGTGGGAGTAAACTTTATTATAAGCTCGTTTTATAGTGGAAAGCTTGAGGTCACAAAAACTTCTATGCTGCTTGAATTATGAAATACAAAATTATATACTTTAGTTACATGAAACTACAAACTGAGGTCGATTGGAGCTATCCAGAATCTTTACCGTCTCTAGTAAACAACGTAGTCCTTCAAAAATACTAATTATTATTAATTAAATTTTATTACAAATTATGGCCATTTCATTTTTAATTTAAACTATCTTACTAATAATTTTGTAATTTATAATAAATTTTAATCAATAATTAAGATTATGATCGGATAGAAGAAATTAAAATTACTACATAACATATATTTGGATAGTAAAAAAAATATTTTTAAAATATTATAAAAAATTAATTAAATAATTTTTATATCAAATAGAAATAATTTTAAATAACTTGACTTTAAAAATGATTTTTAAAAGGAAAATTATTATGTTTAATTTCTTACATTTATTATTCATAATTCCTTGACTTTCATTTTATGCAATTTTTTTATTAATTTATATTTTATAAAATTTTAATTTTTTTTATCTAAACACAGCCCAAAAGTGTATAACAGTATAAGAGACGGGGTATTTCTAACCCTCTTTAAAAAAACGTTGAATATTTCTTATTGGAAAGAGATTGATCATGTGGTTGTAGCTGCCATGTAAGCTAGAAACTTCAAAGCAATGCAACTCTTCTAATTCTCCCAATCAAGTTTTCAAATTTTCTTACCTTTAGCCGGGTCCTCAAAATCCAAACAGCAATATCCTAAAAAATTAACCTTTATCTGTAAATATATCATTAGATTTTAAGCATGAAGTTATAATGGTACCATTTTTTTTTTCTGATCTGTAAACGACTCCAATTAATCTCTTGTACTATGACGAGTATTTCTCCACCTTTTCATGATGGTACGGTAGATGATTATCCATCACCATCAATTTGTGATGAATGAATTACATGTTCATATAAATGCATATATTGCACATTCATTCTCATCCTTCTGATTGTTCCAAACTCAACTGCTACAATCAACATTTTAACTTATGTCCCACGTATTTTTCGTACCATTGCAGCCAATACATTTAACTCTGGTACTCAAACCAAGAAAAAGGAGACAAGAAAAAGCGAGAGAATAATTCTTTTTTAAACATCTTTGTGTTAATCCTCTTAATTACTGAATAAAAAAGTATTCAATTTTTTTTAATTTTTAAATATTAAATAAATTTTCCTTTTCATGTAATGTTTCCTTTATAAAGTATTAGGAATGTATTCGGTAAGTGTTTATGTGAAATAAGTGAAAAAACAATTTATGAGAATAAAAAATAATATTACCTTAAAAAATAAGTGTATCTAATATTTTAAAATTATAGCATTATTCGGGGCAAAGAATACAAGAATATGCTACTCGTATTGGAGCTACCTAGCTTTCCAATATTCATGGAATATTCTTGTATTGAGGGAAGTATCTTTACTAAAACGTTGACTAAGAAACATTTATGGCCACTACCGATCTCAATAATTGTCCTAGATTTTGGCAAAGGCCTACAATATTTTATGTCATTAAGGGTTATTAATAGGTAAGTAGCAAGAAAAGAGAGCTATGTTATGAGGACCTTTCATATCATTCAATATGCTTTCATGTGACTTGAAATGCAGAATTGCTAACATCATTGCAATTGATTCCAGAGCGTTTGATGTATCCAACATTCTGATTGACAATGTGGTTGACATTCTTTTTTACTAGGACAAATGCCTAATTGCCTATGGAATTCATGACTATCAGCAACCATAACTGTATGATCACTTGCTTCTTTGATTGCTGTTGACACAACTTCCAAGTTCCAACATTATTGCAAAAGAAATAACAACCTGCTTCAAGGCTTCAATTCCCAAACCCTGAAACATTATTGCTCACAGATTTCCTATGTAAAGAGAGACTCTTCTAGAAAGAATTTGGAAATAATAGTAATTAGACTACCTATTTCTTTGAGGTTTATGGATATCATATTTTTATCTAAAGGAACACCTGGTCACTTTACCTTTTCCTGAGTAACTTCTTTATACTACAGAAGCAGAACTAACCTTGCCACAATTGAACTAACTTTTCAGAACTAACGATACATAGGACTGTTTTCTCTGTTTTTCCTTTTTGTGGAGTCTGCTAGGCCAAGTTGCAACAAAGAATTTTGAAAACTTGACATTTAGCTCTGGATTGTACCAGCTGTTTTTGCATGTCAGTTTTTCTACTAATCAATCAAGATATAGTTAAAAACTTAATTCTTCAAACAAAAACATTTAATTGACATTTGACACTATAGAAGAACATAAACAACTCAAATAGTGGCAATCTTGATAAGGAAGTGGCAAGGGAATTCGGTGAGTGCTTTTGTCATTAGTTTGCACTCGTCAGGTAATCCAAGTAGAGATTTTGAATCACAAAGTGTAGATTGTTGTCACAGTCCATAGAAAAATTCTAAAGCAAGTGAAAAAATCAATAATGCTTAACCGCAAATTCAATGTTGCGTGCATATTTCAGGTTGTCAATACTTGAGAATATTCTTTTTATATGATGATACGAAATTTGGAATCCTGATAGTTCAGAATAAAAGTTGATGCAAAGAGTGGTGGTAGTTACAAGACTATAAACATGCATTGAATAATATCAAGAACTTTACATTCTGAGTTGAGCCATGTCATACCAAATTTGCTCAAATGCTTTAACAATGAGATCATGGTATTCACTTGAATTGAGGGAAAGATAGCAGGCAAGTAAGTCCTCCAAATCTTTTGATGCCCGGATATTGTTCTCCACAATCATCTCCACCATTGACTCCCTGAAGTCACTCTGTGGATCAAATGAGGACTTAACAACAGCAAACCCATCTGGAAAACCTGTATTTCTTGAACCTTTGCTTCCAGTGGATGACACACTTCTCCTTGCACAGGCTTGAATTTTTCTACTTGCTAGTTTTGGAGAATTGACTCTAAGCCTTATGCCTGCGGAATTAGCGAAGGGCCTTCGCCCTATAAGATTACTTCTTCTCCTCCTTTGAGTTCTACTGCATTCCTCTTTGTTAATTTCAATTGAGAAAGATTGATCATCCTGCAGCTCATCCAATTCTGTTGAACTTCTCAACTCATTAGCTTCAATGACCTTATCATCAAACTTCACTGGCTTTGTCAATATTGGAGCTAGACCAAGCTGTGAAATTGTATCAAACCCATCATGGTTTTCAGAATTCCCAATGAAGGATTCATTGTTCATGTCAATGATGATGTCATTAGTGGAAGAGCTAACTCTGCAGCTGCAATTAGAGGCTATTCCATTAAGCAAGTCAGGAACAGAAAAGCTATCACAGTCAGACTCAGAATAAACATCAGATTCAGAAGAACTTTCAATTGAAGACACATCATAGTCTGGTGACTGATTCTGATATGGCTTGGTCCAATTATTTGTGGACTCATAGCTTGAAGTGGCTATGAAAGAAGAGGATACAACTGTGGGAGAAGGCTTGTAAATGGTTTTTCTCCTAGCCCTTCTTTTGGATGACCTTCTAGGTGAATCAATGAAGGGAATTTCCAAATCTTTGGTGTGAATGGGAGTGTTGTATAGCTTACCAGTTCTGATTGGTTCAGTGGAGAAATAGTGTGAATATCTTGGAAGCGACATTTGAGATGTTGTTGGTGAAGATACTTTGCTCTTCATAACATTAGAACCATTTCTCTTCCTTGATCTACTCATATCTTTTAGCTTGTAAAACCAAGCATTTGGTATCATATCTGACAATTTGAACCTGTTGTTACCCATCAGAGATATGACTCAAAACACACACACTCTTTGCTCTCTCAGTTTCCGTGTTTCGTTATTGTGATACCTCAAAATTGTTCAAATTCATATATGCTGAAATGGAAGATGAATAAAGCCAGAAAGCTTGGTTTATAACAGGAAAAAATAAAGTTGGGTGGTCCAAAAGTCCCAGCATGAAAGCAAGGGGACCAAGTTTGTCCACCAAATTACTTTCTCTCATCATTGCTTACCAGCAAACATGCACAAAACTCTTACTGTTTATACTACTACAACATTATTAGTTTTCTATATTCACGCTCATCTAGTTATCAAATTCCACAGTGACAAGTATGATAGAGTTGTACAAAAAACATTCCGTAACACTATTCGTCATCATGAAAAAAAGAGATGCATAAACTATATTCGGAGGCTAAAAATCATAGCAAAAATTAATCACAACATGGAATGTGAAATTCAGAATCCTCAAGTATTCTAAATCAGTATATATTTATATAATATTAGCAATCCATTTCAGTTTTAGTTACTATCTTTAAGAAACATAAAAATAGGAATAATGTGATTTATATCCCTATTAACAGCATTTGATTTTTATATGGAGGTTATTATGGCTAATTTTTTGGATTGGGCTCTATGATGATTAGTACTATAAATATTTGCACTTTCATTTGTTTTAGGTCACTAAATTCATTCCTCTATCAATCTAAAATACACTATCGAGTTTTGAGTGAGTGAGAGTTTAGAAGCGAATCGATTTTACAATGGCTAAAGGCTAATACTTTAATCTGTTTTTGCTTCTCCACGTTTTAATAATTCTTTCATATACAGAAATTACAAATTACAATTTAATGCGGTATCTATGATTGCAAGTGTTACAAATAATTAATGTGACAATTTTTGGATCATTCATTGAATTTGAATTTGACAAAGAAAATATCTATTGACATTATAAAATGGCACCATAGATTTAATAGGCAGCATTGGTTGAATTGTCCCACCATAGATTTTATCATCCAAGATACACAATATGTTAGTATAATTCTGTTAAAAAGTTGCATGCTAAAGGCACGTATGGATCATAGGCATTTCATTATGGGACTAATGTTGGACTTGGGAGGTTGAAATATCTACAGTGCCTAAAAGTCATGACTATGCAATGAGATTGCTTAATTTCATTCCTTGCTTACGCATTTTTTCTTTGTTTTGTCTGGAATGCTGTGAGTACAAATAGTTTTGCTGGCAATTGAAGGATTGAAACTCATGAGTTGGTTCTCCACGCTCTGTCTAGTAGTGTGTATATTTGACCTTGAATAAGTAATCATGAATTCAGCAAATTGATGAGGCCCATATTCATTTATTCCCTAATTCTTGGCTTTAGGAATGATGGCACTTTTTGCCTTTTTATCCTCAGTTCCCCACATGAATAGTGCTGCCTTAACCATCTCTCAAAGCATTAGATTCGTTTCCTTTTCCTTTTGTGGTTTTTATAATGAAATTAGAAGCATCATGTCGTGTCCAGCTACTATTATTGGTCATGGGCATATGGTCTGACTATCCTCTTTCAGGCCTATATGTGCTACATTCCAAGCTTGAGAACCCAGCCCAATCTGTTTAGATAACAATTACTGACCCAAAAATCATTTTGACAAAAAACCCAAAAAGAAATGATAAACTTATAGTACAATTCTAGTTATTAATTAATTTCTGCTGCAAAAAAAGTACAAATAGAATCTTCGAATGGATGGAATCAATATTATACCCCTTTCATACATAAAAATCTTAAGATTGAACCACTTGTAATTTCAAAACTTAGATAAAACATTAAACTAGGTACTGAAAAAAAGATTGATTTATTTGATAGAATATTATTTCTCATTTAAAAGTAAAATTTAATTGAAATGCATTAACAATGTTAAGATATTTCTACACTATCAACCAATAATAAATTGTCGTATCAACCAAAATCATTAACTTTATAATAATTAATTTAAAAGACATATACATCGTATATTTAATTAATCAACAAGATGATGTCTCTTTAGAGTGGGGTAAATGTAAATCCTTTATAAATGTTTTTTGAGCTCAACAACTTTCTCTGCTTTAGAATGGGACATTTTCTTCTCTTAAAATTTATTAAAAACAAAATTATTTGTTTTGAAAAATATTATAATTTGGTTTAGTATGTAAGTGATCAAGCCTGTTCAAACAGATAACTTCAAGCCCAATAAGGTTGTCAATGCTTCCAATGAAGCTTCATGGTAATTATGACCGTCGATTAAAAAAATTTGTGATTATGAACAACAAAGAAAATAAACTTCATTTGTAATTTTTTAATTTACAACAGTTACATTTTTTAGCCAAATCAATCTCTCTTCTTTTTTCCATTTTATTCTTTTCCTCAATTCTGCTGAAACGTAGCCTTTGTAGTTAAATGTAATAATTTCGCTTGTCTCATATCAACTTATATTCTATTTTGTGTTCATCCGCAACATGGCAGGGACATAAAATAAGATATGAGACAACACTCAAGACAATGCCGAATTCCTTTTAGTTACCAACTCCACTAACTCTTATAATCTCTCACCTACTTCATCGACTCTTTGCTATAAAACCTAAACATATAGAAGACGAGGCTCTTTGTTTAAGCTTCTTTTTAGAAAAGTGTTTTTAATTAAACATATATTTTTTAAAGTTATTTACAATTAGATATATCTAGTTTTAAAAAGTGTGAACAATTTTTTTGAAAAAATCAGTTTCTGCAGATTTCTTCTAAAGTTAGAAAGAGAAATAAAAATAAAAACTATCATAAAAATTCGTTTTATCCAAATTCGCCCCTTGTCTAATATATAATGTATCATGTTATTGTATTTAAATCATTTAATGTTGTTAAGTAACATCGTATGGTCATATAAAGAAAAATATACATTTTTTTTATCAAACCAAGATCCATTATAATTGCTTATTAAACCCACTAATCAGTTAAATAAGAACGATTCCTTTCACTCTCATATATAACCATATCATATTACTTATCCACACAAGAATTTAACGCCCATGTTAACAAAATTTTTTGATACTTTTGTGTAAATTATCCTAAGTCATGTTGAATTCTACTATATTCATGATTGAAACTATGCATACACTCATATATGTGAGAGATAATAATAATAATAGATTTTTAAAACCAGAGGTCATAGTACAGCTAAAGACAGCCCTGCTTTTTTCTCTTGACGCGTATAGTGTATGGTAACATATTCATGCTATTGCTATGCCATTTCTATCGAATGCTACATCACACAAGACGTGAAACCCACACTCACCAACTAAGCATAACTTTTTAAAGACCTTACATCCTCTCAACACACCAATAGACTTCCCCTTTCTCTAACTAACATCACAACCTCATTCTCTCCGAGTTACTACAACAACTTTGGCTTCAACAAACATCCACCCCTCTCTCTCTCTCTCTCTAATAGTAACCATAAGCAACAAAGCCACCATCCTTCTACTATACTAAAGCACTCAACATTCTTCAACAACACTCATCTTTTCCTTATTAGAGATGAAAGTGAAAGCATTGGGTGTCTTTAAATCCAAGCTTTTCAAGCCATGCAAAAAAATAATATTTTTCTTCAGACTTAGACCCAAGAAGCCTGTGTTTATAAGAGCTCTCAAATTTCGTGCTCTCAAACCCAAGAGGCCAACAATGTCTTCTTTGTTACAATCAGTGTTTCGCTCCCCTAAGAAACCTAAACACACTGACATGTTACCAGGACTCAAGAGTCCCTCCAATGTGCATGAAACTCCACTCTTTCCATCGCCACTTACCCCGGCTTATGTAAGAACTCGTGCGGCGAAGAAGAGAGAAGAAGCTTCAAGGCAAGAGGTGGAAGATGCATGCAGGAGTTTTGAGAACTATTTGGTGGAGATGATTGTGGAAGAAGGGAAGACCAAGGATTTGATGGACGTGGAGGAACTTCTATATTGCTGGAAGAACCTGAAGTGTCCTGTTTTTGTTGATTTAGTTTGTAGATTTTATGGTGAGCTTTGTAAGGACTTGTTTTCTCCAGATAGTGAGGAAGGTGACAGTTCCAAGTAAAGGCCTAAGCAGCCAGTGAGAGAGTAAATAGATATTGATTTTTTTAATTATAATTTTCAATTTTGTATTCCAATAAATGTGAACAAGCTATCAGTGTAGTTTTTATGAAAGGATTCATCTTGAATTATTCATCCTCAGTTTTTTAAGGAAAAAACCATTGTTCTAAAGTCTTGACACTTTGGTTATAGCTATTGGCTTGTTGCCTTTTCATATTGATTATTTTGTCTTTTTGACAATAATCAAGCATTAATGAGGAAGGCTTCTAGCATGTACTTGGCAATATGAAAGCAAGTCAGCAAACAAGAAAGCAACAGCAATTTGGCATTTTTTTAAAATCTCAAATCATTCTATTCTGTTGCCCTTTAGAGTCTCAAATACGATAGCATCATAACGACAGAGACAAATCATGATCCTTCATATTTTAATAACAGCAAACCATTACATGAAGAAGCATAGTAAATATGAACGGTTCCAAAAGATTAATACATCAACAACTGTTTAATAATCAAAGATAATACAGTATGGCTAAAAGAGATAAATTAATTAGTACCTGATTTCTTTGGGGGGCAGGGGTGATTGTGTAAAAGCCAAGAGTAATATATTCCATCATTGTTAAGTGATGACCACAGAATAAATTGAAGTGCATTCATGAAAGGCAGTTTTAGTTGCACAGCTATTTACAGTTTACAAAGAAATTCGAAAGCAAAAAAGAAAATACAGGGCAATAAAGCAACCAAATACCACTGTAACAACTGGATATATCAGGTCTCTAATTAATAGCAAAGATTACAAACATAGAGCTAGTGGATTGAGGTTCTAGCATAACCTAGTAGTCATTGTTATCTTGACTACCTAAGGTACCATTAAAATAACTCTAGTACAAAAATGATGTGGTTCTGTTATATGAATTACCAGGTAAAAAGGGAGACCATTTAGCTTGAAGAATGTTTGGAGATATAAACTTTAGACTTCACCACCATCTGTCCAATTTTAAACCCAGGCATGATCATAAACTGAACTTTGTAGGTGGTTCTTTCTTCACCTGAAAGAATTGGACTCTCCTTTTCTTCATCCACAGATTCCATGTACAAGCTAGAGAATATGCTTCCTCTGCTCACAGAAAACAGGGTTGCGTCAGTATCTATTGAGACAACAGATCCTAGTAAAACCCAAACCCATTTTGCCATTTTTGCAAACAACTGATAGAACTCAGTTCTAGGGTGCTTGCCACTCATTACGAATGTTCGGTGATCCAAATTGCCAAAGAATGACTCTTCCATTTTCGGATGAACAACAAGAAGGTATTTTGCTTGACAAAATTTTGAAAAATCTGAATGTGGATTCTCCATCAGTGCATCAAATGGATCATCATACTTCATAATATCACTCACATCATAAGGGGTTAATGCAATCCCATGAAACATTCGACGCGCAATGTAGGCCTCAAAAGCATACTTTTTGTCACACCTTTTGGAATAAACAACATCACTTTCAATGGAGTTTGCAGCCCTATCAAGGTCCCAACCTGAAGCTTTCATCAAACTAATCAATGGTTTTGCAAAATCATGGATGGACTTCGAAGCAGCATTGAAAACATCCTGAAAAGTAGTAACAGTCAAAACACTTCCTTTCCTCTTATCCAAACTAATCTGCTTGATCTTCTCAGCCAGATTCTTGTTCCCCATCTGCAAATCCTGAAGCTCTTGTCTCAACCTAAGAACCTCAGAATCTTTGGCACTGTGTTGAGACTTGAGCTTCTCCAACAATACCTCTTTGGTCACAACTTCAACCTTCAAGAGATCAGAACGTGCAGCATTGAACCTTGCTTTTTTGCATTGTTTCTCCTTATATTCACGCTTGAACTTGCAGAGCTTTTCAAGCTCAGCAACAACCATGTCATCCGCAGCAACAATCTTCTGTGGATCATAAGGAATGTGAGCTTGCTGAAGCTGAAGGTATGCCAATTTCAAGGCTGAAACAGCATCAAATATCTTCTTCATGACCTCCAAACCAACACAAAAACTCTCTTTGTTTGTCACTTCAATGGGATGTGGATGCACTTTCTGGTCATAGCATTTGTTCTCTTCAGCGCTGTTTTGACTCAGAGAAGCCTCATTGCAAATGGGTCTGTGCAAGTGATGCAGGTTGGGTACTTCAGAGAACACCCCAATAGATTTCAATTTACAAACTTTGGCGAACTTGCATACCATTTCTGAGATATTTGAGTTAGGTCTCACAACAGGTTTAGTGTTTGTGCAGTCCATGGTGAAGTTCATAGTTCAAACCTTGAACTCATATAGATCGATCTAACAGTGATCCTTGAAAAAATCTTGAAAAGACATTACACCCAAAACACATTAGCCAAGCCAGAACCAAGATTCCAGACCAAAAAAACCTGATAGTGGAGGCAAGTAGCATCCCAGATGAAAAAAAAAGTTTTTTTTTTCTTTTTTTGTCAAGTAGCAAACGCAAAGACCATTTTTTCCTTTTAGGGGTCTAAGAAAAGGAAATCACTATTCACTACTACTTGGATGGGAGAACTATGTAACACATTTCAGCACTCAGAAACACACAATGTTACATTGAAACTTGGCAACAACATTAAAACACTGAAATTAAAAACACCCGAAAAAAGAAGATGGCAAAGGCATGTAGAGGAAAGCAACAAAGTAGAAGGAAAATGTAACGAAAAAGTGAAAGTGTAGTTAGAGAAGCAGTGAGGAAGAGTACGAGGAGGTTGGAAGGTGTCTTGGTTGGAGTTGAGCGCTGGTTGGCACCATTTTCTGCTCTCTGACATTTGAATTTGAGTGGAATGCGTGCGTGTTTGCATCTCAAAAACACTGTGAAACGCCACTAAATTTATTATTATTATTATTATTTTAATATTTTGGGTGTTTGGGAAAGAGTTGAACGGGGAATCTCCATTGTACTGTTTCAAAAATCTGAAAGATTTTCAGAGTTCAGAGAGAGGAGGGTACATGCAGTGCAGGATCAGACACGCGCAAAATAGTACCATAATATTTCAAATTTTGAATAAAGCAATTCAATGACAAAGAATTCCATTTTTTTAACACACCAGAAAATTTATATTCAAATTATGGGAAAATGAACTAATATTTTTATTTTTTTTATATCCTTTCACGAAAAAATGGTAAAGAAATAATATAGCACGCGAGGGAGCGAGGTTTGTTTGGGTTCTGTGAAAATCAGGGATCCCCATGCAATGCGAGTGATTCCATCCGTGTCTCGAATCGAAACTCACTGCACGACATCACAGCCGTTCAATTATTTCCTAACAACAACACCACGACCCCGTTTCCCTTGGATCCAACTCCTTCCTCTCGTTCACGTTCGCGCGCAATTTCTGTGTATTTACTAAACAACATTTTTATATAAGCTTAAATAAAACTTTTTATTCATAGAATTAAATTTCAAAAAATATTTTATTAAGATTTAATAATAAAAAAATTATTATTTATTTTTATATATTGATTTTGAGCTGATCAACAAATTTTTATTCAACATTGAATTAGTTAATAAACTTCTAATTCAATGATGTCGTGTATCATAAATGTAACAGACATTTATCTTAAATAATGTATAATGATTAAAAATATTTTAAAATGAATCTTTATTTATTTTTCTATAAAAATTATTATATTTGAATTTAGCCTTTAAAAAATATTTTAAAAATAAACAATAAAGTTTTCTTAGAATTTAGTCAATGAAAAATTAAATAAATAAAAAATATGTTTTTATTTTTAAAAAGTCAATAAAAATAAATATGAGACATATTTAAAATATATATATATATATATATATATGATTATGTGTTAATTTAGATAAATATATATAAAAACTTAGCATGTGATAGGGTTGAATTAAAATTATGTTAGCTAATTCAATACTTAACAAATAAATATAAATTAACTAATGACTTGTGCTTGATTCACTTCATTTTTATAACGTCTAAACCATAACAAATTTTTAAAACCATTAATTTTAAGCATAATAACTTTTATAAGAACCAATTTTTTATTCAACATTTACTTTTAAATATATTTATATAATCCTTAGCATGAAGCAAATTAGGTATAAAATCTATTAGCTATCTTAGGACTTAACATGCATAAATTAATAATATAAACTCATTTTTTGTTCATTTAACTTATGAGAAAATAAATTTTAACCAAAATATTTTAAAAAATAAATCAAAATACTATAACTTATAAAGAAACAAAAATTTATATAAGCCTTATATATATATCATTATCAATACATAAATATTAATATATATTGATATAAATTTCAAAACTTTTTATTAATAATTTTTATTAAAGAAAAATTGCAATAATAAAAAATATCTTAATATTTAATTTTTTATTCCTTAATAAACAATAAACTTTTAGCAAAATTTAAATACTTTTAAAATATTGTCTTTATAAATTATTAATATATAATTTCTATATTATAAAATAGTACACTTTTATCGATGTTATAAATAATTAAATGAGACAGATAGAAGCATCACGAAGTATTAAAAGGATCTGATACATGTTATCTCAAGTGTCAAGGATTCGACTGTGAATGAAAATATCATTTTATTACTTGAATTATTAAAAATTAGACTTGTATTTTTTTTAAGTCTTCCTTTTGTGTAGTTTGGTTTCTAATATTGTATTTAATATATTTATAACTTTTTGTTTTTAATTAAAATACATTTTAAGATATGTCTCCCAAAAAATGAAAAAATCATTTTTCTTGTTACTAGTTGCTACTCGGGAGCGTTGTTTCTCGAGGTCGTTTCTTTCTTTCTTTCTTTTTTCAACAGGTCGCATTTTCCTTTTGTATAACAAATATATATATATATAAAGCTACAAATAATAATAGATTAATGTACACTTGGAAATTTTATGGGGATTTTTATTTTACATCCTTAATATACTTATGATAAAGTGAAGTGTTTTCCTCTTTAGTTTAAGCTTGCTAAGAAGTTAAGTTGGTCAATATAAATAAACATTCTAATATTATATGAAAATTTGATCTCTTTACTTGTTAACGCAGTGTATCTGGTTTCAAAATTTTGGTTCTTAGTTCTACACCCTTTTTAACTAATAAAAAAAGAAACTGAAACGTGACTATGATATGTTCATATTTATCTCCACTCTTTGAATATTAAACCTATGTATGTTCCCCAACTTGTCAGACTTTATCAATGCAGTAAATATAAAGAAACATGTAAAACTGGTTTGCACGAGGAAGACCTCAATATTCTATATCATGTTGACTAGTGTTATACTATTTCAGTTCATATATAGACAAAATAATATGTATTTAATTTTGATATACTATTATGTTAAAAAAAAGTACACTTACAACTAATGATGCCTTGTTATGTTATTTTAATGAATTTGACATCATATAATTATTGATATAGTCCAAAATTAAAAATTAAAATAAGACAACAATGTATAAAAATACATTAGTGAACTAAAAATAAAATAATACTTCCTCAATTTTTTACCTGTCATATTTGTAGAACTTTTTTTTATTATTTTTCAGTTAATCTTAAAAGTTTAAATTAATATTTTCTTCAGTTATACCCTTAAAAGGTATTTGTATGAAAAAAATAGTTCTTGAAAATAATATTTTGTAAGAATTATGTTTTCCAATAATATGAAAATTTAGTTGGTGTGTCGAAAACATTCTTAAAAATGTTACACTTTTTTCATTTTGTGCTTAATTTTAAATAATATCTCTTAAAAATATTAATATTTTTCTAAAAATATCTTTCTTTTTCTTAAACACCTTACTTTATGTGATAATAAATTTTGTTATGCTACTAATTCAATTTATGCTTCTTTAAAAAATAAAATAATATAATAATATTTAATACAAGAAATGTGTGTATGAATATATATATATATATATATATATATATATAATATCCAACATCATGAGTTATATATATAAAAAAGTTGAAAAAAAAATAATGAAACTATGTGACATTGCCGTTTTAGTTGACTCGTCTAATTCACGAGGATTATGAAATATTAATTATATTGGCAGATAATATAAGTTAGGTTTAAAAGTTCAAGAATATTAAGAGATAATATAAATTAAGTCTGAGTTTAGATTCTCATCTTCCTCTAAAGGGAATGTTTTGTTAAAAAAATATATCTTTAAAAATGTTAGTTTCATTATTAAAAACGTATTCATAAAAATAAATTTTAAAATACTTCTTTTAAATATGTAATATTGCATATAATAAAAAGTTATATATAAATTTTTTTAATAAAAATTACAAAATTTAATATAATTAATACATTGATACTACTAAATGTTATAACTTTCAATAAAAAAAATTACTATATATTTTCTTATATTGTGCAATGTTGTATAAATTAAAAATGATTTTTAAAAGTATTTTTAAAAAAATACTCATACTAAATATAACTTAAATTTTTAAAAAAACTTAAAAGAATTTCACTATCAAATGTCTTCTTAACTTAAAATAAAATAATAATTAGTTGATAAAAGAGAGAAAAACATATAACAAGAAATTATATAATATATTAAATTTGTTTCTTAAGTTTTATTTAAAGTATTAGAGTGATAAGTAGAAAAATGAAGAGAGTAATGAGTTACGATGAAATATTAATGATTCTACTTCCACTCAACCATTGCATAGCAATATTCTTTTCAATTCATAATGAATAATAATTGTCGAGAGAGGCAAGGTCCATTTTTGTCAGACCTGCTTCGCCCTCTGGTTATTAGTTACTTCTGACCATTTAATTAGTGAGTCTCATCTTTGGTAATTGGCGGTGAGAGTAAGAACTTATCTTAACTTTTTTATGAAAATTCATTAACATGGAAAGATCTAGATCCACCAAATTTCTTTTTTATGCTTGACGTTTTCCATGGTTTCAATTGAAGAATACAAAGTTATTAAAATTAAGCATTAAAATAAACTAATCCAGCATGGGTGATCTATCTACATATATCATCACTGAAATCCATACCATTAATGTTTTCCATCGAGATTCATAAGTTTACAACTTTATTTTTGTCAACTGGACAAGTAGTTAACACTATGAGACATGTTATGCCCCATGAAAAACAAAACCTAAGATGGGTGTTGGAGCTGTCTGAAGCCCAATTTTTTAAATGTGTCTCGTCATATCCAAAGCCAAACTCAAGTTGACGACGAAAAAACAAAAACTCCAAGTTGAGAAAGTTTACATGAATTGAGCAAATTTCTATATCGATCTACTGGTTTAAAATATAAGAAAATTTTAATCAATATTTCACTATTTGATGAAATTATTTTTAAAATATTTTTTATTAATTCAAAGTTTATATTTAGTAAATTTTTTATTTTTGAAAGGTAAAATCATTAAATATAACTTAAAAAATGAAAAAAAAAAATTAAAACAAGCTTTCATAAAAATATTATAAATATAAGTTATTTCAAATAAAAATTTAAAACATAAATTATATTAACTATTTTTTAAAATATGCTCAATTAATTATTTTTCATATATATATATATATAGAAGAAGTACCATTTATAGATGCAAACCAAGGCAGTACGTACAAACCGTATGACGGATGAATAATGTAATGCGAGGCTTGCGGATAATCAAGGAGCAAATTTCTTTATACAACTTGCAAATACGTAATGATAATTTTTTTAAGAATATTATAATTATAAATTTAATTTATATGATTATATATAAATAATAAAAATTAAAAGATGATAAAATTTAATTATTAATATTTAACTTTATTAAAAATAACATATTGTTTCCTGAATAAAATGTGATCTCATATTTAGGTTAAGTAAAATAGTTTCAAGGATATAAATATTGTTTTAATTCTTTATAAAAATATTAGAAAATCATCAGTAAAATAACACAATATATGTTATATATATGTGTGTGTTATATACATTTAAATATATTAATAAGTTCTGCAAACTATTCCTAAGCAATAAAACAATGGACAAAATATTATTTTAGCTTAATTTTGAGTTCAAATCCACGTGAATGTGTTAAATATTGAAGAAAATTTTGTTATTACTTACTGTGGTTCTATCCGACTTAAACATGAGTTAATATAAACTAAACATTATTTGCTTAAATTAACGGGCTCAACAAAAAAACTATACTAATTAATATGTGATGTGTAATTATTTAGCTTTCTTATATGCGTATCTGCTATCATACTGTTCTTATGTTACATTTTCTTTTTTCAGAACCTGTGCATTGGCAAATAAGCATTAAAAGGTCAAATGATAACAAGATTTGAGATGCAAATAAATAGTGGTTGGATTAGTGTTTAGCAGTGTTTAGATGTAAAACTGATAAATAATGAAAGTTCGAATGATAAATACTTTAATTAAAATAAAAAACCAAAACACCGAAACTGAAATGATTAGAAGATTTAAGGAATAAAAAAACGTACTTTCCGAATCTACTAAATAAAATGAGTCAGGGACACATATATACCTTAGACATAATTTATAATAAAAGGAATTTTACAGATAAAAAATTAAAGTGGGGTTGAAAGACTGAGACATGTGTTAAAGATAAGTTCTTCTATATGACCGGTGTATTAAAAGGCCTGAAGTCTATTTATGAATTTATTCAGGAAAACGTCATAAATAACTAATTATTGGACATTATTTGGTTCATGTTGGAAGAATCTAATCATAATAATGTTATGATTGACACATACACTGTGTATGTATGTGTGAATTATCTTTTGATTATGTACGTGTTTGAGAATACGTTTTGTATCTTTGTAATTCCTGTGAATATATGACGTATTCTTACCGCCAAGTGAAGCACACGCAGTAGCATTTTCCATCTTATCCATTTAGCAAGAGATTACTAAAGGAAAATTGACTTGCCCGCGGATCTTTGAGCTATCTTTGCAATGACACGGGGTTTCCCTATATTTGTAAGCATGAACATAGTCTGACTTGACTTGGAAATTGGATACCCCACAATCTATCTTAGGTTGTTCATTCATCTACATAATAAATTGTTTATATATACAGATAAGTAAACCACCGCTCAAGGTTAAAATAAAGGGGAATAAAAATCGAAAACATAACATCAATAATAGAAAACTATCATAATGAAAGTAAAGCTGATAAAAACTGTTCATAGTTCAAAGCTAGACAAAAAAAAAACCGTAATTTTGCATATAAATAAACTTGCGACGAAACCAGTACAACATATCCATTTCCTACATAAGAGGTAAATAAATTCGTAGCACATGATAGAGAAAGAGATCACAGAGAGGGATTCTTCTGTCAAAATCAAACAAGTTCAGTGAAAAAGAAAGAAGAAAGAAACTGTCAGCTTTATTCAAAGTTGAATAATTGAGACCTGAACACATTTCACCCCTCACATTTCCTATATCACTATCAAAGCTCTAGGAGTGGTGGGACAACCATCAATTTTGAGCTTCAAAAGTATATACGATTCGATGGAAACTGCTGGAGACAATGATATCTTGCTGTTATGAGATAGAGATTGTGAGATATTAGAGAGAGAAGGATATATAGAAGGCCATAGACATTGAATTGAAGTAACTTGCTTGAGAACAAGAGGATGTGAACAACTAAGATACAAAGGTAACGAGGCCTTTCCTTTTCTCCAAATATGTTTATCTATCGTGAGTGTGTTTAGAGAAACATATTTCTATCTTCGTAATTACTTCGAATAAACATAAGCCTACTTTGATTGTTATGCCAATTTGTATGATTGATCTGGGTCAAAGTTGATTTTATTTATACATTCACGATATGATAAATTATAGTTTTTGTATCAAGTTAAAAACTTTATATTATATTTTATAGTAAATTTATTTTTATGTGAAAATTTTTAAAATAAAAATTACATTGATTTAAACTCTTTTTTAAAAAATAAAATTAATTCTGTTAAATCAAGTTATTTAAAACGACAAAGATGCAATCACATACTTAGTCACGCTGCAACAAAACGGGTTTCATGGATAGTAGGGCAGGGAAAGATATTACATAAAACCTGCAGTATATATATTATGTTTTGTGTACGTAGTGTATTAATAACTAAAAAGCTCCCTACTTGTCCATTCCTAATGTTTCCATAACATACGGGTCATGTTGGAGATTTACCACTTTTGGTTTGTTGTCTTCATTTCCTAGACTTAATTGAAGCGCCGGAAGACATAATTATTGGTACAATGATATCAATTAATAATTAAAATTATCATCAGAACCCACGATGCTTGATCAATAATGAAGACAACCTAATTGAAATATTAAACCAGCGTAAATTTCATTTATTTTTTAAAACGTTTAAACAACTTTTATTTCTTTAGGTTAATAAAGTACACTGGTATCTCTTGGCAATTCCAATGTGATAAATTCTAATTCATTTTGAACTAAACAGTTGTATTGGTAATAATCAATAATTACAAACTAATAAAATTTTTAGAAGCAATATACTCTTTTAAACATGTTTTTATTTATTTATTGAGATTTATTAAAAATTACGAAATTATGTGTAAATAGTGGTCATTGACTATTTGAATTCATAGAAATGGAATTGTTTTCAACGAAGAGTAGTTGGACTTAGGTGAGTTATGGATCTTATAAAGATCGTGGTCTTGGTCTTTGTTGCTCCCAGAAGCTGAGATTTCAAATTCCATTCTCACAATGATATTACAATCCCATTCAATAATGTATGAAGTCTTGCGATTTTTTTTTTCTTTGAACAGTTTGTAATATTTTGTGTTGAGGGTAGGAATCTTTCTTGTATTTTTTTTATTAATAAATTTTATTTTGTTGATAAAAAAAAAGATGGAGAAAATGAACTGATCTTTACTAAAACAAATTAATATTGATCAAACAGGTCAATCGGTGCTAAAGTGTTTAGAATGTTAAGGCTCATTATGTGGTTATTTATTTTAAAAACTCATTTTGTCATAAAAACTTAGTTTAATACTTACTCTTATTTATAAATAAGATTAATCGTTTAGTTATAGATGGAATTAATGAAAGATTATTTTGTTGATCACCGTATAATTTCACACAGCAATTTAGAGGTTTCTTCAAATTCTTTAAGCATATAAGTAATTTTGTCCTTTTAAATCAGTTAGTTAAGTATATTTTTTTCTGAATCTCTTTTTCTTCTTCTTATTCATAGGACTTAAGAGTTAATATGAATCTCTTTTTAACAGGAGAAAAATCCAACTAAATTTTGTTCGAGATATTGTTCTTTCTTATAATTATTTTGTTACAAGCTTGAATTTTTTAACATTGTGATGTAAATTCTTCAACTGTTGAGATTAATTAAATTTAGGTACCACAATCACTTTTCACATACGGGTTATAATAATTAATTAATTTGTTAACTTGTGTAAATTAAGGGCATTAATTTAATTTATGTTAATGGACAAGCCAGTCGTTCTCAACCGAAACTTTTGAGGATCACTAATGAAAATTCTATCAGCTTGTGTATGTATGGTTATGAATTATGGTCAACATAACTATCGCAAAATCGAAATGAACGTCCACTAGAACAGCTACTTATCGTTATCTTGATCCACAATGGTTGTTTCTAATAATAGCATACATGTTTATGCAATTGTCGTTATCATCGTGCACGAATGCGTGTATCTAACTATTAGGCTAGCTAGCCATCAATTACTAAGACCATAATTTGAATCATTGACAGTTATTTTCACGACAGAAAGAACCTACATCTCAATTAGGCTAAACTAGAACATACAAATGTGAAAGGAAAAACTTGTTTATGACCCTACGTTTAATTGAAAATTCAAATTTAGCCCTGTTCGGTCGATGTGCATGGAAAATGGTGAATTGTAATTTACTACAAGTATATCTAATTTTGAATTTTATTTTATTTTTTTCTTTGTCGTTACATGAAACTTTAAGGGGAGGACCTCATTTTAAGATAAGGAAAAGTTATTGAGTTTAAAAATCACTTAGAGAATATTTGTTTCTCTTTTAAAAATAATTTTCTGTGTTAAAAGTAAAATTCAATACAAATTTATATTGTATTTTATTTTTAAAAATAGAAAACTGCTTTTAAAATATAAATCAAACATACTCTTAATTTTTATCATACATTTTAAGAGGCATATAAATATTAGTAATATTAGGTTGTGAACATGTATTATTGAGTATCGTGATACGTTTTATAGTTCAATTTAATTAAAACAACTAGTAAATATTACTTTTGTTACACGAAAAGATAATTTATCTTATCATTTACGTTCATCTATATAATTTATTTTAAATTTAATTTTTAATTTTATAATAATCTTGTTACATTATACGTTTAATGATGTTAAAATATATAACTTTTCATGGTTTTTTTTTCTAACTATAACTTTTCATGTTTAAACTATAGTAACTTAGGTTGAAGAATGATATCAAATATTGTTTGTAACACTTACATAATGATTCATACAACTTTTTTTACAGTTAGTTAGTTTAATATATTATTACTTAAAATTATATATTTATGTGATTGACCTAATATCTCATATTCATATTATGTAATATTTTTTAGCAAAAACAATGTAATATTTAATTACTAGTTTATACATTATTTTTAATATATTATATTGTTATAATATTAATATTTAATAAGAATATTTTGAAAATAACATTTTAAGTCATTTTATTTAATATTATATAAAATTATATTTATTATCTTAAAAATAATATTACATTTAAAAATAAATAAATTTAAAATATTAAAATTTATTAAAATAAATCATCACAATGCAAACGATATATTTATAACATAAAAACTTATACTAAATATACTAAGTATATATTTTATCCTTTTTTAACGTTACGATAATCTCCTTTAATTCATATAACATACACTAAGGAGAGGTGAGTCTAATTTGTTCATAAATTTATTTGATGATTAATCAGTAAAATATAATTTGAGTTACCGACTGATTTAAAAGAAATTTTTAATAATAAAACTTTGTTATTAAGATTTTTATCAAGCTTTATTAAGTTTACCGGAGTTTATGAAAAGTTTAGACGAGAGAATTTTTAAAAATTTAAGATAATAAATCAATTTTAATTAATAATTTTTATAAAAAAATAATATATATCTTAGTTATAAAAATTAGGGTAAATTACTATCATAGTTTGTGTTAATGATATTTTAGTTTCAAAATGAGTCACTATTAAAAAAGGTCCTTAGTTTTTCTTTTATAAAAAATTTACTTCCAAATATATTCAGGAAGACGCAAGATGCTAAAATAATTTTACGTTAATTAATATATATGATTGGTTATATATACATAACCATTTTACAATTTTGTCTAATACAATTTTTATATTATTGTAATCTTAATACAATTTTATACGTTAAAATTCATAATTAAAATTGAGATAAATATGGTTAAATTTAATTTTAATCATTAAATTTTTTTCGTTTCAATCTTGATAAATTTTAACTTTTTTTAAAAAAAGTATTATCACTTGATGATGATATCACACGCATTTATACATATATTACTTATCACCTTAAATTAGTTATTGATGTGATATAATTAAATATATACCATGTCATTATAAAGTAATAATAAAGATAATTTTTATAAAACTAATAAAAATATTTTAAAAAATTAAAACTAATCATATTTATGCAAACTAAAATTATATTTAAATCTTAAATTTATTATTAATCAAATCTCAAGTTTCATCGTCCATGTTTTATGTATAGAAGTAAAGCTTTTGATTATGAAATAAAAAAAAATATAATTTGTATATTTGTTCGTTCTCTTCTTGATTGAATAGTTGTTTTTTTCCTTTTTCTATTCTTTCGGCATTTAAATAGTTAGTTGAAGCTTTCTACGGGTTTTTAAATTATTTTATATATCTAGCATTTTTTGCGTGTGAAATTTTGGATGCAAAAAAGAAACAAGTAGCCACTCGACAATGGAAAAAATCACAGGTAGGACTAAAGCTATAGAAAGAAAATCATTTTGATATACATAATCTGAGTTAAACTGTAATTCATTAAATTATTTGGATATAATTAAAATTAATAATCCGCACGTAAATATAAGAACTAGATAACATAATTTAACACAGTTACATAGATAATTTAATGATGGAAAAACATGTAATGTAAATTTGAATAAGGAAAATTTTTATAATATACTTATCTTTTCAATGATTTTCACCTTTTCGTCGTTTATTCTTTTATTTTTAGGCGTTATTGAGGTCAATGTGTAATGGTGGATTAACCTTCATTCTTTTTTTGTGCGTGTTTTCATGTCTACACACAAATAAAAATCATATATCGATAAAAAAAAAATTAAATTTTTTTTTAAATATAATTATAATACACCTATTATATTTTAATTTATATTAGATTACAATAATGCTGAATGTAAGACTATTAGTACATGATAATTGTTTCCATATGTCCATCTAATAATATAGCAAAAATGTGCAACATACATACACAAATATTAGTACAATAAACTTCAGTACCAATGAGAAAAGGCGTTCAGTGCCCACAAAGGAACTATCTCGTAGATAGCGACATTTAAATCGAAATATGAAATATAAGTATCAAAATTAAAATATTCCATTAATAAGTTCTTTTTCCTACCCCTTTCTTTGCGTACAAGCTCAATAATTTATTCATAATTTATCAAAATTTGATACAGTATCCATCTATATGTAACAGAAATTAAGTCCTGTTTTTTTAGAATAGAAAATCTCACTATGTATTTAATTATCTAATCAAATTTTAATTAATTATTCAATCGAAAGCGATTTTTACGTTCATTATTTTCTTTAATTAACATTCAAATTTTTTTCAGTCAATATTAAGCATAAGATCATCATTAAGACAAAAGTTTATATTTTCAAAATTAAAGCGTTTAAATGATTGCATTTTTTAATTTCATTTTTTTATAATTAATAAAATAATCTTCTACTAATTAAATTTGCTTTTAAGCATGTTATTAATTTACAATATTTAGTATATCATTCGTATATACAAGTATAGCTAATCAATTCATGAGATACTTGTGATTGTGCTATACAATGTATTTTTCAACAGATGAAATCCATGGACCAAACAAAGTTTAAGGGTGTAATTTACATTTTAAAAGCGGGGTGGGAAGACTTTGATGCAGTTGCGAGATGCACATCAAGAAGTTCACACTAATACAAACACTAGAGTCCTAGAAACACATGGTATTTTTTGCAGGTTTTGTTTGGAAATCCCACTCAATTTCTGCAATTCGTATGCTTAAATTAAATGTTTTGGCTAGAGCATAGACATATCGCAGGTTTTGTATGGCATAGTGTGAAATTCTATGAGGGTTGTCAATTATGATGGTCTTTTGGTGGAACTAGCCTTAAATATGGATTGTGATATGTGAGAGGTATAGTTGGTGATGCATGTTATTTTTAGCGGAAAGTGAAAACATAGGGCCCTCATTTTCAAATAGTCTTTGCACAGATTTCAAATTCAATCCTTACTCAGTGAACGGAAAGGAATAGTGCTACATGTGATCTCTGAATACCTGTGTGGTGAATTGTAGAAAATGGTAAGCTGTAACCCGACCAAGACCAAATAGTCTTAAAACATGAAAACAAAGATATATGCATGTGAGGTTTCATCCTTCAGGATCACTAGGCCTCTCTATTCAGGTGTGGACATTATGTGTGGACACATCTAATTTTCAAGGTTGTCTTCAGCTACCTATTTTTCCAAACTCACCTACTTGTCATTAAATTAGCAATGGAATAGAATCATGGAAACACTAAAAAGTCAAGGAAATCAGATCTAATTCAATCAAGAATTCCCAAATTATGTTACCTAAAATAAAAAAGATGTGACAAATCAAGAAGAATAAACTTTAATCTATCGTAGGAAATCCCATCCAAAATGGATATCCCATGAAATCCGTTTAGAAAATAGGAGAATGAAAGTTAGAAATTTGAGTCCAATTATTGGTACTATGCAACTGACTATCCCAAAGTACCAATGCAATTTAAAGTGAAATCGATCTTTTTGGTCTCGAAGGACTAGTACCAAACTCTAATTGAATAAGATCAATTTAAATGGTAATTTTCTTTTAAAAAATTAACGCAGTTACAGTTTTAAGAAATTAAATTTAAAACCTCAAATTGGAGACTTTTAATTAATGAGATAGCTCCATCCATGCTAGCTGATTTATCAAATGCAATTGATCTCCATTAATGGTAAAAGTGGTCATAGATAGGGCACATAGATGTATTCCCTATCAAAGAATACACCATTTTCTTACACAAAATTTGTCTATACCTTCTTGCTTTTGGAATCTGAGCTAATTGATGGACTTCATAAACAGTCATTTTGACCAAAAGCCCATGACATCCCTTTCTTTTAGGTGTCATATTGGTCAGATATCAATGGCTTGAGTGCTTCTTGAGTCCCAGTCTCTAACAACTACACATCATCCTCACACGTGCATCGATAGAGGCTATTCTTGTAAATACATGTGTGGCTCCTCCGTGTGAGAGCTGGCCACTTTCTAAGGTACCTAGCTGCTAGAGCATATTAATGCAACAAGATGTGCAGTACATTTTCAACATCTTGTACTTTTTTCCATTCCCAAAAAGTTCAAGTGGAAGCATGGTGAACCAAAATATTGTATTTATATGAATTATTAAGTACATAATGAATCTTTAATGCAAGTACCAAAATATTCCAAACCATTCCATATCTCAACGGGGGTTGAAACTTGAAAGTAGAAAACTGCATTGTAGGTATAAAATGGTTCAGCCTTTGAGCCAATTATTTTAATCCATCCCAAGAAGAGAACCACGCAAATGCTTGGTTGAGAGAAAAATAAATATACAAATAAATAAATAAAGAAGCACGCTTAAGATAATTTGTGTACTTTTTATAAAGAGATTAGTGGTTATCATGTATCCAAATACCAAATCACTGCACCAATAATTTATAGGTGGCTTGACATTATATTGAAAATAGAAACTTAGTGAAATGACAGTAGAAAAGAACATGGAAGATGCAGTTAAAACTGAAACTGGTTAAATTTTATGAGTTTGCTAACTAATGCCCTTCAGAAAACTGGTTAATAAAAATTAAAAAGTGATTTCTTTTGATAAAAAAAAATTACGTTAAATTATATTAGAAGTCACAAGGTTAAATACATTATTAATATTTTCAGACAAAAACTATTCACATTTAATTCTTTATACAATATTCAAGCATTTTCCAAATTTTATAAGGCTTGCCCCATAGAGAACAAAAGAAACTATAAACAGAAGGAGAAAAAGCAGAGAGAAACAGAGGAAGGGTGGGAAGAAAGTGTGAGTGTGTGTGCAGTGAAAGCAGGATGCATCAGAGAGGGTTGTTTTAGCTTTTCTGGGTTTGGGAATCGTTGAAAGACAGAGAAGAAAGCCTGCAAGAGAATCCGAGAGCTAAACATGGTAAAGCATAGGAAGTGATGATCTGCATAGATTCACCTTTGTTTTTCTTGCTTTATTTTAACCTCTCTAAGTACTGTGCTAAAACCTCTGCCACAACACACACACCCTCATCAGATAAAGCCGTACCATTTCATCCAAAATTTCCACCTTTGTCTACTCTTTCTACTCTAACTCCCTTCATCTTTATTGCACACTACACTGAGACAAAATAAAAAAGTAGAGTGGGAGAGTTGCAAAAGGGTGTGACTTTGTCTATCCCAGACAAATGGGCTAAGTGTTAGGTATTTGTTTAGCTCAATATTTGCATGGAACGTGCAACCCCTGGATGTTGTAAACCCTATTATTGGTCTATAGCTTGAGACACTACTCTTCATAGGGTCAGAGTTAAAACAGTGTGCGAGTGAGTGTGCGTTTGTGTCAGTCTTATATTTGCAACCATATATCCTCCCAGTGCTGTTCTTCATAGGGGTTCTCTGAAGGATTTTTCTTCTTGTTCATGGAGAGGAATAGAAATACCACTAGGCTTGTGAACAAAACCCAGCTTTGTTTCAGTGTTTCCTTCTTCTTCATGCTCTCAATTTGCACAATGATCTTCAGCAGTACTAGTACTACTGCCTCCTCCATTACATGTTTAGGTATGCAATTCTTCCAAACACCTTTATTTATTACTCTGACATTTCCACTATAAATTATTGACCTCTCCCATTCTACTTAATTTTTACCCCATGATGCTATTTCACATGATAAATTTATATCATATCTTTATCTAATTCACACCCCTTTCGTCCTTTGTTCATTGCAGATACTGCTAGGTGTCCCATGCTTGCCAAAGCTGATATAGATTTTCAGGTATAGACTGGTCCTATTCTTTCTCCATCCAGTACACATGCTTTGTTACTATCTTTCTATCACCTTAGCTTATCCTCAGTTATTGCATGTACCATCCATCAAATTCAACGTTACCCCCATCAACTTTTTCTTTTAATTGCAATTAACCTACCTAGCTCTCTCTAACTCTAGTATTGTGAACATTAGGCTTAAGACTTTTAGACAGAACATTTTCAATCAATTTTGTGAATTACTTTATTTATAATAAAAATTATTATTTTTTGTTACTTAAAATAGATCTTTAACTGTTAATGTTAAAAATAAAATTTAAATGCAGTACTGTAAATATTTTTAGGATTATTCTTTAATAAAAATTAAGTTTTTACCATGATAATTTACATGGATAAATATTATTGATATGAAATTCTAATTTTACTGAAATAATGGTATTAAAATTACTGATTCTAACTATTATGCTAATGTTAACAAATTTTCATTTTAGAATAATTAAAAAGGGTTCTCTATTTTGGTAAAAGAAATTCAGTGGACGGTTGAGGTTGTGTGGAAGAAAACACAGCGGGGGTGAAACTGTGAAATGGAACTGAAACAAGGGTGGATGGTGACAGCGTACAAAATCTAACCCCTCGCAGACACACTGCTAGAACAAACTGAGACCGGCTAAAATGCGCCAAAATAGGTGCAGGGGTGTTATGGGACCCACTGCAATGTGAGCCGTCAGATGCATGGACTCCACTGTGATTAGGAAACACACGTGGGCGGTGGTACCTTGTGCCTCCCCATTGGCTCCACCGTCGTTTCTGACCACTATTCAATCATGTTCCGCATCGTAACACCATCGGCGCACGTTAGAATCAGCCAGGTTAATTCCGTGTCGTTACTCGTTAACGTGCGCGTACAGTGTACCATGCTCAGCTCTTTCACTGCAAACTGGAACAAAGCTACAGTCCTATTATGGCCGAACCATGTTCTAAAGAGGGTGCACGTTAGCCTCTTCTTGTTCACATATTGCTGCTTTGGAATGTAGCAAGCGTTATCACAAGCAAACCATGCTAAACGTGGTTCCGATTTCAACATTCAATTATTTGCTACTTTTGTTTAATTCTTTTGGAGTCTTACTTTTAAGAAATTGAAAAAAAATACATTTGGTTATATTAAAAATTTAGTAATGATTATTGGTCAATCATGATTTTTGGGCAGGAATATAAGGAGGAAATTGGAGAAGGCATGGTTTATGAAGGTAAAATAGAGGGTTCATCAATGGCTAAGCCTAGGAGGTTTCTAGGTGGGCCTGGGTCATCGCCGCCGCGATGCACCTCCAAGTGTGGCAAATGTACACCCTGCAAGCCGGTTCATGTGCCGGTGCCACCAGGGACGCCAGTGACCGCCGAGTACTACCCGGAGGCATGGAGGTGCAAGTGTGGCAACAAGTTGTACATGCCATGAATATATATTTTGTCTATTAATGTATGATGATGTATTTTTGTTCCATCGGTCTAGTATATAGTTCATTTTAGTGACTATAAAACTCCCACCTCTTTGGTGAGTTACTTTAGCTTTAGCTTGTGGTCGATATTGGATATGAAAAAAGAGTACAGAACTTGATTTGATGTGAAATATGTAATATCTTCACACTGATTACGGATTAATGTTAGTAACAGTAAACTTATGTTGTTACATTTTGGGTATGTGGTGCTCGGATTGTTTTTTTTCATTGGTTGTCTTTTCCTCTATTTTGTTGAATTGTTTGATGCATCAAATAGGGGGAATCTATGAAGACTAGTTCATTCAACATGCACGGCAGTGTCATTTCGTTTTTGGTTGCCAGAATATGGTGGCCTAATCTGATACTGTTGCCTACTCTTTGTAGTTTCTTTTAGTTTTATCCCTCTCGACTTGATTTGTTTATTTCAATAAATAAGATATATATTTTGTGCATCTACACAATGCATTTGTAATCACAGAAATTCAAATCAGATTAATGTACCGACAAAAAATAAATAGGTACCTGCATTCATGGAGGTGAATTGACTCGATTAATTCGATTATGCAAATCAAATCAATTAAATTGGTTTATTAGTTTATTTTGTTTCAAACCTGAACGAAATTAATTACAAATATTTTTTTCTCAAATTTTTTTCTATCTAAATAAAGTAGATAACCTGATCAACTTTTTTTTTTTTCAGTTTAAACATTTAGATTTTAGTATTTACATTTTTCTTCTATTTTTTTTCCTTTTATTCTATATATTTTGACTATCTTATTTAGTATTATTAAGTGTCTTCGGTAAGTTTATTATCAAATTTGTAATGTTTTAGAAAAAAAAATTAATTATGTATACAAAAGAAAAAATTTGTATTGTTTGAAAATAAAATCGATGCTTGGAATTGATTTAATTTCTGTCCGAAATTATTGAAGAATAATTCTTTTAACTTTCACTAATATCAAATTTAAAATTTCATGTAGTAAATAATATGCAAATTATAAAGTTTAAATAAATGTAATTACTTGTTTTTTAGTTAAATTCATTAACCCGAATTAATTAAACATAATTTTGATCAAATTGATTTAATTTATTTAATCAAATCGATTGAATTTAATCATTTAAAATTTTATTTTATCTCCAATATTCACACATAAATAATATTTGATTATATCTCGTAAATGTATAATCCATAAATCCAATTATATTAATTTATATAATTCCTTGTAAAATTCATTTTCTGCTTCATAAGTGTGTGAATTTTGATTTCTGTATTAAACCAAGAAATAAATAAACTTTTTATCAGAAATAAAGTGTGAATATTTTGAGTGAAGCAAATCAAATTTTGAAAGAGAAGACAAAGAAATGGTTCTAAAAGTAACCGAAGTGAAACGTCAAGATCACAAGCTATGGATAAGTCAAGATTTGGCATGTAGGACCCGTGGTCAACCTTGGCAAGGTGATGCTTCAATTATGGGACAAGGGAATATTATCAATTATCTATTATTTAGGTGTGCTTAAATATATTTTATTCTTTATATTTGATATTAATTTTAAATTTAATTTTATATAAAGAACTTTATAAATTCATATTCAAATATAAAATTAATTTTATTTTGATATTTGTTATCAATGGATATTATAATATAGTTAAATAGACTAAATAGAATTTCAATGTGATAATAAACCGATACTTTCTTTTTTTATTTTTTTTTCCCTTTTTTCTCGAAGTCTGAAAATTTATGGTCGTCTCATTTCTCTTTCTAAGTTGAAAAGGTCTAAAAAACAAGGAGCTTTCCACGAAAGTACTTGAAGAAATGAAAGTACCAAGATGCAAGCTAAAATTTTCATCTTTAATAACGTTATTATGATGCATGATAACCAAAAAATTTACATACATGGTGAAATTTAAAAAAAAAAATTAAGGTGTGCAATTGTTCTTCAGATATTGTTACTTAAAATGTTTGAGTGTTGCTTAAGTATAAGGACCTTTCAGTCATATTCAAATTTTGTTTAACACGTAAGAGTCTAATTCACAATGCTATAACACCAATTGACAGCACGGAACAATGTAAAAATGATTTTTTTTATATAAAAACGAATCCACAAGTTTTTTTATATGAAGATTAACGTGGTGATAAAGTTACTAATTAAATCCATTACAAATAGATTATAGCTTGTTTTGCTTGATGTTTTTGATACTTTGCAAACTGCTTTAATTCCTTGTAGACTTGTTACTAATAATGCACTTTTGAAAGCTTTCACAGGTTGAAAAGTAGTAGTGATTTGCCAAGAAAGGTACCATGGTCATGAAACTTTATGTGTCAAAGGATAATGATAAGATTGAATGGCCTTTTCTAGAAATCATCCTTACATCTATGGGTTTCCCGGGTAGTTTCACATCCTTGATTATGTGTTATGTTCCATCTATGTCATATCAAGTTTTGTTAAATGGGAACTTCACTCCAAGTTTTGTTCTTGGCAGAGGCCTAAAATAGGAAACCTTATATCCCCTTTTCTTTTTATTTTGTGTGCTCAAGTCTTGTCATGGATAATTAGCACTGAAGCTACCAGAAATAACATCTATGAAATTCACATTATTTGGAAGTTTTATTTTGAATGGGTTGGCCACTAAGAAAACAAGGAGTTTTTTTAGTGTTAAAACAACTTTTATTTTATCTTTTATTTTCACTTTTAGTTATTAAATTGTCACTTTATTATTATGTATTTTTTATAAATCTTTGAAAACATAAGATAAAATAAAAAAAAGGTGACATTTTTATTATTAAAAATAAAACAATTTTTTTTCTATTTTTTGGTCAATAACAAAAAATATTTTCTGAAACCAAATAACTTCATATATTTTTTAGTCCAATATCAAATATCTTGATTGGCAAACAATTTGGATCAGTAAAATATCCATTTATCGTATAGGTTATTAATTGGGCTACCCAATTAAAAATAAAAGTAAATGGACATAACGTAAAACCAGGCCTCATTAGTTGACCAAAAAAAAGAAAAAGAGGCCTCATTTGGTATTCACAACAAACCAAGGGTCCTGTTGTCCAAAAACAAAAGATATGGCCCTGTCTTTTCTCTCGTTTTCTTTGATTTGTTGCCTAAACAGAACGATTTTGCATACTATCATAATGGTTGAGGAACGAGTGTAACATATACCCCTGCTGTATGTAAAAAAGATTTCGTTATTTATACATTAGACTCTCATTTCATACTTTTCTTTCAAAAGAAAAATAAAAAAAAGTAAGAACTGGTTTGTTTTTGTTTTAATTTAAAAAAAAATATTTTGAAAAAAAATTTAAAATAATTTTTATAAAAAAATTAAAACCAAACTTGTTTATTGGTTTAATTTTTAAAACTATTTTTAAGATGAAAAAATAAAATAAAAAACTAAAACACTTTACAGTTAATCTTATTTTTTAGTTTTAAAAATTAAAAATTATTTTTAAAAACTCATCTTAACAAACAAATTTTATTTTTTAATTTTAAAAAATTAAATTTTAAAAACGGAAAATAAACAAGTCCTAAATTTCTCTCTCTCTTTTTTTTAATTAGATTATAATGTGAAAATATAGAATGTGTGTGTGAGAGATAGAAAAAAGAAATTTAATTTCTCTTATATTCGCTTAAAAAGTGTTGAGATAAGAAAAACTCCTCCATTAAACATAATCAAGTTGATGCTATTAACTTTTTCTCGTTGCCATGGAAATCACTTTATTTTATGTAATTTTCTGCTGTTAAATATTCCCTCTTTCTAAACTTGTAGGACTGTAATTCTTCGTCAATAACAACACATTTACAATTTTTATCCCTTAGGATTTACAAAAGTTAAAAGCGTGTACGGAACGGACGGCTTGGTAAGTATCAAATATATATTATTATATATAACACGTCCCCACAAACTTAAAAAGTAGGGTCTAAGTAACTCTCAAATTTCGTTTACCTCATGCATGCATGCATTGCACTTGTTTGTATCTGCAGTCACTTCCGTGTAAGCAGAGGAGATTACTAACAATATATTTTGTTTAAAGGAAATATTCAAACAACAGGGTTTATTTCAATTAATCTCATCATACTATATATAATAATTATTATTATTATTTATTAGAGCCAATTCTCATGCAATTGACCCACTGGATTGAAATAGAGATCATGGTGGCCAAGAGAGGATTTAAAGGAAGAGGTTGAAGAAGCCGAAGCAGAGATATTTAGAGCTTAACCCCCCCAACTCTCAACAGTTTCGTGATTCACAACTAATTATTTCGTATTTGAGGGAGATTTCAAACAAATGTTACAAGAAATTCTCACAAGACTCTTTCACATCTCTTATTCTCATGTCTTGTGTCTCCCTTTACATCTCTTTTTAGTGACGACAAATGAGTTCTGAATAACTTTTTATCTGACATTTTCAAGAATCATATCTTTTCAAAGTTGCCACACCACATGCATTACAATGATCAACACTTTTCTACTGTCAATTTATTATTTAATATTTTTCTTTTCTGAAAAAAATTAAGTTGACAGTCTCAATATTCGTGACGTAAGAATTTGAGAATGCAACAAAGCTACAACATGCTTAACTCAAAATGAGAGCATTATAATGGAAAACATTTTATAATTGATCTTTATAAATTATTTCTCTCTTTTTTTTGTAATGATTTAAACCTAATAGAAATTACAGACATTCAAATTTAAAAATTAAAAATTAAATGAATAAGAATTTGGATAAACCATAAAGTAAAAAATGTAAGATAATTGTTTAGTTTTTAGATATAATTGTGGAAACTAATATAATTCAACCCAAATCAATTTTAATTATATAAATATGTAAAAATATTGGATAAAATTATCAAACTTAATTATGTGTGAGAGGAATATATTTATAAAATTATTATCTTAATTTTTTACATGATTTCATTATTAAAATTATTTTATTTTTTATGTTTTTAAGAATCTATTAATTTTAGACAGTTATCAATTTGTTTTTTTTAACATCTTGATATTTATTTTGTATTAAAGAAGAAGGTTTAATAGAGAACAAAATAGATAGAACAAAATAATATAAGATATATTTAACAAGTTCATAAAATAAATTAAAGGAAAAAAAATATTATAAATATTGTTAGTTATATTATGTAAGTTTCTGTTTTAATATTTTGAATATAAAGGTAAATATATTAATTTCATGTTTATTATATAAGTCATTTAATGCTTCAAATTAATATATCATTATTATTTTTATATAAGATATTTATTGCTTTAATTTTTTTAACTTTATTTTTCATTTTGGTTTCATGCTTTAACCTTTTATTTTACTATATTCTTTTAATTTTCAAATATTAATCAAATTAAAAATAAAATTAAAGAACTAAAATGAAATAAAAAAATAGAATAAAAAATCAAAATAAAGTTATAAATTAAGATATTAATTTATCAAATAATAATAATCAGTTAGTTTTTAATGTCTTTTAACTATAATAGATTATATTGACATGGATCAAATTAAAATTTAGAATTAAACTAAATAAATGATAAACTAGAATAATATAACTAAATTATAGTTTTTTTAGAAAATGATTAAACATAATCTATAAACATCGTAAATCGTCTTTTTTATTTTTTATCGCTCTATCCCTTACTACTTTGTTTGTCATAATAGATATTGTGAAAAAAAAATAGTGAAAATGAAAACACGCTTTTTGATGCATCAATATCCAAAAATATAAATAAAATGAAGCCACACTTTTCTTTTATCCTTATTTATAAAAAATACATTTTTCAATTTCACTTAAAAAATTTAATTCCGAATATAATATCTATTTTTGAAAAGAAGAATATAGTGGTATCTTTACAAAAAAGGAATACTAATTTCCATTCCTTTTTCTTTTATACCAACCTACTTAAAAATATACTTATTTATTACTTCTTCTTTTTTTTTACATTTTAGTTATTTCCAACATAAATTTATTTTTAAAAAAATTATTTATTACCAATATAACTTTTCACAGTTTGTTATCTTTCACATTTGAGGTATTTTCTTTTTTCTACAGATATTCTGTCTTATAATTATCTATCACAAATTAAACAAATCCACAAGAAATCTCAACGAAGGTCAATCTCAAGGAAAGGACAACTGTACCAGAAAAAAAAAACCGTAATTTTCACCAAAGACGGCACCGACGTGGCAATATCCTATAGCAGGAGTCAGCTCCATCAACCAATAAGAAATTACCACGTGGGTGGCCACAAATAATCTTCAACACCAACAATATGAAAAAAAAGAATCACGTTCTTACCAAGCAACGCATCCCCCTAGCAAACAGTCTCACGCGCAGTCACGCGTAAGGAAAAGCGACCTTCATCTGTTTTCTTATTATTTATTTATTTACTATCCAAAATCATCAAATAATTAAACAAATAAATAGCCAATCCCCACCCCATTCCACCCCACAGTCAGAGTCCAACACCAAAATCTTAACACGATTTCAGAAACGTAGCTGTTTTCTGTTCAACAAAAACTCTTTCCTTACAAATAACGTTTCCAGCTTCCAACCGCCCATTAACCCAAAAAGGAAACACATAATTTCCAAGCAATTTCGCGATTCTCTTGAGAACAAAAAGAAAACTTCCCTTAAAAACTCGTTAATTCTCCGGCAACAGGCCAGTGATTGATCGTGCTCTCTTATGAGGGCACGATCTATAGCGTAAAATCAAATGCCGGAAAGCGAACACGCGGCGGAGAGCACCGCCCTGTTCGGGAAATACGAGGTCGGAAGACTCCTGGGATGCGGCGCCTTCGCGAAGGTGTACCACGCGCGGAACATCGAAACAGGACAGAGCGTGGCGGTGAAGGTGATTAGCAAGAAGAAGATAGCCGCATCGGGGTTAGTGTCCAACGTGAAGCGCGAGATCTCTATCATGAGCCGTCTCCACCACCCAAACATCGTGAGACTCTACGAAGTGTTAGCCACAAAAACCAAAATCTACTTCGTATTGGAATTCGTCAAGGGCGGTGAACTCTTCGGGAAAATCGCTAAGGGCCGATTCAGCGAAGACCTCGCTCGCCGTTACTTTCATCAGCTTATCTCCGCCGTCGCGTACTGCCATGCGCGCGGCGTTTTCCACCGCGACTTGAAACCGGAGAATCTCCTCCTCGACGAGCACGGGAATCTCAAGGTGTCGGATTTTGGACTGAGCGCAGTGAAGGAGCAGATCCACGTGGATGGGTTGCTTCACACGCTTTGTGGAACCCCTGCTTACGTGGCCCCGGAGATTTTAGCGAAGAAGGGTTACGACGGGGCTAAGGTTGATGTTTGGTCGTGTGGGGTTATTCTGTTTGTTCTTGTTGCTGGGTATCTTCCTTTTAACGATCCTAATTTGATGGTCATGTATAGGAAGATTTACAAAGGTGAATTTCGGTGTCCGAGGTGGTTTTCGATTGAGTTGCGAAGGTTTTTGGCGAGATTGTTGGATACGAATCCCGATAAGAGGATAACCGTTGATGAGATTCTTAAGGATATTTGGTTTAAGAAGGGGTATAAGGAGGTGAGGGTTCACGAAGAGGTGAAGAATGTGGATAGTGGTGGGAGTGGGGGTGATAAGGTGAAGGAGTTGAATGCTTTTGATATTATTTCGTTTTCTTCGGGGTTGAACCTTTCGGGGCTGTTTGATTCCTCGTGTGGTGGGGAGGGGGAGAGGATTTTGCTGAGGGAGTCGCCGGAGGAGGTGGTGGAGAAGGTGGTGACGGCAGCGAAGGCGGAGGGGCTCGCCGTGAGGACGAGGAAGGAGTGTGGGGTGGAGTTGGAGGGGTGTAATGGTAATTTGGGGGTTTTGGTGGAGGTTTACAGGTTACCGGGAGAGATGGTTGTGGTTGAGGTTAGAAGGAGGGATGGGGATGTTGGGGTATTTAGAGATGTGTGGAGGAATAAGCTGAGGCCTCACCTCTGTGCTGCCAGCAGTAGTACGACGTCGGATCGGGATGACGACGACAAGTCTTAGCCGGTTGCCGGTGACTGATGTGTCGGCCCGTTTCTTTTTTTTTGTTATTAAACAATTTTAAATAAAACTGAAAAGAACATAGGCGGCGAAAATGTGATTTTGGTGGGGCATTTGTGATGAGGATGGTCAAATTTTATTATGTATATTTATTCTGCTTTTATGTAAAATATTTACCGTTCAAAATGAAATTGTAAAGTGTTTTGTTTACACTTATTTTTCCTTTATCTTGAAATCTAGTTCCCTCTAACTGCAACTTTCCTCTTTATTCATTCTCACTTTCAATTTCCACAAAATAAAATTTTGGAGAATATATAGTTCGTGTTTGTTAAATCACGCAGCTAGAAATAACACGATTAGTTCCCTTTGAGAAATTAAACGAGATAACTACTTTTATTATATTATTGTATCTTTAATTTAATAAATGTTTTTTTAGTTTTTAATTTATTCAAATATATCTTAACTTAGCTCTTAAATTTTGTTAACAATAATTAAATTATTTATTTGTCATGATAAATTTTAACTTAATAAATTAAGTAATGTATCATGTCCAAAAATGCATCGTGTAATAAGAGAACAAAATTATTAAAGATGTCATATATACATTTTTTATTTAGAATGAGTCTATTGTCATTTTAAATGTGTATTATCCATCTCTTTAAATAATTTTTACATAAAATACTCCTTTTATTAGTTAGTTACATTAATAATAATAATAATAATAGTTTTAAGAAATTAAATGAGTAAATCACTACTTTTAGTTTTACATTTTTTTAATTTCATTTTTAACTTAATAAATATATCTTAAGTTATTTTTTTACAATTAATTAATATTAATAAAAATTAATAAAATTATTTATCTATCATGATAAATTTTAATTACTTAATATGCTATACCATAAAACTATATCGGGAGATTCTTTAAATGAAATTATTAAAATTTATTATCAAATTTATCAAAATAAAACATAAAAATTATTGTATTTTTCTTGATTTATCCTAAAATTTTATCGATTTTCATTATCTAACTATCAACATTAGTCTAATTAACATTTAATATGTGTAAGTTGGCATTTAACGTGCCACAATAATGTTTTTATTAAGTCTTATTGATGTTTGTTAGTAAAAAGATATTAATATAATAATTTTTGTAACAATTCAAAGATTAGAATAATTTTTTTGTTAAAATAAACAATTAAAGAGTTACAAAACTAAAACTCGAAGTGATAATCTACTCAAAATTAAACTACGAATGAGGAAGAAAAGGTAGCAGAGTAATGACACCCATGCCCTATGTTATAGTTTTTGGCTAGTTCATACTCATTGAATTATGCTTAAAATCTTATTTATTGATTTTTGGGTTAATTAGACAATATTGCACTTACACTTTTAAGTATTAAGAAAATTGAGATGGATCCCTACTTCCTTTTTTATATGACACTTTTTATTTTTCATATTAGCTAACTTCTTATAAAATATTCTTTTAGAGACGAAACAATCAACCAAGTAAAAATAATAAAATCCTAATAATATTAAGGATAATTAAAAAAAAGTTAAACATGTATCAAAAAGCATATATAATAAGAAATTAATAAATAATAAGTTTTATTAAAAATTTACTTAATTCTAATATTTAATTAAAATAATTAATAAATTGTAAGTTTTTATTAAAAATTATAATATTTAATATTATCAATACACTGAATTTAGTGATATCGTAAATTTTTAATAAAAAATGACTATATATAGGTTTTTATTGTGTCTTAAACACATTAAAATATTTTCCAAAAATACTAAACGTATTAATAAATTTAATTTCGTTAATAAAGTTAAATTATTTTTTAATTATTCTAAAATAGTTAAAATGATCTTATATTTAGAACTAAGAATAATAATTAAAATAATCTGATGAAAACAAAACGGGAACTAAAGTGTTATTTAAAGACAATATGATGGGGAGTAATTTATCTAAAAGTAGAACAGACCTAAATATGAATTACAGAAAGAGAACGATTTATCATCTCAATGATCAGGTTCAGTCACATTCCAATGCTGGTGATATATTTATTGTCTTTAACAGCAAATGGACACGCTATAGTAGTAAATGTTGTCTTTGCCTAAGGACTTTTCCTTTTTATACAAGCTGAGGTCTAAAACAAACAAAGTGCATTACACTTTGAAAATGATCTTTCCATAATTCTCAAGATATTGGGTTAACTAAGCCATGCGTATGGTTGAAGATGGCCATGCAAAAAGCCATTACTTATTGATTAATAGCCTCACGAAATGTGTGTGATTGAATATCACTTGCCAAACCAACCTTCACGAGAGCATGATACCAAATTTTGGAATACATTAATTAACAAACTTACAATTTAGCAGCAATTTTTTTTTTTTACATTATTCCAAAATATTTTCAATTAATTCAAAATCATTAAACGTGTGCACCAAAAAGAAAGAGGAAGGTATTAGATCTGGGCTTTTTTATTTAAATATTGCAAAATAAGAAACAATTTATTAAAATAGTGTATTTTTAAAACAAATTCCGTGTCTAAGGTCGGGCCGCACAATATTGCCAAAACGACTGGCGAAACTTATTATTTTAATATTATAAAACAAGTTTCGCTAAACGAAGGGCGAAAGTTGAAGGTAATTTCGCCATTCACCCAGCGAAATATGAAAAACTAGACACATTAGAGAGCGGTTCAAACTCATTAGATGGGATTTTTGAGAGCGGTTCAGTAGTAACCGCTTTCTAATGTCACTCTAAGAGAGCGGTTCAGTTTGAACCGCTCTCTAATGTCAATCTTGGAGAGCGGTTCGAAAAGAACCGCTCTCAGAAGTTCTCATAAGAGAGCGGTTCAGGGAGAACCGCTCTCAGAAGTCAATATTAGAGAGCGGTTCAAAAAGAACCGCTCTCAGAAGCTCTCATAAGAGAGCGGTTCAAGAATAACCGCTCTCAGAAGTTGTAATTTACGCCATTTTTCCTGCGAAAACGTTTTTAACGCATATCTTTTGGCGAAACCTGGTATTATTTATTCCTACCCCTACCCCCTCTCATCCGAGGCTCATTTTGCAATCGAAAAACAGGAACGAGAAAGGAGAAAGGAGAAAGGAGGAAGGAGGAAGGAGAAAGGAGAAAGGAGAAAGGAGAAAGGAGAAAGGAGGAAGGAGGAAGGAGAAACAGGAACCGCTCTAAGAGGACTTCTGAGAACGGTTCTTGTGAAACCGCTCTTATAAAATCACTTCTAGAGAGCGGTTTAAAATGAACCGCTCTCTAAGTTTACTTATGAGAGCGGTTCCAAAAGAACCGCTCTCTTTAAACCGCTCTCTATTGCTCCTACGTTCTTTTACTTTCGCCCTTCGTTTGGCGAAACTTGTTTTATAATATTAAAATAATAAGTTTTGCCAGCCGTTTTGGCGATATGTGTGCTGCCCGACCCCAGACAGGGAAATTGTTTTAAAAATACACTATTTTAATAAATTGTTTTTTATTTTGCAATATTTAAATAGAAAAGCCATTAGATCTGGCACCATTACAGAGCTAGATAGGAGCATATATCCAAATTCGTAGCATACCTGTCCAAACTGCACAATAATTAGGGCCAACCTTTGAATTGAACCATCTATGATATATACACTTAATCTGCAGCAAAATGCCAGCCAATCCAAGTAATCTTCAGAGACTTCCTCTATCAATGCATGACATATGTTTAGTCAATGACGAATCTAGAAAATTTAAGCTGTGAACACAATGAACATACTAAAACTAGACACTAAAATAATTTATATAATTATAATTATTTTATTAAATAAAAATTAAAGACAAATATTAAACTAATTAAGTGGCATTAAATATAATAACAATAAACATTCGAGACATCTTATTAAATAATATTAAAATAAAGAAATATCGTGTGGGGTTGCTGCCCTCATAAAACACAATTTTGATCCGTCCTTATGTCTCTTTCATTGTCTTTTTTGCTGGTTGTCTTGATCTTCTCGTATACATTTTGTCTCACTAAACAGAAAAAAATGGTTGGTGTAGCCCTATTTCTACCAATTAACAGTCGACACCAAGTATTATTTTGCTCGAAAAAATTTATAAACGAATTTCAAGATTTATTGTTAATGTTGTTGTTTATATATGAGGATAGTTTACATAAATCCCAGGTTGTTTTCATAGAATGAAGTCTATTCATACGTAGAGAAACATCATATTTCTAAATAATATGTAAAACTATTCTTAAAATATAGATATCTCCCTAGTCACAACGAATAAAAAGAAAACTGAATCTAATGTGCGATAACTAACATGGCTTGTCTGTATAATGGGAGCTCTTTTCATTTTTATATAGTTGTATATGTTATCTTTAACTTTGTGGGTCATGCCACGGAAGAGAATTATTAATCAGTGTTAATCATGCTAATAATTGTAACAAGAGATTGCAGACAAAAACTAATAAAAATAATAATGAAGAACACTCTTCTCACGGGTCCATGACAGAGAAACATGCACCAAATACTAATAATTTATACACACAGTATAATAATAGTCATGATGACCTATCAACACGAATCAGCAATTGATTTTTGAAAAAGGGAACTAATGTTAGCATACTTTTACGGGTCAGCAAAGATGGTGTTTGTCTAAAGTTAATATATATTTTAAATTTTATCAATCTATTTAGGGTGAGATTGTTTATCTCAAAAATAATTTAAGCAAATCCTAGTAACCATTCAGTTCTTGGCTGTTTTGTCCTGATAAGGACTTCTTTACTGATACCAAAGCTGAATAGAGAATATCCCTGAAGACACATGTCAAAAGGGTAAACAGCTACACAACGAAACTTGCCTTCATGTTAATCACACTCAAGATGGGTAGTTTTTTTTTAAAGAAACAAATTGAAAGAATATGCACCGATTTTTAGGTAAGTGAATAGTAAAGAAAATGCAACATTAATTTCTTGTGCATAATGATACATATAGTATTAAATAGGAAAATGATAAGTTTATAATATCTTTAAAATGGAGAAGGAAGGTATATATAGAAGAAAAGAAAATAAAAAATATGATAAAAGTTAATATAAAAACATTAATACTCTATTATATCATTTCTTGTATTTAGACATTGAATTAAGGTATAGTCACTCACCGATTAAAACTAAATTGGAAATTGAATCTCTCTTCAACCTTCACGATAATATCCGAACCTTTTCCAATGCTATATATTTATGTAAGTTTATACATTTAATAAGATGAAAAAAGGAAAATAATAAATAATACGATGTTGCAAAAAAATATATTATATAAATACTATTGTTATTTTTACAAATCACCTTCTTTAAAATTTAATCTATCTCAAATTCGAATCCTTATAAACATATTTATATTAAGTATTAGTGTGAAACAAGATTGTCTACACCAAAAAAAGAAAATACCCTCCTTAGAATATTCACGCATCTCCTCTTGACTTGTCCAAAGCCAATTACTGACTGGAAACAAAAAGAACAGATACTGTCCTTTGACTGTTTTTACCAAAAGATTTGATGGCTAGTTGCGGTCGTTAAGCATGATAATGATGCTCAAGAGTGAACATCATGCTTTATCAAGAATAATAGCGTCAAAATAAAATATTATAGTACTTAATTTTATGTTTATGTTTTTAAAAAATATTTATGTATTTTTATATTTATTAAACAATAATTTTAATCTCTATTCTATACTTGTTGAATATATAAATCTTCATACTATCTTTGTTTCTTGTAGTTTAATCAATTAAAATATAATTTTTATATTTTATTTACAAATTAATAAAATACATTGATAATACAACATAATTTTTAATATTAGGATATTAAATTCAAATATTATAAATTATAATATTATTCGTATAAAGTCTAAAAAGAAAAAAATAAATACAGTGATAAAAAAAGAATATAAATTTAGGGTAAAATTATAAAATGATACCGGGTATAATAATAATAATAATAATAATAATAATAATATTATTATTATTATTATTATTAAAGAAATATTACAAATTACTATACTCATATTTTAGGCTTAGGGAGATAAATATAAAAATATAATGATACAAAATCTAAATTTATTATTACATATATTTGTTACATTTTATATCTATATTTTGTAGATGAACGAGAGAAAGAGGAGAGACGTGAACTTTCAATTAGCTATTTTAATTCTATTCATTATTTTAATTTAACGGTTGAGAATTTTTTTAATCTTTTCTCACATAAATAATATCATTTTTACATTATACATATATGTAATAAATATAAATATAAATTATAATAAACGCATATAAAAATAAATTTAAAATTTTTCGTTATAATATGCATAAAGAGGGTGCGAATAAATAACTCTATGTATTGTAGTACTCGTACTTGTACCCATTTAATTTTGTTAATAATTATCTTAATTTATTTTTAAACTCGTTAAGTGGTTAGTCTACTCATTGTTGATATGTTTTATAGTTACTCATAATACACTAGAAAGAAAAATCTTCTGCCACTAATTTTTATCACTACAATCAAAATTTGGCGAGTCAATAATGAATCGATTTGGCTATTCACAAAAACTCGATTGATTCACAACGCTGTTTACCTTCACTTTTCAACCCAAGTCTCTTTCTTTGTCATTTAAGACATTACGTGTTGTTGATCAATGTTCTTTGCACCACCTTCCATTTTCCAATCCATTAATTCTTGATTTTGTATGCAAAGGTCTCTTCCCTTCTCTGGGCGATAATTCTTTTTCCTTTGTCTTGCAATGTTTTGATCATTGTGGTAGGATATATACAATTCTTGAAATTGAATTCTTTTTTGCACACCAATTATTCTTGCTTGTTATGATAAATATGTGCATATATATATATATATATATATATATATATATAAATTCTTATATTTAATATGAATCTTTTATTTAACTTAAATTTAACGAATTAGTTAGATTTAAGTTTGTTAAATTTAAGTTAAATAAAATATCTAAATTGAGTGTACTAGCATATTTTTATATTTTAAAAATCATATTAGATGTTAAATAAATTTATATAATAAATTACCAATTAGTGAAATATTAATTTTTTTATTTGCATGAATTTTTATAAACATAATCTACTCAATAAGATATTTTAAAACTCATAGTTTTATGGTTTATTTAGGCCTCTAAACAAGTTAATTGCATACTTGAGCTACCTATACCAGGTTCTATTTTTGAAAAGCACCCGAATAAGATTTGCACCATTCTTTCTAGTCCCATTAAAGGCCTTGATCAGGCAGGGACATCATCTCGTGAAGCTGAAAATAATCTGACCTAGTAACTTCTAACAGTCCTATTTCCACAATATGAACCAATTAGCTGTTTTTTAAAAATATTTTATTTATCATTATACAAAACTTGAAAAAAGGCATTGATTTGTTTTTTATTTATCCTTTTTTCTTAGTATCTTCCGGATGTGAAAGAACATCAGTAAAATAAATGAATAATGTAGTAAAATTTAGTTATAAGTTTCTAAAATTAAAAATATTTAAGAATTTTCTTAATCCTTATCCAAAAACACCCTTAAATTAAAAAAAGGAGTACACATTAACAAGGTCGAGAAACTTCTACAGTTTGTTTCCTTGATAGTTGATTCTGTTGCAAATGTAACAAGCTTCTTTACCATTATTCTCGAAAATAAAAGTAACTGACCTAATATAAGATACTGTGTACAAATAAAAGGGACCAAAAGTCTTCAGAGCAGAATGAAAGGGGGAGTGCAAGTCCTGGAAAATTAAAATGAAAGCTAAACCATTCATTATTTTTTCTGAGGCCAGCACAGAACTAACCTCATTGCTTAATAACTCCTTTAAAAGATGAGGAGCCTCTAGAAACAGTGGTTAACCATTAAACAGTACATAAACATTCAAACTAAACTGCCAATAAAATTTGAGACACAAGATATGCTACCATAAGCCATGGACTAGTAAAGCACAAAAATATATGCAGATATATCATTTTGAAAAAAATGTGCATATTATGTATGCTCATACAGATAATAAGCATGAGACATCGAAAACTATGAATCTGTTGTACTTATGACTCTGATTGGTGTTGCTCCAACTGTTGTGATTGCTCTTGCTGATCACCTTGCCAAACCCAAACAATATCATGGAGAGCAGGCCTTATGTCCTCTTTCAATATTTTATGATATTCCAATGTGTCTCCATTTGATTTTTTCACCTCTACCAAATGCAAAAGTGGAGTAACCTCAAAGATCTCAGCATCAATGGATAAAATCCCCTTCCTACCTTCTTTAAGGCCCTCCAATTTCAACAAACCTGCAGCTCTTTTCCTTATTTTCAGCTTCAGTCTCTTAGCAATTTCTTCGAGCTTAGATATGATGACTGATGCAGGTTGCCTTGAAGTGAACCTTGCTTCCCTTTTCTCAATACTGTCTTCAAAAAATCCACAAAGATTAAAACCGGGTGAAAGGGAGATGATATCAAAGGCATTTATACTAACTGGCACTACTGACTCTTTTCTCGCTTCGGCTGCTAGACCGTCATTGTCATTGCATTGTTCAGAATTATTTCTAACCGCGGGAGGGACAGCCTTGTTTTCCCCTTCATGTGTTTTTTGTCTACCATATGGCCCTTTCCTATACCAAGAACATTTCTTAATCTTGTCTATGGAAATCCTAGTGTCAGGATTTGGATCCAACATCTTGGACAATAGACGCTGAACCGCTCTTGGGAACCAATTAGGACATGTAAACTCTGCCTTGCTTATCTTCCTATACATCTCCATCAAATTTGAGTCATGAAAAGGAATATGACCTGCCAGTAACACAAACAAAACCACCCCACAAGACCAAATATCGGCTTTGGCGCCATCATAACCTTTCCTTTGGATGACCTCAGGAGCGACATAGGCAGGTGTTCCACAAGTTGTGTGCAGCAAACCGTCGCGTCGTTTGGACTCAGCCAGGGCACTTAACCCAAAATCTGACACCTTAAGGTTCTCATTCTCATCCAACAGAATGTTCTCTGGCTTTATATCTCTGTGGTACACGCCTCTACTGTGACAAAAATCCACTGCATTGATTAGCTGTCTAAAATACTTGTGTGCAACTTCTTCTTTGAGCTTTCCTTTGGCCACCTTTCTAAAGAGCTCACCACCTTTAGCATATTCCAGAACAAAGTAAATCTTACTCTTCGTGGCCATTACCTCAAAAAGATGAATTATATGTGGATGTCTGACCATTCTCATAACAGATATTTCCCTCTTAATATGATCAGCTTGTCCAGTTTTGACAACCTTATCCTTGTCAATCACTTTAAGAGCCACACTTTGGTTAGTTATTGTACTTCGTCCATAGTAAACCTTTCCAAAGGTACCTTGGCCGAGTAATCTTCCTAATTCATATTTTTGCATCAAGATATTTGATGTATTCTCCATTGTAGACATTAAAGTAAGATGAAACAATTAAACACCAATTCCGCAGCCAGTTAAAATCTTTATATCATTTACAAATATAAAGATTTATAGAAGCAAATACGCGATTCAACCGTCTTCTCGCAGGTGATGTAGAAACACAACAAGAACAACAAAAAAACTTGTGTGCCAATTGTGCATCAAGGAATAGCGAAAGAATGAGCTAGAGGTTTTTGATCCACTCTTATAAATTACTAACCAGGGCAGTAATACAAAGGACGTAACCTCATGAATCTCAGAGATAGAGCACATCTTTCGGCATCCCCTTTCTATGTCAAACACAGCTGAAGAATATGTACAAATATGTGTGCTGCAAATTTTGGGTAGGAACTGAAAATTTGGGAAGTTGATTTTGCAGAGGGTGTCAGTGATAGTCTGAAAACAAAAGAAACATTAATACTCACTTCAATAATTGTTTCAGAAAAAATAATTGTTATTATTTGATTATATATCAGGGTCTCCAAGAAAAAAATACACAAACTAAAATAAAAATCAATGACTAATCATAGAACACAATCAAGATTTCATGACAGAACTCTCAGCGCAAACCAGATTCTTCCTCAAAACATGCGATGTTTAAAATTTTACATGAAAAATTGACTGCAAACAACAACAATCAATTCCAGATATTAAATTTCGATTTAATTTGATTTCAATTCAATTCATGCAGAGTGACAGACAGGAGTGGATTTATAAAATCTTAGGAATCTCAACCCATGATTTTTGCAATAAACAAAATGAAAATGCCAATATGCTTCATCTCAAAGTTTCAAGATCAAATTCACTGCACAACTAGCTATACGAATTTGTGTGCTCAAATAATCAGAAAATAACGAACACGTTGATGTTACTCTCACAAAGTAAAGCAGAACATTAGACAGAACCAAAGGACCAAAATAAATAAATAATTGGAACCTAACCTTCTGAATTGAGATGGAGCAGTGCGAGACAATGTTGTAGCTGTAGATGCACCCACCAACCTAGAGAAAGAGAAGGAGTAAAGATTTGATAAAGTGCAAGGTTTTAAAAAGATGAAAATGAATTTATTAATTAATTATCAGAGCCATTACCCGTTTTAGTATTTGAATATTATATTTTTTTCCGGTTTTTATATGTTAGGTTTAAAAATGAAAATGAGTTTGTTAATTAATTTTCTATTATATATTTATTATAAAAATATTTATTTTAATTATTCATTCATGGTATGCAAATGCAATTTGGAGATTACAATGATTACCTAATGAGACAAATGAAATATAACCAAACACGTGTAAGCCCATTAAGGCGTCACGAGCAGGGTAGAATCCTCAAGATCCCACCTCATGCTATTGACCGTAGGCTGCATTTATGATATTGCCACGTAGCTGGTTCTTTCTTTATAACAAAGGCACCAAATTCACCGCCAACAACTTGATAGCGCCACGTTGGCACGCAACCGCTATTATCCTCACGTGTTAACGTGTACGAGATTAATTTGAGACCGAAGAACTGCCACGTGTTGAACCAAATTTAGTTTATCTTAAGAAACTTTTTAAATTTTGGTAAATTTTATGGTTGTAAATCATTCTACATCCATCCTCTTCAGCACGTAGAATAAGTATACTAGTTAGTCTTATCTTAAATATATATAATAGATAATAAAATTATTTTTCATTAATCAGTTTAGATGTTTTAAAATATATTTATTATCACATTTATTGTACCCTTATTCTTTACAAAATTTTTAATTATTTTTTATATTATTTGCAAAAATAATAACTAATTATTGTAAGGTTTAAAAATTAATAATATCAAATAATAGTTTTTTGATAAAATTATCCTTTTCATTTCTTAATTTTAGAGTAAAATTTACTTTTATTCTTTAATTTTTTTTAATTCTTTATTTTTGTAATTTCTAAAAAAGCTTTAAATAGGTTATTTTCTCGTTAAAAAATTTAATTACATTAAAAAGTTTTGTCATTTTATGCTATTATATTATGTGTTATTATTGATTGTCTTTCTTCTCAAATCTCCAACTTTATCTCTAGCATCTATTCTTCTTCCTTCTCTCTTTCATCTTCATTTTTTTTATACTTAAAATTTTATCTTCTTGTCACTAACACTAAATATTCACTCTCAACTTTCAAATTCTAAATAACTTAACTTTATAATACTCCTTAATTCTCACATCGAGAATCTTTTTAAGTTAGTTTGGGAATGAAACGGACCTCTAGTATAGGTGTATTCTTATGCAAAATTATCTATAGAAGAGATAATAAATTTGTTATACATGTTTTTTAGGGACTGTTGAGTAGTCAAGTCTATCTATATAAAGAGATTCTACCCCTGATTTCTAGGTATCTTTTTTCATCTTTGGATTGTCCAATTGGTTGATTTTCAATCTTACTAAGTTGAACTTTTTCTTATATTCCCTTTGGAACATTTTATTTGGTATAGTTAACTAGAACCTATGAAAGAATAAGAATTATGCTATCTTTCAAAATAACCCTTTGAATAATCAGGTTTTGTTACATAAAATGTTCTATAATATTGATTACTTTCATTTTTGTTGCAGGAGTAATATGAGAAATGTTTTTGATACTTGGGTGTTCTAAGGCAGGTGAAATGGCAGCCCCCTCTAAACATGCAGTTAAAAATTGATATAGATGATGTTGTATCTCAATTTTTGAGTCTAGCTAGCTATTGAAGCTTAATCCGTGATAAGCTTGAAAGTTTCATAGTTGATTTCTTCAAATTTTAGATCATTGCCCCCTTTTAGCTGCTAAACTTAGGGATATATTGGAGGATACAACTAGTTATTTCTAAAAACATCCAATTTATTTAGATTGAAAGTAATTCAAATAAAGCTATTTATTCAGTTATTATTAATGTTGAGAATAATGATCATCTTTTTCTCTATGTTATCAATGAAATTAGAAAGTTGCTTAAATGTATAAAATTTGTCAAATTTAATCATGTTCTTAGAGAGGCCAGTCAAAATATTAATTGGTTGACGAAGATAGAACTTAAACTTAGTTTATTTTATTATATTTTTGAGGAAGCTCTCCTTTTTTTGGTTTCTTTTTTTAAGTTAAATGCTTTAAGGACCGCTTGATCTAGGCTGGTTACCCAAGTTTCTTTGTTCAGGCTTTTAGCCCATTCATCAAAAAAAAAAAAAAAAAACTTCATGAGTCCTTGAAAGAGCAACTTAATTTTTCTTTTGGACGTTACATAATTGGCAATGCATTTTCTTTAGTAGGACTATTTTGGGAATGTATTCAAATAGGTTTTTATTTAGTTTTTTTTATATAATAATTTATATTACAGATATTTTAAAATTAAATTAAAAATTACTTATTTTCTGAATTATGCTTAGAAACTCATTAAAATAAATTAAAAAGAGCATTTTAGAGTTATGAGCAATTTGGATAAACTTTTCATTAGTTCTAAACTTCTTTAAGCCTATAAGTTCAATAAGCTAAAACTTGTGTTATTAGGTATATGGTTTAACAACTTTTATTTTTCTATCTTTCTAAATCAATCAAAGTTTTACTTTCCATTTAAAATCCTTTATTATACGAAAGTTTTTCACACGCGACTTAGCATGAGGGGTCCCATTTCCTTGGCAATCTGTTTCAAGGTAAACTTCTGAATCTTCCCCGTCGAAGTCTTGGGAAGCTCATCCTTGAAAACCACCGTTTTCGGAACCATATAACGGGGCATGTTCTTCCTACAATACTCAATTATCTCCTTCTCCGTCGGTTTCTCCCTCACCCCTTCCTTCAAACTCACGAACGCACACGGCGTTTCTCCCCAATACACGTCGGCTCTTGCCACCACCGCTGCCTCGTTCACCGCCACGTGTCCGTAAAGCACCGACTCTACCTCCACACTACTCACATTCTCACCCCCACTGATAATCACGTCCTTCGACCTATCCTTAATCTCAAGATACCCATCCTCATGCATAACACCAACATCCCCAGTGTAAAACCACCCGTTTTTGAAACAACTCGCCGTTTCTTCAGGGTCCTTAAGGTACCCTAGCATAACACACCCTCCTTTCAAAACCACTTCTCCAACCGTAACCCCGTCGCGTCTCACGCTCTCCCCCGTCGGACCCACCACGTCCAACTCCGTCATCCCCACCGTCCTCACCCCTTGCCGCGCCTTCAGCCTCGCCCTCTCCGTCGCCGGAAGCCGATTCCACTTCTCCTTCCACGCGCACGTCACCACCGGTCCTCCTGTTTCTGTCAATCCATACACGTGGTTCACCGCGAAACCCAGCGACTCCGTGCGGTGGAGCACCGCCGCGGGAGGCGGCGCTCCCCCTGTTAAGACATGAACCGGTTTTTGAAGCGGTTTGTTGTCGGGGGAGTTTGTTAGCATGTTAAGAACGATGGGTGCGCCGCACATATGAGTCACGTGATGGCGGTTAATGAGAGAGTAGACGATTCGGGCGTCGAATTTTCTGACGCAGACGTTGGTCCCCCCCACGGCTGCCATCCCCCACGCGAGGCTCCACCCATTACCGTGGAACAGCGGGAGAGTCCAGAGATAAACCGGGTTTTTAGGAACCGCCCAGTCGACGAGTGTATCGACGGTTATCATGAATGCCCCTCTGTGGCAGTGGACTACTCCTTTTGGAGACGACGTCGTTCCTGAGGTGTAGTTAAGTACCATTGGGTCCCACTCCGAGTTGGGCCGGACCCAGTTGAAATTTGGGTCAACCTTGTTCACGAGGCCCTCGTAGGTGTCTATGAAGTCAACGGTTGGGGAGGCTTGGGGTTCGATTGTGGGGTCGGTGATGAGAATGAGGAGTGGCCGTTGAGTGTGCTGAGGAGGGAACAGGGACAAAGCTTGGAGGACGAGGTCGCGTGAGGCGCAGTCCACGAAGACGAGCGTGGAGTTGGAATGACGGAGGATGACCGAGATGGTGTGGGCGTCAAGGCGGGTGTTGATGTTGTTGAGGATGGCGCCGGCGAAGGGGACGGCGAACTGGAGCTCGTACATGGCGGGGATGTTGGGGGCGACGGCGGAGACGACGTGGCCACGGGCAATGCCGATGGCGGAGAGGGCGGAGGCGAGCTGGAGGCATCGGCGGTGGGTTTGGGACCACGTGAAAACGGTGTCTTTGTAGATAACGGAGGGGGTGTCTCCGTATGCTGTGGCGGCTCTGTCCAAGAATCCGAGTGGAGTGAGTGGGGAAGAATTTGCAGCGCTTGGCTTCAGTTGTTCCATTTAGTTAGCGTTGGAGGGGATATTCGAAACTCTAACCATTGTGGGGTAATTTATAGTCCACATCAGTGATGCAGTGTAGCTTTCCAAATAAAATAGGTTTGATGAAGAATATAACGTTCAAAATGTGAAGTCTATAAAATTAAGTTTTTATTCAAATCGTGCAGAGTGATTTTTTTCCTTTTTTTTATTGAGAAAATGATTGCTTGACAGTCTAGTTTTGGATTCGTCGTAGGCGAGATTACAATATTGAAAAAGCAATGTTTATATATATTTTTTATATTTTGATTGTATATGAAACAATAAGGTCTTTTTCTTTTTTATTATCCATCAACAAAGGCACGTGTTTAAGTGTGAATAAAAAATAACAAAGTCGTATTTAGCAACTACGAGTTTGATGTGATTTGACATGAAATTAAATGCATAGTACATCACACGAATTACTTGCACTTCTTTTCAAAAATAAGTTATATAAGGCTGAATTTGTGTGTGTAATTCAAGCGATAACAGTACTCAGACAAGGGGTTTGGGTATTCTAATAACTAATAATAAGCTTCTAAATCGAAGGGCATAAACCACATCCACTCGTAGTAGTTGATGAAGTTTGAATTTTCTAGGGACGACAGTGAGCAAACCAATTCAGACTTATAATTTATATGTGAGGTGCTTTGGTATTTTTGAATAAAAAATCACAAACTCACACTTAACACACTTCGACTTAAAAAGGAAAAAAAAAAAAGATTCAGACTCTTCATATACTATATTTGAATAAAAAATTATCACTGTATCATTTTATAGTTTTTTAAAAGATTATTTGCACAATAAACTAAAATAACTGTTATGTGAAAGTGACTTCATAAAATAATTTTTCAAAAGTAATTTTAAAGAGTAGTTATATATCAACTGATTTTAAAAATTAAAAAAATATAAAAATTATAATAAATTTTAAGTGTTTATAAAGACGGAATATTTCTCAACTTATAGCAACATTGAGAATCCACTTGTAAGACAAGAACCAATAAAATCACACATACATCAAGAAATAACAGACCAACACATTATTCTAAGATTTTGAAGATCCTAATGCATAAATCATGAACTGATGTGATGCTTGTCGGCAAGATACAAAAACAAAACAAAACATTGAAAATAATCAAAATTATAATCTTTCAAAGTTAGAATTCGAGAAAAGGTTGTCAATAATTTAAATTTCTCTTATCTCCTATGATAAAATTGTGTGCTGGTATGTATGCAAAAATGTTTATTGTAAAATAAAATAGTTTTTTTTATCTGACATGATCTAAGTAACTTTTATAAAATATTTTTAAAAAAAGTCTGATATAAAATATTGATATGTAGTAATGCTTGTTGGTTCTGTTCTCTCTTATAAATAGGAAAAGAACTTAATAGTTGACATGGGGTAATGAATATCAAGTATTTAACCTATAATAACGTTATGCATGCTTCAAGGCTTTTTCTTTCTTTCTTAAAGGTCAACTTATAATGTTTGTATCACAATATAATTATCTTTATTGAAAAGTAAATATGCTTTGCACTTATCTCATTGCGAATATCTTATGTATTAGAGAATTTTTTACTAATGATGCGAATTACTGTATTCTCTATTATAAGAAAAATACGTTAAAAGTAATAGTTCTTAAGAAAAATTGTCTATGATTGACTTATCTCAGGATAGTGAAATAGCCCTATTGTTCTCATGCAAGGAGAAATATTTGATCAATTAAAATTCATCCATATTTAATAAATTAACAGACAAATTTATTAAAAGTTGAAGAATTTGTTGAAATTTTAAAGTTGAAAATGAAATATGAGAGTTGATAAGTTATGTTTCTTTTGTACACCTTTTATGGTTCATAAGTTGACAATTTATGTAATTCAATTAAAAATAAAAATGCTTTCTAAAATTAAATAGTCCGTTGAATTCTAAAATAAATCATAAAAAAATATCAGCGATAGAAAGGAAAAAATTTACTTTCAACTGTTTAGTTTTAGCTACTTTATTAAATAAAATCATTTTAGTTAAATGAAAATTTTAATCAACATATGTCTAAAACCATATCTAAAAGGTAAAACAAGCAACTTTGAACTGTCCGCACGTATTGTAAAGATATAATTTTAAAGAAAATATTGTCCGTAGGGAATGGTAGCAAAGAGAAATATATTATATTATGAATGATATATGTGTTCGTGGTATCAATAATTCCGTGCAAGAAGTCAGTGAAAGTATGCTTAAGAAAGTACTTCTTCTTAACTCGTGATAAAATATAGTATACAAATCTTATATTTTAAAACTTAATTTTAATAAGAGTTTGTTTGAGAAGAAAAGTTATAGAGGAAAGAAAAAGATAAATTTTATATTTTAAATAAATATATTTAAAATTATTATTTTAAAAATAAAAAAATATAAATTAATATATTAACTATAAATTTATTATTATAAGTAATGTATAATTTTTTTAATTTAAAATTTTAAAAAATGTCTTTCACTTTCTTTTTTTCTAAAATCTTCTTCCTAAACATTCTGCAATAGACTTTTACCCACTTGCAATGATTTACCATTATGTATATAGAAATAAATTGATTTTCAATCTATTAAAATAGTAGCATGATTTATTCTCATTAAAAATTTTCTAAATATTTACGAGTGGCTGTTTCTTTTACATTCTTATAATTGTTGTTTTTCAGCATTGATTATTAATTTAAATAATTATTTTTCTACATACAAATCTTTAGTGATTATTTAACTAACTGTATGTATTTTAAAATAACTTTAACTAATAAGTTCTGAGTGAAAATTTTAATTAAGTAATACAAACACGTTTATATGTGACTTTATTTTAATTCAATTATTTTTTATTTGGTTTAATTTAGATCTAACTTGAGTCGTACATTTAAACATAGTAAGTGAGTCTATCACTAAATTTGTTTTTGCATACACAAAAATTTGAACCTAATATATTGTTTAAAGAATATCGAGTCATTTATCATTCAGATCAATTTTCGTTGATTTATTATCTAAAGTATTTTTGATTGACTGTTTTGTGTTGTGTTTAGGGTTTACCAAAATTGATGTATTAAAGAATAGTCAAAGTTGAAATGAAATATTTTAATTAACCTAATAAAATGTTTTATGTTCATGTCCTACACTAATCAAAGTTGAGATAGACCTAATTGAGTCATATATTGCATCAAATGAATATTCATATGTGCGGCTGTTAGAGTCCTGATAATAATAAAAATGTTTCTCGAAAACAATTTTGTTAAACAACCATTAATTGCTTTCTTTATTTTTTGATACATTTTTGAAACACATGTTTATGAAAAATAAAATAAATGAAAGCATGTCCATGTTCCCAAAGGTCGTACATAAACTTAGAGAGGTGAAACATTCTTGTGATTTCGGTCGATGAGGTGAAAAACATTCAAGTACCAATTGTAATATATGAACCACTAAGAGAAGGACCAACACTGTGATTTTGGGTCCACTGGGCACGCAAGTTTAGTGAGTCAGGCTTTGCGTCTTATAAGAGATGGGTATGAGATCAGCTTAGTGGGCATGGCATGGGTTATGGAATTACATCTTAAGAAAACTCTTGGTTTCCTCTTCTTGGCCCATTGAGCAGATGTACCTATTTCCAAAACCCATAAGATGATAGATTCATAAAATAAAATAAGAATAAATACGATGAAATAAAAATGATAGAATTAATATAACATTAAAAATAAAAGAAAATAATAAGTGAATAAAATTGAGCAAAAAGAGATGTTCACATAAGTAATTGTAGGTTACCAAAGTTTTGATCATTATTTGTTAGTCCTTGAATTGGTTTTTACATAAAAGTATAGTATTAAGTTACATATAATAGGAGTTCATAGTCAAAATTTTCCCTTGTTGCCGTGTCTCTCGACTATTCTTTATACATGTCTATCCACATCTAAACCTTATGAGCAATAACAAAATTCATTTCAAAGTTTCTTACTTGCCCTAGTGATTTCTCCTAATTATTCCAGCTATTTATTTAGCTTATTGATAGTATATCAAAGCAGAACAATCTTTTGTCCATGCATTCATTCTGCACTTAAGCAAAACAAAATTGACATTCTCAAGACAATAATAATCATAAAATGGAATGAAACTGGAAATATTAGAAGAGAATATTCACGTTAAGACTAAAGAATACATATCTACTTTCATTGGAAAATATCACCGTGTTAACAACTTGACATTGCTTCCCTTTTTCATTTGCAGCTTTTCATTTACTTGGTTAATAATAGAATATATTTGTAATACCTACTTCTCCTTCGTCCCTTCCTGATCATGAATCTTGTTCTTGTTTCTTCAACACAATGGATTGATCCATTCATAGGAAAATATCACCATATATTTCAAAAAATGTTAGTATTTGATCTAACATTGGGGTATTCTAGCTGGAGAAGAACTACTGTTTATTATGGGAAAATTTTGAAGTGACAAGATTTCAGCCAGTACGTAAGGAGTGAAATGTTATAAACAGATTGATACAAGTGAGCATAACTGTAGCAATAACAGAGCTGAAAGTTAATATCATGCATTCCACTAAATAAAGTCTTAAATATTAAAGGATAACCATTAAACTTATTCATTCATTTGAAATATTCTGGTCAGTTTCAAAACCGAAGATGTTGCAACACATGTGCTTATTGTATATTCTGAAATGAAAGCATAATATTCTATTATTAAAGATTAAATTATTCTAAAGGTTCTAAACTTTTTAGAAAATTGCTAATAAGTGTTTATATGCTGTAAAAGTTTGCATTTAAGTACTTGAATTTTTAAATTAAATCCCTTATCAGATTTTTGTTTGAATTTCCTTAAGTGTAGGGATTTTTAATAATAAATTTTTAAATAGTTCAAATTAAAAAAAAATTGTAACATGATTCCTTAATATTTTAAAAATTTATAATTAAATTTTTATACTTAATGGAACTCTTAAAAAAAATAAAGAACGTAATTAAAATTAATTAAATTTTTTTAATTTAAAACCTATTTACAAACCTTTAAAATATAGAAATTTTTTACCCATTATTAAAAATTCCACTTTAGACACTTAAATGAAACATGATATAACCATCAAACCCGTTTGAAACATATATATTATTTTTTAAATGTTATCTATACTTTTTTTAAATAAAAAATTGTGTTTAATGTTATTTTAGATTAATGACATGAAACTTTAATTCTGATTAAAAAACCACACACTTACACACACATAAAGTAAAATTAAATCTTTAAAAAGGCTAAAATCAAAATTACACAAAATGGACTAAGTTTCTATTCAAGCCATTAGTTAATAGCAGTAAGGAATAGAAAAAAAATAAAATTAAGGAGAGATGGTTAACAGTTGGAATCAACTAGTTCAAATTTTGTTCAATCAACTGGCAATTGAAATTTAATTGACCCAGACTAAAGCTTTATAATTGGCTTAAAACCAGTGGGAGAGTTTTGGCAAAATTCCATGGAAGAGCCAAAGAAAAATTATTATTTTTTATAAGAGAAGCCAACGCCCAAAACAAAACTAAGATTTCCCGAACCAAACATTTGCAACAACTTGCGATATTTTAGATTAATAATTTTCTTGTAAAATTTAGAGATGATCTATAAGAACAACAAAGATTCTTTTTCCTTTGTTCGTTAGTTATAGGAAAAAAATAAAATAATAATGTGTAGCTTTCCCTTGGAAGGCGACTTTCGATTCCTAAGTTACACTTAAATCATCACTTCTCGATCCACTTTTGTTAGGTCTTATCTCAATTCCAGAGTCTGATTTAAGTTATTGTGATGCCGTTAGATAGTTAATTCATGTCTTCAATTGTGCCTCCTTATTTTGGAGGCTTGTGGTTCTTTCAACTCATAAAATGCTATCATTACATTAAATTACACAAATAGGTACTAATTAGTAGTGATGGGATAGGCTAACTGATGTTATTTGTTGGATAATTGCCATTTGGGAGTGGGTAATATTTTTGTTGACTCTATTATCTTTAGGCGGCAACTTGGTAAATGGGAATTTTCTTTTATTTTAATTATGAATTCACAATTCCCACTACGTGCTAAACTATTAAATCTATCATTGAAAATAAAATAAAATTCAATTAGTTAATAAATGAGCACTGATTATTTGCCTGTAATAGAGGGACGAAGAACTGATCCAAGTTGACAAAACATATTAAAATAAACATAAGAGAGCTGACAAGGCACGTGCTTTCAGACGGAGTGGCACGTGCGTGCCTATCTTGTCTTCCATTCATTAATTGTAGATTTGGTATCGCCATACGCCATGTTTTTCTTTGCTTGAGATGAATGATTAGAGAAGAAAAGGGTATTCAAACAAATAGAAGGTAACATTGAATTACGTAACGTAATATCATAAGTCACATTGCTCATTTTTCAAATCTCCATATATGTAAAGTTTTATTGTGTCCTTTCACTAATATTTTATTATATGACAAATTTTGGTCCCTTTATTAAAGGTGACACTCATCTTTAAAAGCATAGGAAGAATTAAGATGAAGATGTTTTATTTTGGTAATAAAGTGTCAAATTTTTTTATTGATTTAAAATGTGACTTAAAAGCTTAATAAATAAATAAGTTTTCATATAATTTTTATTATTAAAATATAATTTATTAAAAAAAGCCTCATTAAAACACATAATTTCTCAATCACAATTAATACTCATCATATGCTTTTTTTAGTACAAGTATTTTTTTTTTAAAACTTAATCCTATTTAAGTTAAATAGGATTATTATAGATTATAAAATTATTTAATATAATTATATTTTCGGTAACTGAAATTCAAGATTACATATTAAAATAAAACAATCTCTTACCATTTAATCTTCGTGTTTCATTTTATATATATATATTTGAACTAAAACACTTTTGGAAACTTTTTTTTATACAATCACATGACTTTTTTATATTGAGTATTTACTTTTTTATTATTTTAAATTATAATTTTTAAATTTAAAGTTAATGAAAATTTTAAACATTCATCACTATATCAAATTAAAAATATATGTTTAATAAAAAAATTAAATTTATTATAATTAATTATAATTAAATTAAATTTTTAAATATTAAAATTTGATATGTCATATTAATAAATTAAAGATGATGTATCACAATTTAATTTTAATAATTTGTTTTTCAAAATTACCGGTTTAATTTATTTTTATTTAATATAATAAAATATTTATTACTGATAATAAAACATTCACTGTTTTAAATTTTACGAATATCCATACAATGCACACAAAAACTTTGTTATTAGTATTTATAAGAATGATACTTTCATAATGGTTATTCCTTATTTTCATATTATACAAATTAAAAGAAAGGCATCATTTTTAATCGATGATGCTTGTTAAAAAAATTGAAGATAAAGAAAGAAAACAAAACATTTGATCGACAGATGGAATAATAAATTAACCAAAGTTTTAAGGTCATGGCTCAAAATTTTTAGTTAGCTAGGGTTTCTCGTACGACTGTATGGTGGAGAGAGAGATAGTTAACCAAAGTTTTAAGGTCATGGCTCAAAATTTGCATAAATGACATTAAAAAAAAATATGCTAGTGCTTTTATTTGAGCCTTGGAATCCACTTCATCCTTTGTTCATTCCTTACATAATTAATTGTATCTGACACAATAAACAAATGAAATCAATCTGACTTGATTATAGGAACTATATATATATATGAATCTATCAGCAATTAATCATTAAGTGTCATCTTATTTTCTTTACGTGAATTAAACGCCATTAACTAATCTCCCCCAAGTGTACATAGTTGACTTCCTTGTTTTCTTATTCAACTACACAAATTTCACTGGAATGTAGAAACCACTTAAATATACTCAAGCGCACCCACTACCATTCCCAAACTCATGTTAAAGATTCCCATTTTTAACTTAAAAAAGTCTTAAAACTACTCCTTCACATCACCCAAACCCTTTGAACATGTCTCGTTCACTTTCCCATCTTATACACATAAATACATATATAACATAAATACACATACACATAATTTTCTGCCACAGCTACTTACATAGCCAAACAATTAAGGATGTCAAGGGCTTCAAACTTTCCCCAAAGGCCTTCTAACATTGTTGTACAGAGGCATCAGAGGAAGGACACAATGATGTTCCTTGATAATAGAAAGCTAAAAAGGGAGTCAGCCAATGTCCCTAATGAAGCTTACCATGTTGAATCTGCTTCAATTCCCTTTGTATGGGAATCTCAACCAGGTACACCAAAGGTTAGATTCAAAGAAAGTTCCCTCCCTCCACTCACCCCTCCACCATCTTATTACCAAAATGCTACCAAAAAGCCCAATATCAAGGCCAAGAATAAGAACTCACCAAAAGCTACCCTTTTGCAAACTATATTCCCTATGCGTACTGCTAGAAAAAGTTCTGTTCCTCCACAACCTGGATCTTCAAATTTTTTGTCCTATTCTTCTTCCTCTTCTTCTTCATCATCTTTGTCATCTTCGTCGCCACGGCCAACATCATATTCAGTGCCATCGTCTCCTATGACGCACTCAAGTAAAATTGGTGAAGAGGATGAAGATCTATATGAGGTGACTGGTTCAAGTTTGTGCTTTGGCAATGCCAGGTCACGAGGGTGTTACTCATCTATGTTCAAGAAGGTATTGCTCGGAGATTTTCTGTGATATGTCTTAGATGTAGCTTTTGTCTGTGGTGATTGTTAATAATAAGAGCTACTATAGTTGGGAACATTGTATTTGCCAAACTGATTCTTAAAGTAATGATGTGCATCATATACTTGTTTACCATATGCAAGTTAGTTGATTCCTTCTCTTCGTGTTGTGAACTTGAATGAGATGTTGTTTAGATATGTTAATTAACATCTCAATCATCTGCGAAAGTAGAAGATTTCAATACTTATTATTCATTCTAATTTGTCACTCTCATCTTTCACCTCTTTGCTATTAGAGAGTCACTCAGAGGCCTTACTAAGAGACTTACAAGTTTTTATATCTTAAAGTTAATCTAGCAGTCTCGATTTAACAATTTAATTAACTAATTATTTCTCATATGTCATAATTTGAATATAATGCAATCATTCTACTTATACAAAAAAATTGCAAAATGAAAAAGATGGACAAGATTTTTTGGGCTTTGTGTTTGTATGTTTGATAATACAATAACTTATTTAGGGGTTAATTTGTAAATTTTTTTATTAATAAGTTAATATAACTATTTAGTAAATCAAAATACTTAAAATTTTTAAAATTACTTATAAAAAAAATACTCTAAATAACATTTATTTTTATTGAAACTTAACTTCGAACGTTTTTTCATTTATGTCTTTAGCTTTTTAATAATGTGCATTCAGACAATAAACTTTTAACATTTTTTTAGTTATTTAATATATTTTATTTAATTAAATATAATTGATTTCACTTAATATCTCTAATTCAATTATTTAATTATAAATTATAAACTTTAACTATAAAATTTTAATTAATTTATCAGTTCTAAACTACAGGCTAATCTTCAATTAGTTTTAGCTAACGTCTACATCATATTTATTAGTAATTAGTTAGTTTCTAGAAGAAAATGAAACTGGTTTCTTCGTAAATGCTGTACCAATATTAAAGTATTAGACAGAAATAAGTAGCGGAAGATATGCATATATTAACAAAATAATACTATCCAATCAAAACTATTTTTGCACCGCACTAAGCCTACAATATTCAGCATTATCCATAAATAACTTCGATAAAGTAGAAATATATTATAACTATACAGTTTTATTATCAACAAAATTAATATTATATGTAGGTGTAAATGTAATTTATTTATTTATATTTTTTATACACACGTGTCTAAAAAATATAATTTTTTTAGCAAATATATGAATCATCTAGTAAAAGGTTATTTCAGTTTAATATGGTTTTTTAATTCTAAGAAATATCAAATGAAAATTAGCTATGATTTTGACTAATAAAGAATATAAAAAAATAATGTTATTGCAATAAATTGCCAATACGATCCAGTGCGTGGGTAGCACCCGTATGGTATACATCATAAGGGACATACACAAGCAGCTGTCTCTCACATTCCTTTGCGATATTATAATTAAATATAACTAATGAATGGGTCGAACCAGATTCACATTTCAGCCATTTGTCCGATTAATCCATCAAGGTTTACTACACATACATTTTGTTTATTGAAAAAATTAATAAAAAGTTTATATAACTTTTAATATAATGTTATAATTTTATTAATTCATTTAAAGTAAGGTTATTTACTTTATGAGATAACATAAACATATCTTATTTGAAAACGCAATTTATTTATTTATTCAGCAAGACTGACAAGTAATTTCTATAGGCAAAGCATTTATTTATTTATATATATGTACCTTAGCAATAATTAATTAGGTTGCACCCATCTTCCATATATGGTACCTTGACAAGGAGCCATTGGTTTTTAATAAAATGGGATTAATGGTATGAGTGAATCACGACGTGGGATCTCGTGGTCAACAAGTAACTGTGTTGAATTGGTAAAATTGTAAAGTTGGTCCCTGAAAAGTGTAATTATTTGTCCATTCCCACATATATAATATAGCCATCATTGACAAAATGCGAAGACCCAATTTTAAAAAATAAATAAATAAAAATCTCACCATAGAATTGGTGAACAACCAAAAGTTGTGAATAGAGTGGACGAGTCTGAACTAATGTGCGACATCAATTTTGCTGTTGCAAACATGCGAATTGAAGGGTTTAAATCTAAATTATGATAAGTCAAAACTACCAGAACTGGTTATTTACTGCAGGTAAGGTGTAAAGGAATATCAGATTATCATTACACTCAAATTAACCCGGCGCTTCAGTATAGAATTTGAGATAATACTAAAATAATTTCAACACAATTTTCAGAATAATTTTTAGTATTATTTTAATTTTTTTGGTGATGTTTTTGTTTTTAACATTATTAACAGATACTTTCATATCTACTATATATCAATGTTGTGTCTGAAAACAAAAAAGAAGAAGAAGAATTTATAAACTAATAATAGAGGTATTTAAAACTTCATTTTACTTTTTAAAATAATAAATTTAAAAATAAAATATTCAAAAATAGTTACAATAATGGTGATAAAAGTTATAAAAATAAGATAAAATATTATTAGAGACACATTCATTGTTATTTGTTACTTATATTAAGAGGTGATATAACTCATATTCATCTTTAGAAATGAGGGTGCATGTTTTAAAATGAAAATAAATGAATGTAATTTGAGTAAGCACGATCTTAAGAAAATTAAAAAGAATGTAATTTAATACTTTAAATTTAGTTAATAATAAAATATGTGTTTAAATAAATATGTTAAAAAGTATTTCTAACATTTCTTAGTTATTTTTATAAATATTGTAATCATGAAAAAATTACTACATGATGCATAGAATAATCTTCCTTGTTTGACAAAATCAATATAAAAACTTTCTTCTAGATTGGTTAAAGTTTTTTGTTACGTCGAGAAAAAGAACAGACAAAGGTCTAAAGAACGCCACACCAATTAACAAAGACTCTCTACAGGTGGGGGTATATGGGAAAAGATTATAATATTTGGTAGCGGCAGTCGAAATGAAAACAATTATTATAAATACAATTTTATTATATTTTTTAGAGTCTTATTAGACATTAGTTAAAGAATTGTAAATGATAATTTGTTAATGTTAGAGGGTATTAAAATACATGTGAGCGAGTGTATTTCATATTTAAATATATTTTTTCATTTTTTAAACCAGTACTCTAAAAACATAGGTTAACATTTTCTTAATTTTTAATATATTTCTAACAAACTTTTCAACATTTTTTTTCTTAGCCGGTGCCCATAATTAAAAAGCATATTATCATATTTTTCCTCAGTATTCATCACATCAACCCCTATAATATCACCCTTCTTATTTCGGAAATAATATCACCTTTCTTCTTGTAAGGTAATACAATTACAGAGGAAAAGGTTCCCCAATTATTTTAGAGTTTAATTATGAGTTTGAAAATGAATTAAATAAAGAAGCTACTTAATATTTTTGTTTGCCATGCCAATACATTCAGCAATTAATTTGAGAAAAAGAATAGATGTTCAAATTACGATGTCATGAGCTGCTACCTATTGCACGCCAACGCGTTTACTGCAAGAGAGTTTAACTTCTTACTAACATGCAACCATACGTTGTCATAATGTTTTATCAAAATATATTAATACTACACTCTTTAGTAATACTACAAATTTACCTAATAAATAAAAATATATCAGAGCGTTTTGTACTAAAAACAATCCTCTTTTTAAAATCATATATTCCGACGTGAAGAGGGCAAATAGCAACGGGTTGGGCAAGACTCAATTTATGTTGTCTTCTGGCATGTGACTGTAGGAAGAGACAGAAACCAGTATACTTGGGAGTTAGCACTTAACCACGATTTGTCTTCATTACTATATATTTAATTTGTTTGCTTTTCAAACAAAATATTTTCTTTTTGAAAAGGAAGTCTTACCCAGTCCATACGAGAAATTTTTAGGTAGTTTATGAATATGTGATTTTGATCACTCATATTTTATCAAGTGTTCAAACTGTTCACCATATATGTGTTATGTTTTGAATGGTTAGTACTGTGAATAGATTTTTCAGTACACATCCAGTAGATTGAAAAATTATCTCTAAAAAATTATAATCCCAAAGACTATATTACACTTTAATATTATATACACATGAGTTGAGCCCATGTTCCAAGGTCCATTGTTTTAAACTTGGTCACCTCAACCATGCTTTAAGCACGTTTTTCCGTGAATTACTTGCTCCCAACGACTCAAATATTTGATAGAATTAGAACTTATTAAAACAGGTTTCAGATATATTTGATACCTTCATTTTAAAGTAATGTAGGTGAAATTTTCCATTTAGGTTTATCTTGTTCAACTACTAGGTGGTATCATAAAATATAAAACTATTTACAAAATGTAAAATAATTAAACAGTGATTAATTATTACTTGTAGTTATTCAGTTAATAAATTTGTTTTGTTTATAAAAAACAATGGTTGATTAGTTAATCTAGTTAAAAACCTAATCTTGTTTTTATCGATCTAAAATGGTGTAATTATAAATTCGGTAATGATATTGATGAATTATATATAACTGACTAATTATTCAGGTCAGAACTTAATTAAGGCCATTTCTATATAAACACTTATTGATATAGAACCTGTCGTTTTTTCCATTTTAAGAAAACACCCATGCGATGGGGTAATCTGATTCAAGATTGTCGGCAGACAGCAGATTAGTGGGAAGGATGGCATGGAGTGTTTGTTGGGTAAATGGACGGTGTGGATTCAATTGAATTATTTCATTTTCAGATTAATTTTTGTTTACTAGATAGTTCCAAAACTTCGAATTCAACCTCTCTTTTACTTCATCGTTATAGAAAACGTTTTAGGGTTTCAAGGTAACTTATATGAACAATAATATTTTTATACACAAAGGGATTAAAGGCCTGATTAAAAGCTAAATAATTAACTTAGAAAAGAAAATTTCATAAACATTTTTCCTTAAATTAGGAATGAAAAAGGAATGAAGACCATCTAACAACTTGATGTCTAGATCAATAAGGTAATCTAAATTAGCTAAAAAAATTGTTGTTTTGTTAATTTCTCTAAAAATGAGTTAGAAAAACATGTTAATACCATTCAACAATCTCTTAATATTAATGATTGAGGAATAAGGATGGTAATCGAAGGGGGATAATCCTTAAATATAGCAACAACATGTTGAGAGTCTTAGTGACAACTTTTTCAAGTTTAAGATTAATTGGTAGTGTAATCCCATAAATAAGACACCACAACTCAACTCTTAACAAAAGAACAACTGTCCATATTGCAATAGAACTATTAACAAATTCTCCTTTAAAGTTTTTAATTAAACTGATACAAGCTATTTTCGCTAGATCTTTAAATGACATAACCATCAATGTTTTATTTAACCATATCAGGAAAAAGGAAAATCAATTAATGAAACATTCCTTCTAGATAAGAGAATTAAAGGCTCGTATCCTAAATTTCAAACTCTCCTAGATAAACTTTTTGCAGTTCTGAATCTGATGCGAAAGATTGTTCTGAATATTCAAAACCATTTAAAATAATTTTTTTTATCCTTTTAAATGAATCATTTAGTAGTTCTAAAGAAAATATTTTAATCACAATTAACTAAATTTATCCTAAGTTCATATCAAATCAATTACTTGAACAATCATCTTTCATCATGTTGTACTGGTGGTTTGGGTTGTTGGCTGGTTAATTTACACCAGAATTAATTATAAAATTTAGAAATTAAATTTAATAATAGTTAAATCTTTAGTTTTCAATTCAATAACATAATGTTACTTTTCCATGTATGTCGAACAAAAAACTTGTAACAAGATTTTTCTTTTATTGTGGCAAAATTCCCTTACAAAAATAAAATAAACAAACACTTAAAAATATAAAAGGATCTAAATTCATACCAAATCATGGAATCATATTTTTAAAATTATTACCTTCAAGATATTTTTTTCCATATCCAATCTGAATGATTTGGTGAAAATTTTGTACATACTTTCTTTACACTGCCATATGTTCCCTCTTTGCATGACAGATGCTATTTATGCTTTTATATCTATTTCTATCGCTGCAATAAAATAATTTTTATTTTCTTGAAATTTTTTATGTAGTACTCATTTTTTTTTATCAACATGAATGTAACAAGATAACTTTAAATTAACGTTAAAAATAATATTTCATTAATTAAACTAAATTTTAAGAGTTTCTCAAATTTAAAGTTTCATTTTATATTCTAATTTATATTTTAAGTATTAGTAAAATAATTTTAATTTTATTAAACTATATTTAAATTTATTATCTATATTTTACTTGTATTTATAAACATCTCTTGGCAATATGTTAATCACTAGCATAATGAAGTTAAACGCTTAAAACGGCAAAATAATTTTAGAATTTGAAGGAAAAAATAGGTGAAACATGTAGGTTGTCTCTTAAATAGGCTTAGTCCTTGTTTGTTCAAAAATTAGAAATTTATTCTGTAGTTTTTTTTAATAAAAAGATGTTTTATCATAAAAATGTAATTTAAATTAATTTAAGAGTTATTTGAAAAGAGAGATTTTGGAGGGAAAAAGAAGTGAAGACAAGTTTTTTTAAAATTAATATTTTTAAAATAAAATATATAAATTAATATATTGAAATAATTTAATATATTTATTATTATAAATAATATATAATTCTTTTAATTTAAAATTAAAAAATATATCCTTCCTCTCCTTTCAAAATCTCCTTCTCAAACTTATCCAACTTGATATTTGACAATTCAAAATCAATTATATCAAATCAATTTATATCCGATCCTAAACTAAAACACTTAGTTTTTTACGCTTACAAAATTTTTCAGAGGCTTAAATAAAGTCTAATTAATTTTTAACTATTTAAATGCACCAAATGAAATTGGGCCCTAAATAAGGTAGGTCGTAAATTTTGGAGAGATCACTTGATCAATTTTCACGCATAATCCAGATAATATATATATATATTCTCTAGAACAAAAAAAGATTTGAGAGAAAAATCAACTGCCAATTGATGGCCCATCAGTAATCTAAAAGCTTCAGCAATGGGCATCGCTAAGTCATTTGCTTAAAGAAAACTTAATTAATCAACTAACAAGAGCAGCCCATAAAAAAACTTGTTTTTGGTGCGGCATGAAAAAATAGAAAGAGGCTTATGTGTGGGCCCTTCTGATTGATGTATCATTGACAAAAAAAAAAAAAACTAACAAAAACAGTACATCCTTTAAAATTTAATTCAATACAAATTTGTATTATATTATATTTTTAAAAACAGAAAACTATTTTTAAAAAAATAATCAAATATGTCCTTAATTTTTAAAATTTTTTAAACTTAACTTAATTGATAGAAGATTGTTTTAATTAAGATTTGTAACAAATATCTCTTTATGACTAATATTGATCGAAGAAATTTAAGTAGTAAAGGAAGTAGGATTTTTCTTTTTTTAAATAACTAATAAGAAATAATTAAATTTGACATGAAATTATGTCCCAAAATAAATAAGAAAAAACACGTAATTACCGAAAAATAACAATACGTATAGACACCATTTTTATACTAATAGGTCCACTTGAAATTCAAACAGTTAAAAATATATTTCTAATATTTTTCTACTATAATCTATAAAATTCCTTAAAATTAATAATATAGATATAAATTTTTTATCTTTAGTTTTGTATTTCAACTATAAAGTAGTATCATTTAATAAGGTTAGAGTAGCCATATTATAATCATGAAAAATAAAAATGTTTCTGTATACTAAACCTTTTTTTATTTATCATATACTCAAATTTAATACACTATTGTATAATTAATCACATTATATACACATTTTTAAAAAAATAAGGGTTAAAATATTTAAACTTTAATATTATTTAGAAACTATCAAGTTTTACAACATTCGTGATTCATTACTCTTATCATTATTATCGGTCAGCATCTAATAATCACTGATCACCTTTGTTGAATGGGAAGTTCTTTAATAATGATCTGAGTATTCTCATTTATTACGTGAAATACTAAAATATTTTAATATAAAATTATCATATTTAATTAATATTTTTTTTTGAAAATATTATTTTAAAAAACATTTTAAAATATAATACTTACAAGTGTAATCTCTTACCAACAATATAAAATAAAATGTTAGTCTATATAGTTAAGAGTAAAAATATGTCATTTGTAAGTTATATATACATAATGAGTCAATGACCTCAATAACTCACGTGTATTTTATTTTAAAATAAATATTTATATAATATAAAATAAAATTATTTAAAAATAATGATAAAAAATTATTTAATTTTATAATTATAGATAATATGTATGAAAATAGTAAAGAATTAATAAAATTATTTTAATTTTAAAATATATTTTATTTTAAATAATAAATATAATATGTTGAGTATTATAAATTTTATATAAATGAAGATATTTACAAAAATATTTAAAAATTTATATAAAGTAATAAGAAAAATTTTATATATAATATATAAAAATTTACATAAAATTTTAGAAGAAAGTTAAGTAACAATTTTTATTTTTTAAATTTAAAAAAAAATAAAAAAATAATTATTAAAAAAATTATAATTCAATTCACTTTTTAAATAGAATCATTTCATTGAAATTGATTACTTTTCTTAAAAAAAAACAATTTTTTATTACTTTAATCAATCGTTTTCAAATGAGATACTCTCATTATTTATAATTAATTAACTTTGATAAAATTCTAATATATCACAAATATTATTTAAAAAAAAATACATACTAAATTTTTTATTATTTTAATATAATATAATACTAATGAATTTATACATAAAAATATCAAAGTACAATATATAGATCATCAAACACTATAAAAAATATATTTACATAAATTATAACATAGTATAATTATAAAAAATTATAATAGTTCTCATACCTAAATCAAGAATTTTTTTAGAAATTTAAATATATAATTAACATTTTAATAAACTTGAAAATCATACACGTTAACATCAACATGCATGTAATATAAAAAATATATTAAAATACCATAAAAAATGATGCTTAAGAAAATGCTACTATTGTCACACTAAGTTAACTTGAAATTTTGCTACTTTTATCACTTTGAACGAGGAAAGCATTCGTCGACATCCTGTTTATTCAAGAAACGTATCTTTTTTTTTTATTTTTTTATTTCCTTGTGCGTTGATTGCATCAGGTTATGTCATGCTTGTACAACTTAAGGGTTTTGAATATTTTATATATGTTATACTACTTTAATTGTATTAAAATTCATATAACTCATTAAATTTATATTTAGTTTGAAAACTGTTTTTAAATTAAAATATATATTTCTTAAGCAATGCCTTTAAGCATTTTCCTTTGTTTAAAGTTTTAAAATAATATCAAAATAAAATAACTAAAAAATAAATTTTAGCACAGATGATATATTATAATAATAAATTAATATAAAATATTAAGCAATCAATACAAATTAAATTTTAAATAAATATAAAATGATCATAAAGTATCATATATATTTTTTAATTTTTATCTGTTTAAACAACATTTTTTTATTTCAATATTTTTTATTTATTTTTCACTTTCATGTTTCTTTCATCCTTATTTCATATATCATCAAAACGAATCATACATAATAAATCATAGAAGTGATTTCTACCTAGCCGTTGAAATAGACAAACAAAATCTTGTACAAGGACCAAACACAGATTTACTTTTGAACAAGTATTTTAACAACAACCTTTAAAATTATTTTTAAATGTTCAAAATCATAAAATTTGTTAAAATATAATTATTACATTAAAAATAATAAATTTTTAATATTTTTAATTATTTAATAATTAAAATGAACATTAAAAAACAATATTAATATTTATCATTTTTAAAATGGTAGCCTTTGTAGTGCTCGCATTTAATTTTACAGCAAATATGATTCGTCTGCTAATTATTACTGTGTATCAAGATTACCAAATGAAGAAAGGGTAGTCTAACGACCACCAACCTTTTAAGCTAATTATTACTGTATATCATAAATAAAAATCAAGTTGTAGTAAAAATATCAACTACGCAGATCTCTAAAAAAATGTTAATACCACATAATTACTAAATCAGCATTAGTTCTTAAAACTACAATAGTCTAACTAATTAGCGTTTTAAAAATATTAGTTAGTAAGTTAATAAATAAAATTAATAATGATAATGTATTATAATATTTTTAATAATTTTTTTATTAATTAGTATACTAAAATACTAGTTTGTATTTGTCACATTATAATTACTTATATTTTAGTTATAAAAGTATGAAACAAAATTTAATTCTTAAAATTGACAACTTTCATTTCAGTTCCAGATATTAAATATGTATCAAATTGATTTTAATTTTAACAATTATTAGTTTACTGTTGAAAAAAAAAACTAATAATCTTTTTGGTGCTAATTTTAATGTGGTCAATTAATTTAGGCGATCTGTAATAGTCAATCTACAGAACTATTAGTTAATTTGTTTCTGACTTTAATTAAATAAATATTTTTTAATTTAGTGCACATTTCAGTCTCAAATTGACTGATGATATTAATTTTAGGACATAATTGAATGGTTTTAAAACAATAGAGATCAAATTAACTAATGGTATTAAGTTTAGGACATAATTGACTAATATTATTAAACTGAGGGAGTAACTTATCTTTTTGTAATATTAGGCATTAAACTAGCTGGAGTTTGGTTATTAATAATTTAACGTAACGATGAAGCAAATGTAGATGTTGATCTTGAGCAGTAGTTCCCGGGAAGTAAATCGAGAATAAAGACGAGAAGGTGTAAAATGTTAGCCATTAGTGACATCTAAAGTTGTTTGTGGAGTTTATTTGATCTTTTTTAAGATAAACTTTTTTTCCTATACTATATTTTGCATAATTTCAATTAAAAATATGAAAAAAAAGTCCTCTTTATCAATCTCTATATTATACGGTTGATGTTTAGAAAACAAATGAACTGGCAAATATATAAATTGAACTAAAAACAATTAGATATATTTTTTGGGTATGTAGACCCACGTACACACATGCTTGAGCTGATATGTATATGTAAACAAATCGATGATGACTATTAAGCTGTATATTAATATTTTTGGCATTCATTGAACAAGAGTTGTTATGTCTGAACTGATCATTATATGCTCTAAAACTTTGTTTTCCGTTTCCATCTCGTAATCTAGTACCATCATATGAAAAGGTTCTTTATTATTATAGTAATAAATTTCACGTGAAGTTCTTTTTCTCGAGATAAAGGACAACTTCTTCTGGAATAAAAAAAATGCACAAAATTAAGTTTGATTAAAACAATTTAAAATCACTGAATAATATTAAAAAATGTACATAAATTAATCTGAACTACATATTTTTACTGCCACACATATTTTGTATTAAAAATATAAAAAATAATTGTTAAACTGAAAAATAAACAGCCATAATTAAGTATTCTCTCTTGGTCAAGTCAAAAACATTTTTTTGTAAGCCATGCATCCAAAAACTCTCTTAAACTAGTGGAATTATGTAGGATCTCACTCGGAGGAATTTGAAATATATAAAATGTGAATGCACGTAAATTTTCTTCATGATCAATCCACTACTTTTTAGCGTTTTTGTTCACTTTTTATCATGGTTGCAGTGTGCTTAATTAATTTATTTTTTATCTGATTTTGTTAACTTGTATGTCCGAATTAATTGTGTTGAATCTTATTCATTAATTCTAACGCTACCAAGAGTTGAAAATAAGAACTTGCACTATCACTCACTTTATGAGCATACATGAGGTTATAATTAGGCATGTGGGAAATTTAAATAGTTGTAATAAATGATATATAGATGCAAAAACTGCCGCCAACAAGGAAAAAGAGAGTGCATATATACAAGCGGATATCAATTAATTTGATTTTAAAAAAGTAGGATTGATGCTGCATTCATAGTGCCAAAAACGTAGGATTATAGGTTCAAAACCTGGGATAAGATGTTTGTGAAGGCTTGGCACATGGGGAAGAATTTTTAGGTGCCCTTTCGTAGGGTTGGTGCATGTTAAATTGCCCTACAACAACTCACCCCAGCATACTTGAATTAATCTTCAAATTTAAATGTTTTTCCTATTTTCAAATTTTGGGTTTTATAATACTGTCAAACTTTAGTCCCTTTCAGGTTAATATAGTTTATCTTTAAATGTCAAACATATGTCATTTCAAATGGAAAGAATTAGAATCCCTTGCGCATGTGATATTAAGTTTGATTCTTAGATTCATGTATATAAAAATAAATATTTATAGAAGCTAAAGAGTTTTGCTTTAATGTTTAATCATATTTTATATAATTAGTTTCGTACCTAATGGGAGAGGAAAGATATTCTAAGAAATAAAAAAATCTTGAAATTTCACAAATTTTCATTTTTCTTTTTTATTTCTCTCTCGTACCTCTCTATGTTCTTTTTTTTTTTGTTTGTTTGTATTTTTCCTGAAAAAGGTTTGCATATGGAGACTTACGTACGTGAGGTGATATTGTGTCCGTGCAACACAGAAGATGTTGATTGCAATTCACTATCATAGTATCATTAATTCATTGTGTGAAATTATTTTGCACTGTTTCTCATCTGGCCCTCAATTATAAACTATTTTCAAAGGGGGAGAAAATGGCCAAAGATTGTTAAGAAATGCAATTCTCTAATCTAATTGGTCCCTCGTTCATGGCTGCTACTTGAAAACTTGGGTGACAAATACAAGATACCCAATTAAGGGACGCATACCACTTTGCAGCCCATAGCAATTACCCCAATAATTACTTTAACAAAACTCTCAAGTGCTTAATAGTCTGACATTGATGTTTCTTGTTTGTTTGTTTCTTTTCTAAAGTCAATTGCCAGTTTTCCAATAGAACTAACACGTGTGCAAGCTATTGACAAAGAGTTCTCTCTCTCTCTAAATGCTCGTTAATATATGAAACCTAATCTTTTGTTTTTATTTTCTCTTTCCCCCGTGTTTCTTGAAATTAAATATTTCTTTAAAACAAATCTATACCTACATAATCAACAAACTATAATTTTCTAATAGTAAATTCTATATCTTTTTCTTATAAAAAGCATTGACCTACTTTTCCTAATTACCACCTTGTTGCCTTTTAAGCACTTGTTTCCCTGCTTTTTCTCACCTTGTTTGTGTCTGTGTATGAAACAAAGTCTTTTGCCCTCTCAACCCACCACTTAGATCAAGACAATCAACAGGCATGTTTGGATATCCAGAGACAGGTAAATATAAGCAAATAAACATTAACTGTGTTGCTCTCTTTTCTTTTTCACCATAAAGCAAACAACTTATTCATGAACTAAAATTAAAATCATAGATTTCCAGTATGATCTTTGTTTCTGTTGATGATGCTCTGAAGCACTCAAAATATGCACTATTATTTGTCTAAAGTCTGAGGGTTTTAACATGCGGTTTTGTGTTTTTGCCAAAGAAAGATTAGATGAGATAGCGAGGGTCAGAACAGAAGGAGAAGCATCTCCTCAAATGGGAAGGAAGCATTTTTATGGTCCAACATCTGGGACAGCCTTAAACACAGTAACCCCTTGTGCTGCATGCAAGCTTTTGAGAAGAAGGTGTGCTGAAGAATGCCCTTTTTCTCCTTATTTTTCACCACATGAGCCTCAAAAGTTTGCAGCCGTTCACAAAGTGTTTGGTGCAAGCAATGTCTCAAAGATGTTAATGGTTAGTAGTTAGTTTTTATTTCTTCAATTGGACACACTAGTACTATTGAAGTAACAATTGATTTGTTTTCAAATTTATGTATATATAGGAGGTGCCAGAGGGCCAAAGAGCTGATGCAGCAAATAGCTTGGTTTATGAAGCTAATTTGAGGCTGAGAGATCCAGTGTATGGATGCATGGGTGCAATATCAGCTTTGCAGCAACAAGTTCAATCTCTGCAAGCAGAATTAAATGCAATAAGAGCTGAGATAATAAAATACAAATATAGAGAAGCTGCAAGTCTTATTTCTTCTCATCATGCAGCTTTGGTTTCTACAGCTGAAGCAGTATCAGCAGCAATTTCTACAGACTCACAAGGTCTTTCTCAACCTCTTCCTCCTCCATCCCCAGTTCCTCCTCCTCCTCCTCCACCAAAACCATTACCTTCTCCTTCTGTTATTCTCTCATCCTTGTCTTCATCTTCAACTTCTTCTGTGTACACTCCACCTAAAAGCACAATGAGCCATGGATCCATTTCCAGTACTGAAAATGTCCCATACTTTGTTTAGGTTCCATTTGTTTCCTATTCATTTGATGTAGGAATAATTACTCATGTTTTTCCTCAACATAGTAGAATGTATCACTTGACCCTATCTGGTCATCTAGAGCTTATAGAAAAGGAAAGGGAAATTCCATTACATTCATATGCTTTTTAGTGGTATTTTCTACCCCTTTTCATATATGCTTTTGCTTAAACATTATTATTATGATGATTTAAATTTTACACAATTTCTATTTATGCTTGATTTGTCTTCATTTGTAAGAACAATGCACTCTGAATGTGGGAACAACTAGCTTAGATATATAATACACTACTTCCTGCTTGTTAGTTTCACATGATAACTAGATTGCATTGAAAGTTTCATGGTGTGTATAATTATGTTCCCTTTGAAAAAGTACTAGTTTTAGAAGGAGATATGATTCAGACTGATGTAAAGATGAAAACATAGAATGTAGAAAAGTGAAGCAATTAAGTCAACATGAAAGTCTAGATATTGGCAAAAGAGGAAAGAATCATAAAGAATACTATGAGAAACGCATGCTTTGAGAACTACGATTTTATTATAGAATTGGCGCTGAAGATCACATGAATAGAAGAAGTGTAGTCTTGAACAATTGGGCATTGCACGTGGGGGGAATATCTCCATTTGACTCAAGCTTAAATAACTCACTCATGAGTCTGTGCCAGCTGAAGATTTATAAGTAAAGATCTTAAAAGGGAGACAAGGTACGGTGGCCGTGTTATAGTTCCTGTTCCCATGTGAAGTTCAACGTCATATGTATTTAGATCTAAGTGTATTTATTTGAACTCCTTTCTCCTATTAATTATATTCTCAAATCTCACTCTTAATTTATATGAAAGATGAGAATCATAGTCACTCCCCTCCTATATAATTAAAAAAATGAAAAAATAAAATAAGGTTTCTTTTTGTCCTTTGTTGAATTAAATGCTTGTGGAATTTAGGTAGACTGACATGAACAAGAAAATTGTAAGCACTGAATGCCTTGATCAGCTAGTAATAATCAGCAATCTTGAGTTCTTTAGTTAATGAAAATGCAGTTGTGTTAAAATATAGGAAGAAGATTTATTGCCCGTAGAAACTTTATTTGGCTTCCCTTAGATTAGTCGAATATATAATGTGGTGTTTGAATATTAATGGTCTTAGAAGAAAGAAAAATAAGAGGGAAATTGTGATGAACAAAATCCTATGCATATACTTAACTTTCCTATCAAAATTTATGAAATTTAGGCAGAGTAGTGGTAATGGAATCTTATGTTATTACCAAAAAAATTAGGTAAACAATAGAAGAACGAAAGAGCGATTACGACGGTAGTACTAGTTGCTAGCACGTATTGCAATCTAGAATAAAATAGTTCAATAACGAGCTTCATTTAGTTGCCAAAAGAGACTAGCAGCTCTTGGATCCTACCTAAGTTACATCCTTGACATTAACTACTCAACGGTGCTATAAAATTGTATTACTCACAAAGTTCTCTTTGATACAAATATATAGTCTTATTAGGTACTAAAGCCTTGAAAACGGTAGAATCTGGAAGTGTAACCAAGCTCAGGAGAACCTCTTCTATCGTTGAACATCAAAGAATAAAAGAAAAAGAATGGCGGAATATCGTTTTCTTGCATTGTAATTAAAGTTGTTCTATGTAAGTAAAGGTATGCAATCTAAGTCAATCTTTTCACCAACAAAATCTCATAACCTATGAAGCATTCGATTCCTTTGACGTGTGAAACTCAACCTGAGCTAGTGTGAAGGAATAGGCCTACAAATTAAATATATATAAATGATATAATTAATGCATACATGTAGAATCCTCCATTTGTATTATTTATTCGCTCTTCCATCTTTGTTTTCATTTTGTGTAGTAATTTAGACGAAAGATGCGTATAGATTATGACACAGATCGAACTTGGTTTTGTCACCGTTGCTTGAAATATTCGCATCTTTGGCTCAACATGGCCATTACTAATTATTTAATTTATTATGACAAAAGCTCACTTAATATTCAAAACTTCATCTTTCCAACAAAGCATCGTCTTTCATGTCAAACACCCATCAATAAGGCATGAGGGAGTTTTTCTTTTCTTTATTTAGTTTTTTTTTCAGTAGGAAAAGCAAGAGATAGTTTTATAACACGCAATTCAAGCTAGTTGGGCGACTTGGTAGAAATCATGTCATATTTTAACTAATAATATTGATAAATAATATATATGAAACTGATATCGCATTTATGTGGGGTTGACAATTTCTAATATGATATTAAATGTCAGAAAAGATAAATTATGTGTTTGCAAGGATTCCCAGATACATGTTCATAAATGATAGGTCTTTGGATCTATATATTATTAAAATATAGAATCGATCAGTTTTGTCAAAGATACATATCTAATAAAGCATTCACATGATATATCTATGTATGCCTAATTAACTATTAGTCGAGCTGTGTCACAGTGGTTAATCAACGTTCTTCACAGTGACAGGGACAGCTCAAAACTTGCATTGTATTAATGAGTCCTCACATGCATGAAATCATCAACTTCAACTAGTATAAATTGGACCGATTACTTCCTCCGTTTGGTTCAGCAATGCTACAATTTGGGTAGATTAGATTTAAAATAATTCCTTATCCATATAGTTCAATTCTTAATTGAATATATGAAAAAGCATTTATTGGTCGAAATAGGTAAATTTAATTAAGTTGTCTTATGTATCGAAAGGAAATAATTTCTAATAATTATTAGATGAAAGATATCTTAAGTGAATAAGAAAAGGATGAAAAATAATTTCTAATAATGATATCGTGTGTGTATATGTATTAATAAACCAAAAAATAAAAGCTTGAACCTATTTTTAAAGAAAGTAAGAAAAGAAAGGTTAAAAAAAAAAACATAATGACCAACACACAAAGCTTAATTTTGTTGAATTTGGTTTTAAACTGGCTAACAAGACACGTACCAAGTTAAGGATTTTCAGTCTGTCATATCTTTAGTTTTAGATGTATAGGAATTTCCTTTGTTTCTATTAATACTTTTAATATTAGACATTTGAAATATTAAATTTTAAAATGAAAAATTAGGAAAGGAAAAAGGCCCTTTATGCTCACTTGATTTCTCTTAATGAGCCAAGTTGACAAAATATCGATCCGTTTAAACATTATCTTCTTTAACCAATCAGTTTAACCTCATTGTTCATATTAAAGTAGGATTATTAAAATTTTATTAATTATTTTGGATTTTTGTCACTTAAAGAAAGTGATGCCACGTCACCAATAGCTAGAGCTGGATATAACCCGTCAGGTGGCCTGTATACCTAATTATCATACAGGTTATTATTTTTTTATTATTGGAAGTTATGAATTTTATTTTATGTATAACCTTTCTCTAATGTTATTTTTTTTATCAATTCATTCCCATAAAATATTTATTGATAGACAATACAGAAGAATAAAATTAAAAATATAATTTTTCATGAAAATAAAATATAGTTTACCCATAAAAATATAAATAATTTAAATCCAAATTATTTTTATTTAATTTTTATAACTTGCAAGTTAATAAGATTTATTATGTATGAGTTAACGAGTCAGTTCACAAACTGACATTTTCTTCTTTTCATAAAGGTATTGATATTTGGATGATATAAAGAGTTATATTTTTATATTTTTCTTTTGAACTAATTAATATTAATTTTTTTCGTTGATTTTAATAGTTGATATTATGAGTACTGAAAATTTGCTAACCACTTAACATGTACCATCAATAAAATTGATTTTTTTTTTCTTGAATGCTTGTCACATGGCATGACACTACTGCAATATGTGATATTTATCCACATGACTTCACTCTTTTTATAGAGCTACATCGCATCATTGCCACATGCATTGTAGCACTAAGTTGAGTGGCGTCACATTGTCTAACAAAAAAATTCCAATATTTTCTATTTTTTTCTTCTTATTTTTAATTTAAGTTTTTCAATGTTTTTGAATTATTGCATTTTACAAATAATGCCAGACAAAGTGAAGCATAGAAATAGGTGTCACTCAAGCTATTACCTATATCACCTGGCAATCTTGGAAATTTTTTTTTTTAAGAACTGTATTTTTTTTCTTTTAGATTAAATTAATAGTTTTGATATTTGTAATTTTTTAAGTTAATTAAATATTTGTTTTTAAAATTAAGTAAATTTAGTGATTTCATTAATTTAATTCTACTTAAAGTTCTCATATTTTTATTTTTAATCTAAATTTTTTTAAAATAATTTGTGAAAAGAGAGATTTAGATTTACAGAATTTTTTTATATCTTTTAGTTGAAATTTGATAATTTAATGTGTGAATTTTGAGTAAATAAATGTTTAAAATGACTTTGTAAAATTTTAAGTAAAAAATGAAAATTTAAGGATTTCAAATAAAAAATTAATTAACAAATAATTCTACTTAATTTTGAACCTAAAAATATTTAATTAACTGAGAAACTAATATTGTACATAGTTTAAACTGAAATTAAAAAAGTTTAATCAAACTTATTTTTAATTAGATAAAATAAAACAACATTATCAAGTGTACCCACTCAACATGTTGCTGCGAAGTGACTACAACCAAAAACGAGTATGAAATCACGTGAATAGATGTCACTTAACGTAATGCTGTCACATGACAAATAAAATACAAAAGAAGAAAATAAAGATGAGAGTTATCAGATGAAAAATTTTAAATTTTATTATTTATGTGAGAGAAAAAAAAATAGAGAGGAGAGATTTTTTTGTGGGACTCAAGACTTCTCCCCTATACTGTCTCTCTCTCTCTCTCTCTTTATAAAATTCAAAGAACTTTTTATAACATAAAATAATAGTAAAGAAAAAAAACTTAATTTGTTGAGTTAAATTTAATTTTTTAATTAATGTATACTTTTTATATAATTTTTTAAACTCTTTCATTTAAATAGCTGAAATGAAAAGAAATTTCTTTATTTTTCTTATTTATATTTTTTAAAATTTGATAAGTCTCTAACAACCACACATATATTCTAAGTTCTTGACATGATGTTGAGAGGAATATTAAGAACTTATTAATATATTATCTCTCAAAGAGTAACAATTTATAAGTTATGCAGATAAAATTATGTACTTTGTGGTTGGACACTGATTCTTCACTTTTTTTTTTTCAATAAACAAAATTTCTAAATTAGATTAAGAAAGATTACGTAGATATGTTATTGTTGGCCCTCTGGGGTCTCTTCCTTCTACCCCTCATAATTTCACTTCATTCCCTTTTTTCTTTCCTATCATTTTCTGCATGCTCCCTTCGATTAATTCTTATATTAATTGTTTGGTAATTGTATCACAATTTTCTTCTCCCACTTCCATCATTTATATTTCAAAATATAATGTAGCACCACAATAATACAACTAGAAAACATGGGAATTGAACTCAATAAGTCATTGATGTGCAGTTTATTGGTATGAGAATGAGATTTCTCACTTTTCTTTTAAGCCAAACTAGTTTTTGCTCAAATGTGTGACAGAGTTACCCTACTAAATTTCTATGCTACAAGCAAAATTCAATCCCATGAAATTAAGTTACTAACTATAACTTATAAGACGCAGCTGATAAATACATTGGATCGAATTATATTTTTTTAGGCCTGTGTTGAAACCTCTCTTTAAAACTGAAAAATAAATTAATAACTAATAGGTCTTAAAAATATTAGCAGATTTTTTTTTAGATTCTTATGGCTTGTTTGATTGTGTTTCATTTTATAGTATTTGATAAATTAATTTTAAAACCTACTTTTGAGAAACCTAAAATTTAAAACCTATTTGATAAATTATTTTTACCTTATAAAAAATATATATTTATTTTTTATATTAATTTATTTTCTTATTAAACTTATCTAGAAATTTACTCAAACTGTATCTAGTTTAAGTTTATTTTGATTTATGCTAATACATGCTTTAGTTGAATTCTTTAGATTCATGAACAAGTAATTACAAGTTAATAATCAAGACTAGCTCAAGAACGAGCTTCAGTAGAACATTCTCCAAATTTTGGATAAAGTTTTCACGATACAAAATTTCTTTTCCTAAAAGATTACTTCGTATAATAATGCATCCCTCTCTAAAATTTTAATGATTTCTTAGACACTTTTTTTTGGGTATAGAACCTCCAAAAAAGGTATCGTGGATCCAGCCCAAGCCCTGCTAGTACAAGCAAAAACCATTTATGCTACAAAGTCCTACTGGCAAAGAAAAAGAGTAACAACGTCCTGGCCCTGCTGTTGTAAGCAAATAATGCAATTTGAGCCAATTGAACAAATAAGACTTTAATTGATGTGTGTGTGCACATCTTTATACGTTAAAAAATTTCTTCTTTCCTTCAGAAACTTAATGAAATTTCATTATCTACTTATCCAATTTGCAGTAAATTAGTAAGGACATAAATCCAAGATAAGAGAAAATGAAAATAAACAGAGTCTTAACATTCACAGCAATACACAATACATTAGCCAAACCAATCATTTCTGAACATGAATGCTATAAATGAAATGTAACATAATAGTTGTGTGCTATTCAGCATGTCAATGATCTCATAATACCATTGCCAATCTAGTTCTTTTACAAGGTGGAAGCCCACTAATCAATCAGAATCAAACAACTCTATTCAGTATTTCAATGTCATGCAACAGAGAAAGTAACAACTTCTAAGCATCCATCCAGCAGAATGATGATGTCAGTTTTAGGTAGGTCACAAGTGAAAAGATTAGTATTTGCTATATTGACCAGTCTAATGATTCACCATCCATAAGAAGGGTTTTCATTGGAAAGATGAAGGTCAAATTGGGTGGTAGTGCAACTTGCTGCATCTGGTTCTTGATATAAGTTAAAAGCTAAATTGAGAGACAAATTAAAAGCCCTAGAAATCTAATTAGTTCAACAAGGCTTTTACTCCATTTCAGATCCAGAATACTAATTATGTAGCATAAGCATATAATTATGTAGCAAAACATCATAGATCAAAGATCAAGACTTCCAGCAAAGAGACCACTGCCCCAACCAACCACTGACAAGATCATTAATTTATGCTCAATGTAATTAGCTTTTGTTAAACAATGGTTAACAAATGTATTTACTTCAATATTCTCTAATCTAGAAACTTTGAACATACAAATTTCCAGGTGCAAAGTTAGATACTCCATTAATGAGTACGCGGCTGCAATGTTAAATCAAATAATGAATACAAGAGGTGTTATTAGAATGCAAGGATATAATCATGGAAGTTTAAAGACAAAATGGTTGCATTCCATAGGTAACTACTAAGCTTCCATGTAGCAGGAAATTCAAAAGATTTCTTAAGAATACAACAAAAATACAGAGCAAATAGACACTCTTCAAAGAATATTCAGCTATCTAATAAATCCTGTCAAGCTATTCTCACCAGCACTTTATTCTTTTTGCCTGCAGATAGCAGGAGAACCTTCCCATCCACTATATCCGCTGCCTCAATCCTCTTACTTTCACTATCCACTCTGTTATTATTCAAGTAAAGACCTCCTTGCTTTAACAAACGCCGCGCAGCAGATTTGCTCTCAAACAATCCAGAAGAAACTGAAAGATCCACCAATGACAGATTCAAAACCTCATTGTAAGCCAAAGAACAAGATGGAACGTCCTCAGCAATCCCTTCAATAGTTTTCCAGTCCAATTTTGTCTCAGACCCCGGCCTCAATGCTTCAGTCGCCTTAAGAGCTTCAGCTAAACCATCTTCTCCATGAACAAACTTTGTAACTTCCTCAGCAAGCCTCCTTTGAGCTGTATTAGGCACATAACCAGGTTTCATCATCTCACCCTCCAAGGCAATTATCTCCTCAATGTCCAAAAAGGTAAGAATCTTGAGAAACCTAATCACATCAGCATCAGGAACAGTGAAAAAATACTGGTAAAACTTGTAAGGAGACAAAACGGAAGGTGACAACCAAATTGCCCCATCCTCAGATTTTCCAAACTTTGTGCCATCACTTTTCAAAAGAAGAGGAAATGTCAAACCATGGGCACCTTCCACTTGCAATATCTTTCTAATCAACTCAGTGCCAGCAGTTATGTTACCCCATTGATCACTACCCCCAATCTGAACACTAACACCCTCATTCTGAAACAAGTGCAAGAAATCATAACCTTGCAACAACTGGTAAGTGAACTCAGTGTAACTCATCCCTTGTTCAGACTCCAACCTCTTCCTCACACTCTCCTTAGCTACCATGGACCCCACCCTAGCATACCTACCCACCCTTTTCAAAAAATCCAACAAAGTAAACTCCTTCCACCAATCATAGTTATTCAAAATCACAACATTGCAATTCAACTCACCCAAGTTGGGATTTTGAGCGCGACCCAGAATCGTTGCGATAGTTTTGCAGATACCCAATGTGTTCTTCTCCAAGGAATCGGCGTCAAGTTCGGGCCTTTCAAGGGATTTCCCAGACGGGTCGCCAACACGGGCGGTGGCGCCGCCGATCAAGGCGATGGTGCGGTGGCCGCAGCGGCGGAACCAAGAGAGGACAATGAGGCCGAGGAGGTTGCCGAGGTGAAGGGACTCCGCGGTGGGGTCAAAGCCGCAATAGACTTTGAGGGGTGAGGAAGAAGAAGCGGTTCTGAGAGCGTCGCTTGTTATGGATTCCACAAGACCTCGTTCTTCGAGGACTTCGATGATGTTGCGGCGAGGTGACAGAGGTTGTCGGAGAGTGCATGTGGTTCTTGTGAATTGGAGAGGAATGGAAGAGAAAGGTTTGAAGGGAGAGAGGAAGAGTTTGGTTGAATGGGAGAAGAGGAGAGTCCTCGGTGCATAAATGGATGCCATTGGCATTGTGCTCTGTGTGCTGCTATTACCCTTCAAATTTGGGATATGAGGGGTATGTCTCATTGGCCATTTCACATATAATTTTAAAAATTGTTAGATAACATTATTGATTTTCATTAAATACTTTTTTTAAGCTGGGATTTAAATACTTTTTTATTCTTCTACAAAATTCATTTTTTAATTAGTATAATAGCAATCTCAACGTGTGTGAGATATTTTTAAAATTTTTAATATTTAGCAGTGGTTGAATTACTTTAACATTTTTGTCACCAAAAATATATGATATTTTTTTAATAAACCAACAAAAATTTTATTAAAATCTAATTCATCATTTATGCATAAACATTTAAATTTATTTAACTATTCATGTCTATCTATTTGATAAGATAGATAATAATAAAACTATATATATTTATTACAAGTTATATATGTTTTTATGAACATAAATTTAATTTTTGTGTGTGCAATTTACTTTAACAATTTGAAATGCATTTTTAAGGTTATGTTTTGTGCATGAAATTTTAATTTCAATTCGAATTTTATTAAAGTTAAACTTGATTTAAAATATTATAAAAAATTATAATTTGAAGTTAAACATTATTTACCTCCCTCTTTTTACTTTTTCTTTTTTTGTCTCTATGTATTATATGCGTGTTCTATTTTTTTAGTGGATATTTTAAGAATTATATGAGAGTAATTTTAAAAAAAAAATTTCTTATTATGACATATAACTTCTTTGGTATTCAATTTTTATTTGTAATTTTAATTTTAATTTAGAATCTCGAATAATTTACTTATTAATTTAGAAAAATTATTTCTCTTTCGTTTAGTTATATTTAATATAAAAAATTATAAATTGTTATATGTATTATACAAGTATCATTAAATTAAAATCATTTATTTTAATAAATAATTTGAAATATATTATCCGTCCATCTTAAAATTTTAAAAATATTATAATTATGAATAATAAAATATTCTATTATGTTAAATAAAATTAAAATATATTATGAACAGTTCAAAAATTAAATTTATACTGACTTAAAGATATAAGTATACAATATAAAAAAATTACTTTATAAGAAAAATTAATTCTTAAGAGTTATTTTTTGAAAATATGAAGAATAATCATTTAAAAAATGTTATATGAATATTTTTAATAAAATAATATTGTTATATGAAAATATTTTAATAAAATAATATTTTTATCTAATAAATATAATTTAAAAATAAATTACTAAAATGATATTTCTACCAAACTATTTTTATGTTTAGATTTTTTTTCGTCAAAGGTTAAAATGAGGTGTGCCACGTGTCAACAATGTACTCTCTTTATTTACACACGTGTTAGAATTATAGTTATTTAAATTCATATCACCTGTTGTAAATATAAAATAGCATCAAATGATGATACAGGTCAATTTTTTACAAGTTTTGCCCATGTAAGAGACAAATTTTTTCTCTTTAAAATTAAGTATGATGCAATACTTTGCGTTGACATAACAAAAAAAAATAATTCTCGAAATAAGAAATTTGGAAAAGTGTTATTTTGGAAATTTATTTTTAAAATTATATTTTTAAATCAAAAAGCCAAAATAATTTTTAATAAAAAATATTTAACTTATTTTATAAAATATAATTTTAGATTTTTATAAATTATTTATGTTTTAATTACATTTATATAAAAACAATTAATTGTAAAAATTTGAAGAAAATTATTATAAATTAACATAAAAAATTTAATATCATATTAACATAAAATTATTTTTTAATTTGTAATATGTATTTTTTATTGAAAATTCAAGAAGTTAAATAATTTTTTAAAATGTATACTTTGATAAAAAAAAATTTATCATTTAAATATAATTTATATCTTGTTTTATTATTATTTTTGTTTATCTCAAATATTAAATGAGATAGCATAATGTTGTTTATTTTACTATTATAGTATACATTAAATATATAATAAAAAATTATATGATCTTTATTATATTTTATCCTTTTCTAACCCTCATTTAATTATTACCTATCTTACCATATTTATTAAACAATTCTTAAAATGTTCTTATTTAATAACACCTTTAAAAATACTTTATTCAATAATGAGTACTTTTAAATTATATATAAAATTTTATTTTATTTATATATGAAAAAAGGTTTATAAATAAATTTTTAAATAAAAATAGTTTAAAAATAGTTTCTAGTTTATTTTGTAATATAATGCTACTACTTTATAGTAAATTTTTTTATTTTAATTTTTACACATGAAGTAATTTTAGTTAAATTATATACGTTATTCTTATAGTTGGTACATCTATTAATTTGATATTTACACGAGTAAACATTTTTTAAATTATTTTTGTTATTTACAAAAGTGTTGATTGTGTTAAAGGAAAAGATTAAAATGTTAAAAAAAGTACTTATATAAAAAATAAAATAAAATATTTTAATTATAAATATTAATTGATAAATAAATATCAATTATAGATACAAAATATAAATTTTAACTAAAAAAATTAGTAAACTTATTTTAAATAAAAGGCAAAGTACTAAATGAAAAATCACAAAATTTTATGATACTAAAAACTTGTATTTAGGATCGTCTCATATCTAAAAAAAATAAAAATTTATTTCTAATAAAAATGTCTTTTTCAAAGTTCTATAAAAATTAATATACAATAAAATTTATAATAAAGATATTATATCAATATTTTATTTATTCTTTTGAAAGTATGATAAAAAAATATAAATATAAATAAAAAAGTGTTAATTTTATTCATAAAATTGAGTTTAAATAACAAATAATATGAATAGTTTTTCTACATTTTGGTCTCTTTAATCTAATGTCATCAATACATTTATAAATAACAAAGATTAATCTAAAAATATTTATACACGTAAAGATTAAATTATAATTATTTATAAAAATTAAATTAAAAATACGTGCCAAAGATTAAATTTATAATTTTTTACTATAATTAATACGAGCCAAAAGAATAAATAAAAGATGAAAGTTATCAAAGAGGAACTCTAGTGAACTTTCACTCCAACTTCATTCCCACTTAAATGATTACACAAGGAAGATGATGATACCTTTGCATACTATTCCATTGTTTACATTTATCAAACCTTTGGTGATTTTCTTATTCTCCATCACAATTTGCTCACTAGTAACTACCCCAATAAATAAATAACGATATTGGAATTCAATTAACTCACATTCCTTCTTTTTATTTTTTATAATAAAAAAAACAAAAAAAAACATTTTACTTAAATCTCAAATTCTACATTTTACTTAATTCTCAAATTCTACTTTCTTATAATAATCTTTATAATCACTATAAATAATAATCACTTTATTCAAATCTAGTCAACAAATTATCATTTATATTTTATTATGATTCACCATAATTATTAAACACTAAATTATTAATTTTTTTAAATTACTTGAAAGAGTAACAAAAGCATTCTTTTTAGAAAAAAAAATATACTCTTTTTTTTTTTGTTAAAGGAAGGGGCTGAAAGCCCAACAAAACATGTATCATTGATAAATGTATAAAATAAGTGATTTGAGATGGTAACTTGAATACTTTTATGTTAAAAGTTGGATTATTTTGTTAAATTCCCTTCAAACTTGAAACTTTTACAAATACATATATATTTTTAGAAATGAATGCAATTTTAGTGTTTTAATCTCTTTCTAATCTATTTTGTAGCTGGAATCATAAGAGAAACATCACTTAAGGTTGAAAAGATTAGAACAAGACAGAGGAAGAGTAATTGAAGCATAAAGTTGCAGAAAAGTCAACTTCTAGAGGTTTCTCGTTGCAGCGAGAAATACTCGCTGCAGTGAGATTGCGTACTAAAAAGATGATGAATCTGTTCTCATGTCGCTACAGCAAGAAGTGGTCGCTGTAGTGAGAGGCTTTTGTGTCGCTCTAGCGAGAGTTAACGCTACAACGAGAAGAAAACATAATGACTTAATTTATATCTCTATTTCTCGCTACAACGAGGCCATGTCGCTGTAGCGAGAGAAGCTCGAGCAGACTAGTATAAAAAGGCAATTTTTATGTTCAAGTGGGGGGTTACTGTTCCAAAACCATTTTCAGAGGTCTAGAACGGCGCAAGGCAAAGAAAGAGAGTAGGAATACTCAATTTTTTTTTATGTTTTCTCCCTTTTGTATCTCCATTTTTTGTTGATATGGTTGCCATGAGCAGCTAAACCTTGTATGAGATTGAATGTAAATCTTCAAACTTGATGTATTCTCAGTAATCTATATAAATATAATTGTTTCTTCTTCATTTCTAATGATTTGGTGATCTCAATCCGTTTTAATGATTGAATCTAGTTATTTAACGATTTCTGGAGTTCAGATCTAAGTTGTATTTTGGAAGATATTATTTAGATCTAGATCTGATTGTGATTACTCAATAACTGGTTGTTCTAGGAATAGATTTCAAGTTATTGATTGCTTTTAAATCCTGACTTTAATGCTGGATAGTTTATTAACTGTTTGAGGAATCAACATTTGAGAAATTAACTTAGGAATATATTTTCAAGGAATTGAAATATATAACTTTCATATTTTGCATCAGATTTATTAGAAATGGTTGCTATATTTATCATTGGATTACCAGTATATAGAAGGGGAGATAGATGAAATTCAATCCCAGCTTTTTTAACTTGAATTTTACCATATTTTACTTTAGTGCTTTACATTTTAATTGTTGTTTAATATTTCATGAAAATCATTCATCAATTCTATTGTATAAAAGCTCAATTAATTTGTATCTTAGTAATTAATACATTTGAATTGCTCTCTGAGGACGATATTCCAGTACTCTACCGGTTATTACTTGCAATAGACTCGGTACACTTGCCGTGTTTGAAGGAAAAGATCCAACAAGTTTTGGCGTCGTTGCCGGGGAGCAATGTGCAAATTGTATTAGTTTTTAAGTATAATTAGTTGAGTACTGTAAGTAGTTTTAATTAATTTTCATTTATCTTATTACTCTTTGTTGCTAATCTTGTTTCAAGTTCCTTGTTTATGATATTGCGAGGAAAAGTTCCTGCAAAACAATTGCTCTTTGATCCAGAGATTGAAAGAACATCCAGAAGAAATAATAGTACAACAAGGAAGAAAAAGAAGCAAGCACAACAAGGGGCGTTGTCAACTTTACAACCAGTAGAAAATTACTCAGATTCAGAAAAGGAAGAAATGGCAGATCTTGGAGGAAATAACAAAGGTGGCAATGGGAATGGTGGAAATCATGGAGGTAATGAAAGACCAAGAGCAAATCCACCCCCAAGAAGAACTCTTGGTGATTATGCCATGCATCAAGGTTCAAGGCACTATTCAAGTATAGTAGTTCCACCCAATGCAAGGGCTGTAGAAATTAAGTCTGTTTTCTTGAATTTGATAAGTTCACATCAATTCTCAAGAAAGGACCATGAAGACTCATATGCCCATCTTGATACTTTCTATGAGTTGGTATCCTCTATGAGATTTGATGATGATGAGGAAGAGGTAGTATATTTGAAGCTATTTCCATTTTCTTTGATTGGGGAAGCAAAATAATGGTTGAAATCACATCCAAATCAGAGTTTGACAAGCTGGAGTGATGTGGAAAGAAAATTTCTTACTAGGTTCTTTCCACCTTACAAGTATGTTAGTGCAAAATCTGATATCTCCACTTTCAAACAAGGTTAGGATGAAGCATTCAATGAAGCCTGAGAACATTTTCAGTCCTTGCTTAGGAAATGTCCTAATCATGGGTTTGAAGATGTGGATCAGTTGAATATATTTTGTAATGGTCTTCAACTTGACACTAAGATGATTTTGGATGTTGCTGCTGGTGGAACAATGATGCCAGTAGATGCAGAGCAAGGCACAAGAATAATTAATACTCTCTCATCCACTTACAGGCAAGCTCAGCATAATAGGAGGGCAGTGCAGAGAAAAGGAGTTTTAGATTTGAGCATATCAGACGCCATCCTTGCTCAAAACAAAATTTTGACTCAATAGATTGAAGCCCTCACAAAGCAGATGACCAAGTTGCCATAACAGCTTCATTCAGGTCACTCCACAACTAGCCAAGCACTCAAATGTGATTTCTGTGGAGGGGACCATAAAAATGGCAACTGTGCTTACCCAAATTACAATGCAGAGAATGAGGAACTTCATTATATGAGTAACTAGCCTTGGGGAGGTAATTTTTCTAACCCTAACTCTAATTCTTATTCTAACAATTTTTCACAAGGTTGGAGGTAGAACCAAAACCAAGAATATGGGTGGAGACAAGAAGTTGGACCATCCAACAGACCACTTTTTCATCAGCAACCATCATACAACCAACAGCAACAATAGCCACACTTCCTTTCCCTCCAATTCATGAGAGACAATCCAAACTAGAGGACACTTTAGAAAAATTTATGCAGATGTCAATGACCAATCAGAAGAACACTGAGGTGTCCATCAGAAATCTGGAGACACAAGTGGAGCAGTTGGCAAAACAGCTATCAGAACAGCAAACTTCAGGACAATTCTCTGCTAACACACAAACCAATCCAAAGGAGCATTACAAATCAATTACCGCAAGAAGTGGTTAGGAGATTGGAAAATGAATTGGTGGTCATTTAGCAAATAAAGAGGAAAGAGAAGACAAGGAGAAAAAATAGAGTGAAAAAGAAAAGAGTGAAAATGAGGGAGAAGTTGAAAAGAATAATGAGGAAAGTGTACATAGTGAAAAAAAGAAAGAAAAGGAGAAAAAAGAAAGTGAGAAAAAGAAGGATAAGGGTGAGCTTCCACAACTGAATGATCTACCATACCCTAAGATTCCATCCAAGAGAGACAAGGAGAGACAATTTGCCAGATTCATGGACATTTTTAAAAGATTGCAAATCAATATTCCTTTCATGGAGGCTCTGGAGCAGATGCCAACTTATGCTAGATTTATGAAAGAGTTGCTCACAAAAAAAGGAGATTCTCAGAGGAAACTGTGGAGTTAGAAGCATGTTGCAGTGCAATAATTCTGAAATCTCTACCTCAGAAAAAGGGATCCAGGTAGTTTCACAATTCCAGTAACCATAGGTGCATTACCTATGAGAAAGGCCTTGTTGGATTTGGGAGCAAGTATCAACCTGATGCCATTATCCATGCTAAAAAGGATTGAGGAACTGGAAATCAAACCTACAAGAATGACTTTGCAACTAGCAGATAAGTCTATGAAATTTCCTTATGGGGTAGCAGAGGATGTCTTAGTGAAGGTAGATAAATTTGTATTTCCAATTGATTTTGTTATCATGGATATGGAAGAAGATGCAGAAGTTCCTTTGATTTTGGGAAGACCCTTCATGAAGACTGTCAAAGCGATTATTGATGTAGATGATGGTAAACTCAAGGTAAGAGTCCATAATGAAGAAGTTAATTTCAATGTTTTTGAAACTATGCATCACCCCAAAGATAAACAACAATACTTCAGGATGGATGTAATTGATGAACTTTGCATGGTGGAAAAGACACAATTGCATAAGTCCAGTTCATTGAAGAAAACTTTAATTGAAGCTTATCAGAACTTGAATGAAGAAGAGGAAAAAGAGATTGAAGATTGTTTGAAAAATCTTAAATCCTCTAAAGCACTACCTCCATATGAAGCTCACCATGAAAATTTGCCTCAAGAAGAGAAGATAAAGGAGTAGAAGTTAGAGCTGAAAATGCTACCATCACATCTTAAGTATGTGTTTCTGGAAAAAAGAGGAAAGAAACCAGTAGTAATCAGCAGTGCATTATCAGAAAGAGATGAGAAGAAATTGATTTCAATTTTACAAGCAAATGAAGGAGCTATTGGATGGACTTTATCAGATCTTAAAGGTATCAGTCCTTCATATTGCATACATAAGATTCATATGGAAGCAGATTTCAAACCAGTGGCTCAACCTCAGGAGAAAACTGCTTTCACATGTCCATTCGATATTTTTACTTATAGAAAGATGTCATTTGGATTGTGTAATGCACCAACTACTTTCCAAATATGCATGTTGGCTATCTTCTCAAATCTGGTTGAAAAATGCATAGAAGTATTCATGGATGATTTCTTAGTTTTTGGATCATCATTTGAAGATTGCCTAGCAAATTTAGACATTGTACTGAAGTGGTGTGTTGAAACAAATTTGGTACTCAACTGGAAAAAATGTCATTTTATGGTAACTGAAGGTGTAGTGCTGGGTCACAAGATCTCCTCCAAGGGCATTGAAGTTGATAAAGCAAAAATGGAAGTGATTGAGAAACTACCACCACCAATAAATGTAAAAGGAATCAGAAGTTTCCTTGGGCATGCTGGGTTCTACAGGCGGTTCATCAAAGATTTTTCAAAGATTACAAAGTCACTCAGCAACTTACTCAATAATGATACTTCTTTTAATTTTGATGCTGAATGCTTACATGCTTTTGAATTACTTAAGAAAAAATTAATTGCAGCTCCTGTCATAGTCGCCCCTGATTGAAACTTAGATTTTGAATTAATATGTGATGCTAGTGATTATACTATAGGGGCTATAATAGGACAGAGAAAGTATAAAATTTTCCATGCCATTCACTATGCTAGTAAAGTTTTAAATGAAGCACAAGTGAATTATGCCTTTACGCAAAAAGAATTACTAGCAATAATGTATGCATTGGAAAAATTTAGATTTTACTTGATTGGTTCAAAAGTTATAATTTATACTGATCATGCTACAATTAAATATTTGTTAACTAAATCTGATTCAAAGCTAAGACTAATTCGATGGATTTTGTTATTGCAAGAATTTGATCTAGTTATTAAAGACGAAAAAGGTAGTGAAAATTTTGTTGCTGATCATTTATCAAGATTAATGAATCAGGAGGTGACCAGCAAAGAAATAGAGGTGATAGAGGAGTTTCCAGATGAAAAACTCCTCTTGGTGCAAGAAAGACCATGGTTTGCAGATATGGCTAATTACAAAGCAGCAGGCATTGTACCTAAAGACCTTAACTGGCACCAGAAGAAGAAAATTTTCAAGGATGCTCGGTACTACGTCTGGGATGATCCCTATCTTTTCAAGTTGAGAGCTGATAGATTGTTACGAAGATGTGTGGCATCAGATAAAATTCAGAGTATATTGTGGCATTGTTACAATTCTCCTTATGGTGGGCACTTCAATGGAGAGATGGCTGCTGCAAAAGTCCTCCAATCTAGCTTTTATTGGCCCACCCTGTTTAAAGATGCCTACAATTATGTCCAACAATGCAACAATTGTCAAAGATCAGGCAGAATTTCAAGAAGACATGAAATGCCTCTTTCAAGCATTCTGGAAGTTGTAGTCTTTGACTGTTGGGGAATAGACTTTGTAGGACCACTTCCAACTTCATATTCGAATGAGTACATCTTGGTGGCAGTAGACTACGTGTCAAAATAGGTCAAAGCTATCGCATCTCAGAAGGCTGATGCTAAAACTGTAATAAAATTTCTGAAGAAGAACATCTTTTGCAGATTTGGCACACCAAGGGTATTAATTAGTGATGAAGGACATCATTTTTGCGATTCTCAAATGCAGAAAATCCTAGAGCATTATGGGGTAAGGCACAAGGTAGCATCACCCTATCATCCATAGACTAATGGACAAGCAGAGGTGTCAAACAGGGAAATTAAACGCATTCTAGAGAAAACTGTACCATCTACAAGGAAAGATTGATCGTTGAAATTGGATGATGCACTTTGGGCTTATAGGACTGCATTCAAGTTTCCTACATGTCTCTCCCCATTCTAGCTTATTTATGGAAAAGTGTGTCACCTGCCAGTGGAACTTGAGCACAAAGTATTTTGGGCTTTGAAGTTCCTCAATTTTGTTCCAAAGGCTTCAGCTGAAAAGAGAAAGCTTCAATTGCAAGAACTAGAAGAGATGAGACTTACTGCATATGAGTCCTCAAAGCTTTACAAGAAAAAGATGAAGGATTATCATGACAAAAAGATCATTAAGAGAGAATTCAGGCCTGGCCAATATGTATTGCTATTTAATTCCAGGTTAAAGTTGTTCCATGAAAAATTGAAATCAAAATGGTCAGCACTATTTCTTGTGAAGGAGGTCAAGTCTTATGGAGTTATGGAATTGCAAGATCTAGCTACTCAGAGAAGCTAGGTTGTCAATGGACAAAGGCTCAAGCCATATTTAGGTGGTGAAGTGGAGAGACTCACCACTATTATTTCACTGCATGATCCTTAAAGTAACAGGCGTCAAGCTATGAGACGTTAAACAAGTGCTTCTTGGGAGGCAACCCAATATTTGTTTGTGATATTCTACCTTTTATGTTGTTTGTTTGTTTCTTTTTAAGTTCTCACTAGTTGTTTAGGGTGTTAACTTGACATTTTGTGATTTTGTGCCTGATTCACGGTATTCATTTCTATTTTGTTGTGGTGAACTTGAATGTTGTATGTAAAGTGAAATGATTATGAATGACTGAGTGATTAAAGGGTAGGAAAATAAGGGATTATGACAGGGCTAAAAGGTGCTAAACTAAATCTAGGAAAGTGAAACTGTAAGTTTGTCACTACAGTAAAAGAATTTTTGCTGTAGCAAGAGTGGAACGAAAAAAAGGAGTGAAACTGTAAGCTTTTCACTGTAGCGAGACCCTGCTCGCTACAGCTAAAAAACCAGATAAAAATGCACATATTTTTTATATTTTTGCTACAGCGAGAGATCCATTGCTGTAGCAAGAGAGCCTTGTAAATAAACATTGAAACTGTTGCCTTGTCGCTACAGCGACACATGTGTCGCTGTAGCGAGAGTGGCCTGAAATTAAGAGGGGAAGATGTCTTCCTCTCGCTGCAGCGAGAAATAAGTCGCTGTAGCGAGAGGCTCGCGACCTAGTTTTTAAAATGTATAACAGAGGGATATTTCAGCATTTTAAACGAGCCTTCTTCCCCCTAAATCTCTCTAATCCTTTCCCCACCACTAATCGCTCAAGTCTCTCTATTTTTGATTCAAGGTTTTGCACAATGAGTCAAGGGTAATTGTTCTTTTCCTCTCTTGCTGTTATTTTGCCCTTTTTCTTTGTTATTCTTCCCCTAACTCATGAACCCTGGGTTCTTTTGTGTAAAATCATCAGAAATTACTGATTGAAATGCAAATTTAGGGTTGTAAATATGTTGATTTAGTTGTTTTGTTGTTAAATGTGTATTTCTCAAACCTTAGGACCTAAAAATGTGAACTATTGATAGTTATAGTTATAATGTGGTTCTGAACTTGCACGGAAATTAATCACAATTGTAATTTTGGGCATAAAAGTGTAAATTCTCCATGAACCCTAAGTTTTTAGTTAAATTAATCTGAAAAGATGAATTTGAAATGCAGAGAGAAGGTTTGTTAGAAGGAATATTGCTAAGGTTTTGTGAATAATTGATAATGACAGTTCCTTAGGTGTTAAGTTCCCTGAGCTCTTTGATTTTTCTGATTTTGTGAGCCTTAAAATTTGGATTACTAATTAAAGGGAGGTATTTTGGATTGAATGGAATTTTAACATGTTTTGAGCAATAAATGTGCATATAATTTAGTTTAAGCTGAATGTTTATAGTTGATTACAACCTGAGATGCTTTAATTGAAATGTATTGTTTTAACTGTCGAATGGAAGTATTGAGTGAATTTACTGATAATAGAGTAGTTGCTCACATGTAATTGATAATTTTTGATAAGTTATTGAGTTGTGTGGCTGCTGTCTTAGTGATCTTTCAGGAGGATTAAAGTTAGAGCTCACAAAGACCCAGCTCCTCCATCAAAGAAACAAAAAGGAGCTTCCTCTTCACAGCCACCACCATCCGATCCAAGGAAATTCAAAGATAAGGACAGAGACAAATTTAAGGAAATCCAGGATTGGTTGATAATTGAGGAAAGGAGAATTGATTTGAAGGAAGGCGAGCTTGATGACTTCAATAATGAAATTGAGAGGCGCAGATGGAGAATATTGGCTGAGCCAAGAGGATATTATGACCCCGAAATCGTTAAAGAGTTTTATGCCAATACTAAACCAGAGTTTAATTCAAGAAGGATCGATACAAGGTTTAGGGTGAGAGGAGTCTGGGTTAATTATTCCAGAGATGCCATCAATAACTTTTTGGGTAACCCTTTGCAGCCGAAGGAGGGTGAAACATATTTCTTTCATACAAAGCTCACTTCATGCTTTCAGCCATTCAGTGATACTGCCACCGCTCAAGCCTTATGCATTGCAAACAGGAGTTACACTTCAAATCCTGAAGTGAAGACTTTGCAGATCTACAGGAAGAACATGACCACCTTAGCTCAAGTGTGGACCACATTCATATGCCACAACATAGTCCCCAGAGCCCACACTTCATCCATGACCATGAGGTACTGTTACCTTTTATACAACATATTGAGGGGAGGATCTATGGATGTGGCTCGCATCATCACAGATGAAATTTATAGATTTGTGGTTAAGAAGGGAGAGAGTGGTTCACTTGGGTATCCGACGTTGATTACCGCATTATGTCAGGCTCAGGGAGCGAGGGACATTCAATTTGCAGAATCGATTAAGCTTCCCATAACCCTAGCCTATATTCAGAACCATTGCATAGAGGATCAGCCTGCAGCTCCACCATCTCCTCCTCCACCACAGCCACAACCTCAACCTTAGCCTGAAGAGCCACCATTTTAGGAAACACCCAGCAGACCGGAAGACTCAGCATTTGCAGACCGCCTCTACCGTCTAGAGCTCCAACTAGATCATTTGGCTCTCCAGAATTCCGTTATCCACAGGGGCCAAATGCATCAGCAGCATGCTTACCACCATCAAGCTCAGCTACAATATCCGGGCCAGCACATATGGATGAGCTTAGAAGAATTTGAATCATACCAGCAGTGGCCTGGGGACATGCCACATTTCCAGGGGGCAGGCTCATCTGGAGCAGCTGATAAAGATGGAGATGGAAATGGAGATGACGGTGAAGACAGTGGTGCTGAGATGGAAGAAGAGGAATAAAGAGAAATTTTTGTCAGAGAAAGAAAAGAATTCAACAGACACTTTTATGATACTGTTTAGATTTTTGTTTTGTTTATATGTGTTTACGTGGTATTTGACTATTGTTTAATTTCATTTGGTGCTTTAAATTTAGGTATTTCAAGTATATATGGTTATTAGTGGGTTTGAACATGTTTTGATGAGTAATGGATGCAATGATAGTTACATAGTATAGAATTACATGATGAGTACAACTTGGTGGAGTTATTGAAAATTTTATTGTTAGAAAATGATTTAAAAAACTCTTTTTTGTTTTGTTTTTGGAAGTAATACCATTCAATTGTGGAAAGTGGTTTGGAGATACTCAGACAAGTCATGTTCTGAATCTAGGAATTATTATAAAAAAAGAGGTTTTTGTGAATGTGAAAAGTTGAGGTTTGAAGTGAAAGAGAGTTAGGATGTTTTTGTGCATGAAAATGATCAATCAGAAAATTTGAGCAATTCATTTATCTTAATCAAAGAAAAATCATTTCAAACAAAGGAGTGAAAGTGAGAGTGTCGTAAATAAGTGAATAAACTTCACTGAATTTTGACGGTTAACTTTGTTCAAATTTCTAATTGCTATAAAGCACAATTGGTCATAGAGATGATTAGGACATAGTTTGTAAATACATTGTTATAGCTAGAGCCAAAAAACCAACCCATATTCAGGATTTATCCAATCTTTGGAAGCCCTTGAGCCCAAAAGCAATTTTTTTTTGAAAAATGTATGTACCTAAAGCCTTTTCATGAGAATTATTATTTTCCATACCTTTGAGAAGGAGCATTAGGGCATGATAGGTCTTAAATGTTGTTTTTGCAAAAATATGAGTTGGTAAATGAATGATTGAAGTTTTCCTCTAGTAAAAGAAAAGAAGCAATGACAAAAGAAAAGAAAAATGTTGAAATTAGAGGGAAACATCCAAGGGTTAATAAAAATGTGGTGTTAATTAGAGTGAGGAAAAATAGAGATGGAAACTTACTAATGGATGATGATCTTGATTGCATTAATGCTCTAACTCACTTTGAATTCCAGAAAAACAATGAATTATTTGTATTCCTAGCCACATTGCAACCTTTTTGAAAGGCCCTATGATCTTTGTCTTTTGTGTGTACTTAGTTTGATGGGAAGTAAGAGCAAAGTCAAACTTGATGGATTCATTGAAGAGATTGATAGAAACACTAAATTTGTGAGAATGAGAGGATTTTTCTTTTGCTTATTGAATGATGTTACTCTTATTTTCTTGAAAATGAAGTGCACTAATATCCTGATTCTTTTGAATTGATAACCAAAATCCTTGATCACGAACAAATTCCTTTAGTTGAAAAGTTCTGAAAAATCTTAGATGATGAACATGGAAGCAATTATGATTGATTTTATCTCAAATCAATTTCAAAAATTCTTTTTTGTAAAATATTTTTGTGCATTCAATTACTTTGCTTGAGTAACGAAAGCATTCTTTTTAGAAAAAAAAATATACTCTTTTTTTTTTTGTTAAAGGAAGGGGCTGAAAGCCCAACAAAACATGTACCATTAATAAGTGTATAAAATAAGTGGTTTGAGATGGTAACTTGAACACTTTTATGTTAAAAGTTGGATTAGTTTGTTAAATTACCTTCAAACTTGAAACTTTTACAAATACATATATATTTTTAGAAATAAATGCAATTTTAGTATTTTAATCTCTTTTTGATCTATTTTGTAGCTGGAATCAAAAGAAACATCACTTAAGGTTGAAAAGATTAGAAAAAGATAGGGGAGGAGTAATTGAAGCATAAAGTTGCAGAAAAGTCAGCTTTTGGAGGTTTTTCGCTACAGCGAGAAATACTCGTTGCAGTGAGAATGCGTACTGAAAAAATGGTGAATCTGTTATCATATCGCTACAGCGGGAAGTGGTTGCTATAGCGAGAGACTTTTGTGTCGCTCTAGCAAGAGTTAACGCTGCAGCGAGAAAAAAACAGAATGACCTAATTTATATTTCTATTTCTCGCTACAGCAAGGCCATGTCGTTGTAGCAAGAGAAGCTCGAGCAGACCAGTATAAAAGGTAATTTTTATGTTCAAGTTGGGGTTATTGTTCCAAAACCATTTTCAGAGGTCCAGAACGGCGCAAGGCAAAGAAAGAGAGTAAGAATACTCGATTTTTGATGTTTTCTCCCTTTTGTATATCTATTTTTTGTTGATATGGTTGTCATGAGCAGCTAAACCTTGTATAAGATTGAATGTAAATCTTCAAACCTGATGTATTATCAGTAATCTATATAAATATAGCTGTTTCTTCTTCATTTCTAATGATTTGGTGATCTCAATCCATTTTAATGGTTGAATCTAGTTATTTAACGGTTTCTGGAGTTCAGATATGCATTGTATTTGGGAAGATATTATTTAGATCTAGATCTGATTGAGATTACTCAATAACTGGTTGTTCTAGGAATAGATTTCAAGTTGTTGATTGCTTTTAAATCGTGACTTTAATACTGGATAGTTTATTAACTATTTGAGGAATCAACATTTGAGAAATTATCGTAGGAATATATTTTCAAAGAATTGAAATATATAACTTTCGTATTTTGCATCATATTTATTGGAAATGGATGCTATATTTATCACTGGATTACAAGTATATAGAGAGTGAGATAAATAAAATTCAATCTCAGCTTTTTTAACTTGAATTTTACCATATTTTACTTTCATACTTTACATTTTAATTGCTGTTTAATATTTCATGAAAATCATTTACTAATTTTATTGTATATAAGCTCAATTAATTTGTATCTTAGTAATTAATACATATGAATTGCTCTCTGAGGACGATATTCCGGTACTCTACCGGTTATTACTTACACTTGCCGTGTTTGAAGGAAAAGATCAAACAACCATTTAATTAGTGAGGTTTTATAATTTTTTAAAAGTTTAAATATTTTACTTTTCTAAAAATTTCTAATCTTTTCATTTGATCTTTTCTTTTAATTTTTTTAATCTAGTTTCTTAAAGATTATATTTTTTTTAGTTTATTGTAAATGATCTATTAACTTATTTATGTAACTTTAACATGACGTGTTATTAATAATATTATACTATTCATATTTTTAAATAAATCTTAAATTATATAATTAAAAATATGAAATTAAAATGTAAAAATATAAATTAAATTCAATATTATATAGATAAATAATAATAAAATTAAAAAAATTAGAAAATTATTTTTTTAAATGAGAGATCAAATAAAAAGTTATAATTTTTTAAAAATATATGTAGTATTCTTAAATTTTTAATACAGCTCATACGATTTTATCAATGTCAAATATTTGATTTTTTTTTGTTATACATTATAGGTTCAAAGAATTTTTGTTAAATAAATTTATCTTATATATGTGAATGTATTGTGGCCTCAATTTTTATTTAAGTATTTAAATAAATGATGTTTACATAAAACTTGTACGTAATTAAAAAAATTAACTATGACTACTGATCGAAAACTATTTTGGAAATTTATTGAATGAAAGAGTATAAAGATATTGTCATTCTGGTCAAATTCAAACCCCTATTCAAATTTAACAACTTTGACTGCATATTATTTGCCTAATTAATTAATAACAAGTTCCGCAACATGACCGAAGTTGAGGGAATTCAAGGGCTTCATACTCAGTAATAAATCACCTCCTTGGAAAGAAAATTCAAAGCTGTAAGAGATTAAATTAATACTATAATGAGTTCATTTCAACGTTTTATTTTATAGAAGTCAAACCATAGGTTAAAAGTTCCCCAATCTTCCACTTTTATTTTAGCATCACCACGCGGCTTCCAGCTCCTCCCATTCCAACGGTTGCCGGAAAACCTTTTGAACGGTGGTGTTTACCCTCCTTTCTCTCACAATCAACTGGGAATCATTAACCATAGCTCTTTATCTTTCAATCCCCTCCTTTTGGTAAAACCCATATTTCAAGACTTGCTCAATTATTTATTTTTTTGTTTAATTTTTTAGTTTGACACCTTATTTCATTAGTTGGTACTTTCATTTAGCAGAAAGTTACATTTTTTTAACAAAGGGTATGTGGTTCTGTTAAGTTTCAGGTTCTGCTTCTTCACCATATGTTGCTGGCTTGTTGCATTTGCTTTGTGTTGGTTATTGCTTACTAATTTCTTGTAGCATTTATCGATGTTTTGGTCTTGGATTTCTCTGCTGGTGTTATGTTTATCTGCTTGAAACTCTGAACTTTTGATTGACTTTGTAATATTCTTGATTGCAATGTGCTTGTGTTCGAGATCAAGTAAATTGGTTTTCAGTCATGTGGAGTCAATTTGTGTTTAATTTGATACACCCAATTACTTGATTGGATTCCTCAGTTGACCATGCTGCGGGCTCATTTTCTTTTCTTCTTTTTTCATTGAGTTGAATTGAGTATGTTTGCCAATGATAACAGAGCCAGCTCCAAGCCTTAGTAAAAGGGGAGGGTTGTATTATGTAATTGATAGCTAAGATAGAACTTGGTTAAATATTTACGATATGGATAGATGATTTAGACAAGATCAAACAAGAATCCATTGGGTCAAGTACTCAAGTAGGTATAGCACTTACTGAGGAAAGGAAAAGATGATAGTATCTTGCCTACGTTTGGTGTAGAGAAGACCAATAATTGCTTCAAGTAAGAAAACTTGATTGGATGTAAGATAGGTTATAAATAGAGGTTGAGGAGAACCAAGAAAAATCTTTTGCACAGATGGATTTATGCGCTTGTTTTTTCAATTTTCAGATTAGGAAAAAACATTATGATTTTTTTTTATGATCTCCAATGTTTGTAAAAAACTGAATGGTCCATTTAACCCAAGCTACATTTGCAATCTTTCAGAGAGGCAATCTTGTGCATTGATAGTCCCATTTTCATTGAATTCTTTTCACGTCTTCATTGGCTATTTTGTCTTCTGTTAGTATCATACTGATTTATTTTTTCCTCTTTAATTTTATCCATTTGTGCAATTCTCTATGCAGTCCTATAATATAAAAGCTTACCAGTTTCTTATAAAATCAGGTCTTATAGCTTCCTCAAATCTTATTCTATCCTATATAATGCAATATCTGGAGCTATATGCTTGTCCTTTCAGATCTGCATGTGTTAAGGATTCCAAAAACCAATAGTTAGTTACAAGTTAGTCACAATAAATAGTTAGAAGTTAGAACCATTAATTTGTTAGTTAGAGAGGATGGAAGGACAGGGATTTAGCTTTAAATAGGAGGAGCAGAAGGGAGTGGTATTCTGTTTTGTATCAATTGAGAATTGAACATTAGCTCTGTCCTTGAGAGAGGAAATCTTAGAGGAGAGATCATTCTCCTTGTCTTGTTCATTTTCAATCGAGAAATAAAATAATTCTTTTCTCTGTTTTTAGTTTCTGGTTTCCTCATGACATACATTTGAACAAGTTTTTTTTGTTACTGGTGCAGGTCTTATGGAGATATCTTTGTTAAAGGTGCTATCCAATGCGATATCCTCATTTTTGCACTTATCTTTTTCTGGAAAAATGAAATTAGAACCTGTATCAAAGTATTATCAAAAGGCAGAGAGGATTCTTAAATTCTTGCAGTCAATTGTTGATACCACTGTTTTGTCTGATTTAGCTACTGATGAAGTGCTTAGTAAGCTATTCGAGGAACTTGGACTGGCTGTCGATGAGTTGAGGGATCTTATTGAGAACTGGCATCCAATATCTAGCAAATCTTACTTTGTATGTCTCATTATGTGTCTATATTGAACTGGGGGTTTAATTTAACCCATTTTCCACCCTATTTTAGCTCTCAAAACTATATCATGTGTGTGTGTGTATATATATATATATATATCATATTATTACAGTCTTTGTCATTTGCTAAGTTAAGGTCTCCATCTAATTTTAGGACAAAAATATCTTTCTCTATGTTTCTGTTGCAGACTACATGATCATACTTTCTATAGGTGTCCTGTATGGAGGAACACAGTAGTGCAGCCAAGTATTAGTGTGATTTTTCATCTTCTGTCTCCATCTGTCACTTCCTTTCTCTCATCTTCTTTGCTCTTCTGCTCCTCTTCTTTCTACATCATTTGTTCATGTTTCACTCAGTGCTTAATGCTTTTGCTTTGTACTAGATGTTCACCCCCAAGTTCTAGTTTTTTTTTATTGTTTTCTATTTAGCATTACCCTTGTATGCCTTGGTGAGACAAATGTGATGAGGTTAGAGGTGAACAATGTGCTAGTATATTTGCTTGACTTGGATTGTCATCTGGTATAGAAGTATAATTAATATAGTAGTTATCTTGTCTTTTCAGGCGTGCATACCATAGATGTTGTTTGGCTTAATTCTTGGATGTTAAGTATGTGTTGGTTCTCATTCTTTCCTCTTTCTTAATCACTAGGTTATGCAAGTTGATTCCTTGATATTAAGAATTCAGGCTTTGGGGCTCAGTATTTTACAACAGCTGAAGGAATCACCACAATGTCTCCCTGATAATTTGGGACATGAAACCTCATCAGCCATTAAAGAAGCTATTATGGAACAACTGGAAGGTGCAGGACCAAGTTCGGAGGTCCTGGAGAAAATTGCTGAGGAACTCAGCCTACGGTCTAATCGAGAGGTTCTGATTGAGGTTGTAGCCCTTGAAAAATTGAAGGAGAATGCTGAACAAATGGAAAAGACTGCAGAAGTTGAATATATTGATCAAATGATATCTGTTGTAAATCATATGCATCAGCGTCTTGTTATGCTAAAGCAAGCTCAGAGCTCTATCCCAGTGTTGGTACCTGCTGATTTTTGCTGTCCTCTCTCTTTGGAGTTGATGACAGATCCAGTCATTGTAGCATCAGGGCAAACCTATGAGCGGACTTTCATAAAAAAATGGATTGATCTTGGGCTTACTGTTTGTCCAAAGACACGTCAGACTCTGGCTCACACCAACCTAATACCTAATTACACTGTAAAGGCATTAATTGCAAACTGGTGTGAAACAAACAATGTGAAGCTTGTTGATCCCATTAAGTCCACAAACTTAAATCAACCATCTCCCTTGCATGGGTCTGTGGAGTCAGGTTTGACCAAGGAATTGCCTGTTATAACTTCTTTTGGTGGAATCCAACAAGAACAAACATCAACATTGCATCCCCATTCAACTCCTGAAGGTTCCTTAAATGGCATGGTTAATGGGCAGCATGTGGGTTTTGAAAGGATATCACCCACAGTTTCAGATGATGGGTCTGCCAGCTCAGATGAAGGAAGTGTGGATTCAGTTGGCCTATCATTTTCACCATCTAGAAGGGAATCTTCCAACACATTCAGCTCAGAACAATCTCAAACCCATGTTAGAATTGCCTCTGATCCCAGTGCACTGTCCAGTGCAAATTTTACTCAAAGCACACAAGGTGATAACAATGATGCTACTGTGCTGTCATCCAGTTCAGTCCACAGTCGAGATCCTTCTGGGGAATTAAATTCAGGGCCAGATGCTGTTGCCATGTCAACTCAGCGCAAAGAACCTGAGTTTTCACGCCAATTGGTGGTGCCAAGGTCTCAACGCCAAACTGTAAGGCAACGGTCGTCTGAGTGGTTTGCTCATAGCATGGTATCTATTCCTTCTATTGAAACAAGAGCTGATCTATCTGCTGCTGAAACCCAGGTTCAGAAATTAGTAGAACAGTTAAAGAGCAATTCTCTTGATACTAAGAGAGATGCAACAGCAGAACTCCGCCTTCTTGCTAAGTACAATATGGATAATAGAATAGTGATTTCAAATTTTGGTGCCATTAGCTTATTAGTTGATTTACTTCAATCAACTGATATTGCAATCCAGGAAAATTCTGTTACAACACTCCTTAACTTATCAATCAATGATAACAACAAAATTACAATTGCAAATGCTGGTGCCATTGAACCTTTGATTTATGTCCTTAAGACAGGGAGTCCAGAAGCCAAGGAGAACTCAGCTGCCACACTTTTCAGCTTATCGGTTATTGAGGAAAACAAAATCAAGATAGGGAGGTCTGGGGCAATTACACCACTGGTTGATTTATTAGGGAATGGAACTCCTAGGGGGAAGAAAGATGCTGCTACTGCTTTGTTTAATTTGTCAATATTTCATGAAAACAAGGATAGGATTGTGCAAGCCGGTGCTGTGAAGCATCTTGTAGAGTTAATGGACCCTGCAGCTGGAATGGTTGATAAGGCAGTGGCTGTTTTAGCAAATCTTGCCACAATACCAGAAGGGAAGACAGCAATTGGTCAGGAAGGTGGGATTCCTGTTTTGGTTGAGGTCATTGAGTTGGGTTCTGCGAGAGGAAGAGAGAACGCAGCTGCAGCTCTTTTACATCTATGCTCAGATAATCACAGATATTTAAACATGGTGCTGCAAGAAGGAGCTGTGCCCCCTTTAGTAGCATTGTCACAATCAGGCACCCCAAGGGCCAAAGAAAAGGTATGGATTCTTTATGGTTTCATAATTTAGTTTTCTCTTTCTATTTTATTTTGTATTGTTACATAGTTACCGTTTTATTTCTCTATTTAGGCCCTGGCCCTCCTTAATCAATTTAGAAGCCAAAGACATGGTAGTGCTGGAAGGGCTTGATCTCAGATTCCCAACGTCTTGACCCATCCAAAGGTTTTGAATTAACTCTTACAAGACACCGCTGATTTATACATTACATAGTGCACATAATATGTATAAAAGGGTATTTTTTTATGTTCACTCATGCTAGTAATGGGGGAAAACATGTGAGGAGGAGGATTGATTGTCCTTGTGTTAACCCCTCTTTGATGTGAAGAAAAATTATACTTTTAGTCTAACTCTTGTTTAAGAAACAAAAACTTCTGGGTTTTGTTCCTGAGCTAAGGCCAAGCTTTTGTGGACAAATACTTGTATTTGGTTTAATTGGTGATCTCTTAACTGTCCCTTTCAATGAGATAGGGATGTGGATATTGTCTTCATCTTTGGATGGTAGAATAACAAGCAACCATCTCGTAGCTATGCAAAGTTGTTGCCATATATTATTGCACAATGTTTGATGGACTTCTTTTCTAGAAGGAATGGTTGATACTCTGATAGAGTTGGGCGTTTGTTTTTTGTGACCAAATTCTATATTCCTTGCATCTAATTACATTCTCTATTGAGTTTTGGGTCCATCAAGCATACAGAGTATCTTAATTTTTTATCACGTGAATATTTATTTATCATTTCATTTTCTCCACAAAGATGCAAAGGCATTGTAGTGTACTACATGTGTACCTAATATTTTCTCCTGTGAATTTTAAATGTGATGACTATCGACGCTCGTTTGAAATGAAAAGAAAACTTAAAAAAATTAAAATAAATATAAAATTATGATTTTAGAGTTTTTTCTACTTTCGTACTTTCTCTTCAATCAAATAGTATTTGTTTTTTAATGTGGTCTTTCTCTCTATTCAATTTGGTTTGGGAAGAGTTCATATCAATTAAATGCGTTTTAATTCAAATTATTTTGGATGTATAATAACCCATTTTCATCAATTTGATATAGTTTGAAAAATGAAGCAGGAAATAAGCTATTTCTTTAAATCGTGAAAAATAAGCTATTCTGTAATATCAACTGAGAACGTTTGAATTGGCTCAATTCATGTTTAGGAAAGCAACTCAATAAAACTCAAATTCGAGTGGATCATTAGATCAAGGTATATTTCTATTTTCAAAAGAAATTCTATTTGGAAAAAAAATGAAAAATATAATAATCAAAATAAAGTATTAAAAAAATATATTATTAATTGGACTTGGTTTTAAAAATTTCCAATCGCAAGACCCAATATTATACAAATCGGAATTGATATCCTGTCCTGCCAAGAAGAGAAATCGTACAAATCTGTCTTCTTTTTTTAAAATATAGGATTGATTCATCCTAAGTGTGCTCCAACCCTAAATAGTAATTGACAACCTAAATGTGTTGTCTCTATAAATCCACTTAGGATTCTTCTTTGGAGGGGAGCAATTTTTTTACTTTTAAATCAATAGAATTATGTATCCTTTCTTTCTGATAATAAATAATCAATACATCATATTATATTAATTTATCATTTTATTCCTTTAATTTTTAATTTTTTTAAATATTAAATTCAAATTCTTTTATTTAAAATAGAAAGTTATCCACCCCTCATCTTCCCTCCAAAATTTCTTTTCCTAAACAATCCCTCAGACATTAAATAATGAATGTTAAGTAACTTATGTCTAACACTTCTACAAGCACTATAAATAGTTTGTTTTACATTAACCTCCTAGCAAGGGAGACGAAAAAAACAGCATATAATTGCACCTAAGGATTTAGGACTTTAAGAAATGAGGTTCGTGAACGAGTTTTTTTTTTTTTCTTGCAGTTTTGTCATGTATTGCTAAATTATTTTAGCTACAGTTTGATGGATTAGTATTAGACTGTGATGTGATTGACCTATGCTCTTATTAAGTTCTTATTTTAGGTTTAGCAAATCAACTTTTATTTAATGTTTGTAGTTTTGTAGGAAGTATAGCTGGTCATAAATTGAATTGATGGATACTCTTGTCAATAGGGATAGGAATGGATTAAGCCGCTCGTCGAAAACTTATAGTCTAACTTATTTAATATATAATTTGTCTTGATTTATTTATTAAAAAGTTTAAGTTTAAACTTTTGAAAAGACTTATTTAAATAAAAAGGTCAGACTTAAACTTTTAAATTTTTTTTCAGATTTATTAGATCAGCTCAATTAAATAATTATATTATTTTATAATTTATATTTATTTCTAACAATTTAAAATAAATATAATTGTTCAGAAAAATAATATATATATATATATATATATATATATAAAATATGTAATGTATAACATAATTTAGTATTTATATTTTAATAATATAATAATTATAATTATATTATTAGAATATTTAAGATAAATGCACAACTTGAAGTAATCACATTGAAGATTTGATATCTTGCTCAATGACTGATAATTATTTATTGAGTTATACGTTTTAGTCTCATTTTTTATAGTCTCATTTTTTTATTTTTTTTAATAATAAATATCTTAATTGTTAACTTGACATTTATGAAGCTATTTATGTATTATTTTTTTTGCTAAACATAATATTTAAATATAATTATTTATCATATATTTTGTATTTTACTAATAATAGACTTTTTGGCTTGTTAGCTCATTAGTTACTAGTTTATTTGCCTAATGATCCATTAAATTTAAATTATTAGTATTATTTGAAGACTTTATTATTAAATAGGCTACTAAAATAGACTATTGAGCCAGATTAAGTTTCTAAAAAAATATAATCAAACCTAAAAATTTGACCTATATTAGGTTATAGGCCTAAGTTTAGACTTTAATTTTATATAGTAAGTCAGGTTTATTTAACTTTCAATCTAATTTATTTCTATTCCTACTTGTAAATTTAAAAAATATAAGGTGAATTGTACTTCTTATTTAATTGCCTTATCCTTTGAATTAATGACTATATAATTCAATAGTTTTCTAATCTTGTGAATTGTTTGAACCTCATCAATCTTTTTTATATAATTTCAATTAAGGTATTAATTGTGTATTAGATGAGTTATTTTAATAGAATTCAATTTTAAATCATAAATAAATTGCTTAGTTAAATAAATATTGATATCTCAAATGGCAATTTGGTGAAATCTAATCACAATAACTTTGGTGCCTATTAATGTAAATTTTTTTACACTCTCAAGAATATACCATAGATACATTTTTATATTAATTATTAAAAATTAACAAGTTTTTATGATCATATAACAATTTTTGAATAGATGTCAGTGTAAATTTTTTACTCTATTTGTATATTTAAATTAAATTATTTATTTAATTACATTTTTTATTTCGTTTTTTCTTTAGTCATTTAATTATTAAATTTATAATCCTCTTCAATTTTAATAACTTCAAATTAATTTAAATCAGTAAACTAATACATATTAAAATTAATTCTTACAAGAAACAATAATCTACTTACACTGTATTACATTTTTTTGGAATCATTACAACTGTTGTAGGCCTAACAAGACATCCTTAAAGAGACAATACACGTCAAAAACATGCTTTGTAATTATTTCCTTACAATAACTACAATTAAATTCAAATTGAACTTAACAACAAGACAATTTTTCAAGGCGCTAGAAAACACCTCAAAGGATCAACTCACAAAAGAGCGCCCCCCCCCCCCCCCCCTCCCCTTTTTTGGGGTACATGTATCAATAAAAAAACATACCCACATAAACACACATAATTTATAATCCATTTGTTTTATGCCCTCTAATTGGCTCTCCTACAGTGCCTTCTAATCTCTCCTTTTGACCCAGTCAAAGGTTTTATGTTTCCCATCTTAATCATTGCTGTAACAAAGTCAGATGCAAAGGCCCTTGGATTATTGCTGTAAGCTCTAACCAATGAATCAGTAGATCCTCCATTGAAGAGTACTTGATCAGAATGAAGGAGACCCTTTTTGCTAATGAGGTTCTTGTAATAGTTGTTGTCAAAATGGTTTGGAGTTTTGAAGTCTAGCACTGCTACATTATTGTCTTTTATTGAGCCACTAATCCTTGGACAGTTCCTCCTCCTTGCATTAGCAAATAAACTGTTAATGTTTGTGTCATTGTATACACGATCTCTGAAAGTAACACACCTTGCTTTCCCAATTGTGTGGGCTCCTGAAACCACAAAGGAAACATCAAATAAATAGGAGTACTCTAATCTCAAGAACATTTGTGACATAAAATGTTTAACTAGACACTAAATATGAAAGATAATTGAACCTAGTTGAACATTTCTTTTTTATAAATAGAGTATAGTACAATTGATCATGCACTAATAAATTTGATAACAATTTTTTATGTTTGAATTTCACCACATAATACTGGTCAAATAATAAGTATATTTATTAATCTAGTGTATAAATTGAATACGTAACATGAATATACAAATAATGAAACACTCAAGGCAGAGTGATAGGCTGCAAGCTGAAAATGATATATAAATGGTGTGCTTTATTTCTTTGTTTCTTGTTTTTGACTGTGGAAACATTCAAACATGGCCAATCAATAGTTCTTATATTTTCCTAGTTAATTAAACATGCTTGTCTTTTCACTTTACTCTTTCTGTTTAGCAATCACATGGCTTATAGCTGAGAGAAATACACGACATGCAATGTACGTGGTTGTTCAAATGTCACATCCAAGTTCACAGAATCCACCATATGTGTTGAAATGATGAAGGACGATGTTTCTTGAACTATTAAAAGTGGCTTTTTTATATTTTTTTGATTAAGATGTATTATTTTTAGAGATAAATGTGGATATAGAAAAAGAAATAAGTAAGATAATAAAGATAAAAAAATATACAATATTAATTTTTAGTTATTTTAATAACGAAATTAAATTATTAAGGAAAAGCCACTCGATTGTAAAGAGTCGGCCCATCTTCAAAATATATTATTTCAATAATATATTAGTAACAACAAAGACTGTCCCATAATGGATGAAAGAAGATAGATAAAAGCCAAGCTAGAAAAAGAGAAAAGGACATATACCAGACAGGGCAACCATGTCCTTGGCAGAGAGCCCTTGAGCTTGAAACCTTGAGATAAGGTTGCTTAGGGTAGAAAAGGGAGATGGGATCACACCACTGCTTGCATCCTTGAAACTGGCTGTCTTGGAATCCCTTCTTCCAAGTTTAACCTTCCAAAAAGGCCCTCCAAGCTGCATGATAAAATTGAATCAATAAACCAGAAGAATAAATCAATGTTATATATCTATTTAGTGAGAATAGTTTATATTTTAAGACATACTTTTAAAATTTAAACTGTACAATTATACATAAATGATTTAAGTTTAAAAGTCAGTTGATAGGCACGGTATCACTTAAAAAAGTTATATATAAGAAGACCCTTTTGTGAAAGAAACCAGTTTTTTCGAATTTGTTCAGAAATAGTCCTGAAATTCAATGTTTATTATATAATTACATAAACATATACACGTGTGTGTATGTATATGAATATATTGGTTTTGACTCACAATTGCAACAGAGTCACGAGCAGCAATAGCTACAACATCAGCACAAGACACTACTCCGGGGCATACAGCCTCCACCTTAGACTTGATGGCATCGATGACCTCAAAACCTCTCAAAGATTTATTGTTGGGTGGTGCAGTCTTCTCTCCTTTGGAGGAGGAAGTGTCATCAAGCAGTACTGATCCATCACAACCCTGTTTCCAATTATGTAACAACAAATAGTGGTAAGTTGGACACTGAAAATCACTTCAACAAGATGGTGACTCTACTGAAATCCAATTGATAGGCATAAAATATTACTTAGGAGGAACATGCGGATAACTGTATATAAAGTATTAGCAAGTATGTGGATAATTGAACAAGTTGAAAGTATTCATTCTTAAGACAAAATAAAATCAATGTATATCAAGGGGCAATGAGACATTTTGTCATTCAGTCTTTTGCTTAAATGGTATATTAATTGGCATCGTTATGTGTATTGTGTCAAATTAATGTATTGTGCAAAGTAAATTAATGAAAATAAAAATGGCAGTACGAATATATAAGAAAGATTTTACTTGTATATAAAATACTTAATTTGTTTTAAATACAGTGTAATATTATATGATGACTCAAATTCGACTAAGAATATTTAAATATATTATTAAATTCATTCTACTAGATATTCGGACCTATGCTCTTAGGGCCGAAAAACGTGTCCTGAAAAGAAGTGGTGCATGTATGACCATGGAAGCATTTGGATAAGAATATTTTTACTTCATTTTTTTTATTATGCTTGAAAGGTGTCATTATTGGCGAGGTCACATCACCCAATTAGACATGTTGAAAGAGATAGAAACTTATAAAGAAAGGAAAATACGTATAAATATGGTCTAGAACATAACATGTAAAGAGCATAATATTACACTATTAAACACTTGAAATTTAATAAGACGTGTAACATTCTTAGAGGAAGAAATATTATGTGAACGATGTGAAATCTCAACATTGAAAAAATGTTTTGTTTCGATTTATGATCACATGATCTAGCCCATTGGATGCTAAAAAGAACTTCTCTCGATAATAGTATATGGTACGATCAGTTTAGATAAACTATCAAAAAATATTTATTCAAGAAAAAAAATGAATTTCTTTTTATAAATTAACATTAACTTATGTATTTCATTTTTTAATAAAGCTTTTTTATTTAACATTTTTTAAAGTTAAAATGTGTAACTTAATTATATATTTTTTAAAACTAAATTTATTAAATTTTTTATTTCTTTTTTCATAAGTATTTATTAAAAAATGATCTAATCATAAGTTAGCCTATATAACTAAACAAAAGTAATAAAAAACTTTAGAACTTAGGTTAGGAATAATTTACATTGACAAAGCAGTCATGAAAGAAGAGGCGAAGGAGAGATGCTCCCATGCGAGGTTCTTTAGCCACAGCAGATTGAACAACTGATTTTACAGCATAGAAAACCTTGGGACATTTCTTAGCATAGAAGTTCTCAGAGAGTTGAGCCGAAGAACTCCCGATAAGCAAAAACATGCACAAAGCTGTAGAGAAAATGGTTGTTGAAGATGAAGATGAGAAGGGAGAATATCGAGAAGAAGAAAGTGCCATTTTGCCAAGTAAAGATGGATGGTCTTAGAGAGCATGGAGGGAACACGCTACAATATATAGAGAGAAAGTGTGACGCAAAGAGGGTGTGTGAGATGGCAACTCATGCTCACCTAATCATAAAGAACTAGACAAATTAGTGCATGGCACAAAACATTACTCTAAGTCAGGAAAATGTGGATTGAATTGACTGATTGAATGGGATAAATTTTGTAAATTAATAACAACTTGTTTTATATTTTGTAATTTGGGAAACACAAGGTATGGTGAAATGAACTTTATCAGAACATTAGCTTCCATGCATTTGTCATTATTGAAATTGTAGGGTCGACGTTTGTTTGGCTGCTTACGATTAAAGAATATGTCCTTAGGTTGACTATTCAAAAGTTGTAAAAGGACCATGCTATTTGTTTATTATATTATACAACAAAGAGAAATGCTACTTGTATTGCGCAAGATGTGCTATTATATAATATCTAATAAACTAATTGATGAAAATGTGATGATGAACAAAATCGAATCTTAACCAGCTAAGATATATTGTGCCCCACTTATTGGCAAGTTGATTATGAAGATGCCATGCAGGCTCAGGCAAGATAGCCTAGAGAGCTCGACAATTCATGAAGTTACCCTATCAAAATTGCTGCATTTTGTTGTAAGAATAAAAATATATATTCACTGTTGCAGAAGTATTATTTGGGTCTTATCCGCATCAATCATCATCATCATTTAACGTTCATTTCATGAATACATTATAGAAACCAGTGGCGGAGCTTCAATTAAAATCTTAAGGGCATTATAAGTTCATAGAAAGATAATGAAAATTCGTTGCTTGTTCATTGTTTGCATTGTTGTTTCAGTGCTTACACTAAAACACCAGCATCAAGGTGTTGTGGTGCTAATCTTCCAACCATAGCAATCCCACGAAACCTACCACCCATTAGCATCTGTTAATATTCATCTGAGTTTTGCTATGTTACCATTAATTAATTCGCTAGTTTTCTGCCACACGTTTTTATTATTAGAAGTAGAGCATCAGAAATAATTTTGGGTAGCATCTTTGGGTGCATGTGTTAATATTCGCAATTTATTTAAAAGATAGTGACTGATTCATAAGTTTTTTTGAATAAAAAAATTGAGTAGATTACACCGGAAGAAAATCTTCTTCAATGTTTTAAAACAGGTGAAATCAAATACTATCACAAGTTGTTTTTAGAAAGAATAATAATCTAGCTCTTTATATTAAATCATCCATTTTGTCATACACTTCTCTCTCATCTTGATCCTTATGTTTTTTTAATATAAATATTATTGTGAGAAATATTTGTAAAAATAACTACTCTTTTGAAAATATCTTATTTAGTGTATCATATTAATCTTTTCAGTCAATATTTACACGCATAGCTTGAAAGAAAAAATATAAATAAACGATAATTTCACGTATATGCTCTTACAAATTTGCACATTAACCACAATATGTGAATATTGTTCTTTAGAGCGTAATGTTATATTTACAAAGAATAATCTTATAAACACTTTTTATCATTTTTGTTTTTTCTTTATTTCTATCACATTATTTTTATCTCTCATTTCTTCTCTCCCAAACTGTAGAAATTAGAAATATGGTGTGATAATAGAATTATTCTTACCCTCATTATTCACTAGAATAATACCTTCTTTTCTACGTATTGATTCTTATGTAAGATTCACATACATGTTCCCTAAAAGAAAAATATCCTAATCATTAGCAAAAGTTAAAATGATACGTATATTACATAAAAAATTTACCGTGCAAGAATATGGATTATATCTTTAAATGCGTAACATTTTTTGAAATGAAATAATAATGTATCTCTATATACGAAATTAAATCATTTATCACCTTTCTTTTATTCTCAACTACTTTTTTTTCAATGAAAAATATAATATTATTATTTTTTAATTAATCATGTCTCTTGCTTAAATATAACGAAGATTTGGTTTATAATAAACGGATGATCAACAAAAGAGTGATACATCATAAAAAATTAATAATATCAGATTATGAGTTAAATAATAAATACAATATTTTAATATTATCTAATCTCCAATATTTTATATTCCATAGAAATAATGCTCATCTATTGCTTCATTAAATCTCAACAACAACAAAAAACTTACATAACTCTTTAGTTTGTTTTAAAATTTTTGTCTTTTTTAGTTTTAATAAAAAATAAAAGAAAAAAGAAAAAGATAGTGATCAAATATATTTAAGAAAAAAAGAAGTATACAAACGAGTACTAATTCGCCAATTTGGAATGAATAATTCACGAGTTACAGTCAAAGTGGAATAGGAGGCTTTGCAGTGCACGCCACTGTGGTCTGTGGAAACTGTAAAAATAAATAAAGAAAACAAACTCTTCTTCACTCTTTCACGGACCTTAGCAGACATCACTTTTTGCAACCATGCCTGTTTGGGCTCTCTGTTTCTTTTTCTTTTTCTTTTTCGGCAAAAAAAAAATATTGTAATGAAATCCCTTTCTTAAATATTTTTCTTCATTGATGTTAATCTTGATGGCACGTGTCTAGGCTCCATTGCTTTGTAATGAAATACTGCTTTGGTCTTTTATGGAACACAAATGGAATAAAACGTTAAATCAGTAAGCGAAAATTTGACAAGAAAAGAAAGGGAAGCGAGTTAAAAAAATATTACGTACTTACACGTGAAAAAACATCAATCACCACTTTTTCTTTCCTCTCTCTCAGCTGTACTCTGCTATCTCTTTTTCTTCATAAAAGAAAATTCAAAATCAACAAGAAAAACACCTTTTCTGCTTAGATATATAAGGTGTCATCCACGTAGTTTCGTCATCAATAATTAACTAAACAATAATCATTAATGTCAGCATAATATGGAAGGGCTCCGACTCTTTTCGAAGGATACATTATAAGGTTTTGTTATTGTAATCTAAATATCCATTATTTTTTGCTGCAATGAAAACTAAACAAACACAGCCTTATTTGATTATATAAAATTGGCTGCAGTAACGTATGCATGCATCATTGAGTGTCGGCTGAAACAGCAACAAACCTCATCCATAGTTAATAGTTACGTGTCAATTAATTTCTTTAGTTATCCATAATATTGTGACACATGGTTTATATATATATATATATATATATATCCCATCACGCGCGTTTAATAAATATAGGTTTTTGTATGCATACAGTTAATTAGTGTAAACCAAATGAGAATTTAAAATAAAAGATGATATATTTTAAAGTAATGTGCTTCGTGGTTTGCAATAGTCAGCACAGTAGAGTTGTTAGGATAATTAATTATAAGGGTGTTTTTCCCATTTCAATAATATTTATTGTTCCTATTATTTAATTCAGTTAGAAGAATTTTTGCGAGCAATTCCAGTCAAAGAAAGGTAATACAAAAATGATAGCAAGCCTTGACTTTAAAAGATAAGATAGCTGTAGCGTGGACACTAACGTAAATCTGTCTTGCCAATAATATAGTAGAGATAATTTAATTTAATTTAATTTGCGCTTAATACTACGTGTAAAGACATATAACTGCACTTGCATATTATTCTAAACTTTAATTTGATTATTGTATGCTACACACAAACTTTGATATTAGTCTTAATATTTATATGAAGATAATATTTGAAAAATTGGGTACAAATTTACATTTAAATTCTTTTATGTTATTAAATAAATGATATATAATCATGTAATAAAGAGAAAAATTATTTTTTATTAAATTTAATTAAAGAATCAACAATTAATCACAATGAATCTATACTTAATAATATAAGAGGATATAAATTCTGTAAAATTAATATCGAATATGGTGTCTTTATCTTATTATTAGATTTCTGTCTTTATCAAATTAAGGGAAGATGGCTTAATTGGGATCCCTATCTAATACTATATATTTAATACTTGGAGCATTAATGTTGATTTATCATCAAAGAAAATGAAAGTAGGGCAGAAAAATCAAATCTGTAAAGCTTATTTCACGTGAAAATTATGGGTTAGTTAAAAAGTTGCCAGCTCCATATGAATTTGACTAAATTGCACAATAATTTCAAGGAGAAATTGTACCTAATCATGATTTATCATTCCAATTACATTTCTCCCTTTAAATTCTTAATTTTGGGCTATGTAATTCACGCATATATAGGCATACAATTATTAATCAATGGCCTTTTGTCAATCAAAATCTTCATATAAAATGAAATCCGAACAATCAAGCAGTTTCACAAACAATTAATTTAAATTAGTGAGTTTCTTTTACTACAAAGATATTATTTAATTAAAATAAAATTTAAATTATATATATATATATATATATATATTACTTGACAAATCTAAATTTAAGAAATTTTGATCAAATAAAAATATAAATATTTTTGTTATTAATACTAAATTATAAAATATAAAAATTCAACATTTAAATTAAATTTAAATAAAAAATTAAATACAAAATATAAGAAGAATACATAACAAAATAAAAATTATTCCTAAAATTATTCCCATTTATAAATAAGAATTTAAATTCAATATATAGATTTTGATAAATATAAATAGGTTTAAATTACGTTAGCTTAAGCAAGTTGAAAACCAGTTAGTAAATATCAATAATTAACCTTTAATTTGACATTTATATGAGATTAACTCTAATGTATTATTGATGTAAATTTTTTTAATATTATTACAAAAGTCAATAATTTTTATTGACATGAAAATTCATAATAAAATGACTCTAAAAAAATGTTACACCATTAATTCATTCTGTGTAAGTTTTATTTAAATTTTTATAATTGTCTTTATATATAAAGATTAACTCAAAAGTTAGCGTGAAGTATAAAGATAAAAAGAAAGCATTTAAACTTGGTAAAACTCAAATTTGAAGTTAAGTTATTTTAATAAATATATTCAACTGAAACACTTTTTCTCAAACCATATTTATTCAAGAATGACCAACAATATTAAGGAGTACATGCCCTCTCAATTTAAAAAAAAAAAATTTATTATTTTTTATTTTGATCTAATTATTTAAATAATTTTTCCTGTAAAGTAGTACTATATATTACTCCTTCTGGTTTTTTTTATAAAAAATAAAATAGAATATTTTTTTGATTCTTATTATAGAAAATAAATGATAGATTCAAAAAATATTAATTATTAATTTTTTTATATCCTTAGTATCATTAATTATATAAATTACTAATTATAATATTTAATATCATGAATATTTTTAAAATAAAATTTATATTTATAAAAAATATAAATAACTTAATTATTTTTTTATTCTAGAGATTTAATTTTTTATTTCTTGTAAAAAGGATGGAGGTAGTATCTTGCTTTTACTTTCTGAATATGTAGTTTTTATCACATCGTTAATCCATCTGAGCAGAGATTAATGCTGTGTTTGTTTGATCATTTATTTATGACCTGCATGGTTTATGAGAAAACGGAAATTTTTACACGATTTTCAATATATAAAATATCTGTTGAAATGCTGTCTTCTCATGGTATAAAACTCCGTTCCAATTCTCCCAAACAGGCTATCAATCTTGAGTACAAAGGTTACAAAGCCAAAACGTGAAAGCAACAAATTTTTATCCGTATAAACCTCATTATATGTACAAACAAATATACACTAATGCTTTATTAGGACAAGAAGAACGAAAATAGAAAAAGATAGGCAACAATTAATAATTTTTATTCAATTGAAAATAAAAAATAAAAAAAGGGTAAAAAAGGATAAAAATTTATTTTTCTTATTTTTTAATGTAAGTTTTAGTTTTCTTTGCATAAATCCATATTTCTTTCTTATTTTTCTTATCTTGCTGGAGTGCCTTTCTATGTTTCCGTTTGGTCAACTGTGCCAAACAGAACATAGCAGGATATGAATAAAAAGAGCTTTGGCCACCAAAGTTAGGACTCGTAAAAGCATATGATGCTAAAACTCACATGAGATTTAAAAAGGACAAGTTAGTAAAGTTGAAGTCAAATAATTGGAAAGAGAAAAAAAAAAAAAAATCAATTAAGAGGTAAGAAAATATATCGGAGAAAAGGATGAGAGTGACTAAGAACAGTTATACAAGAGGAGCTTTCTTTTATCTTTCCAATAATTTATTTAATAATAATTTTTATTGTAAAAAATACGTTTTAAATAAAAAATATATTTATCATCTTGTAAAAATATTTAATATTTTCTTTATTTACTAATAAAATTATTATAAACATAAAAGTGAAAAGATTTAAAATTATTCACATGAGAGATATTTGCTACTTAAACAATCCACAGTGCAGTGTATGTTCGATACAAAATTTCTATTTAAATCTTTCATCAATTTTATTACATTTTGATTTTGGTTTGAATCACTATTTTAAAACATATTATATTGTTTATCTTGTTTATTTTTATCCAATGCAAAATTTCTATTCTTGCTACTTAAAACTATTATATAAACTTCATTCTTCAAGGACGGTAATTAACTTCACGAGAAGAGGCTGCTTCAATCACATACCAACATTTGCTTTTGTTGAGGCTGAGGAGAAAAGTCCCTCAAACTTGAATTCCAATCAATAAAAAGTTGCTTCAAACGTGGGATTAACTTTAATAATTCTATAAACGCAATCATTGATCGCTTGTCTGCGACAAAGACAATTATTGAACAGATTTGACATTTTAACAAATTACACTTTGGTAGTTTAAAGGAGAGAAAATCCATGGAGAAAGTAATTTGCATCTACCTTTTAGGCATTTCAACATTGAAATAAATAGTTTCAACAATTGTAATAATTAATGTGCTTTTATCATCTAATGCCTCACCTGCATGTGTGGTCATTGTTTTAACAATTTTGTTTAGTCAGGAAGCAAGTAGAGAATAACATATGTGACTAAAATGTGTAATAATGGCAATTTATTTATAAATTCACCATTCTTATCTTGGTCTTCAAGTTTAATTTTTAACAATTCGTCGTATTTGGTTGTCGCATGCCAGAGGGGGTAGAAGAGAAGCAATTGGTTGCTATCACTTCGTTATCGAGGTACCCTTTGGAGTTTGAAAACTTTCACATATTATATGCTTATTCCCTCAATTCAAACAGCACTGTGACAAATTAATGAGCTGGAGATCTGTGCTCTTAATCTAACTCATTTTCATTTACTTTAATTTATTGAAATAAAAAGGGATAGAAAAACAAAGTATTCTACATCTTCGTCCCACTTAGTATAGCATATATATTAATTGATCTACATGACAACTTTCATCATCGTAGTATTAATTAAAAATTGCCTTGGACTATTACCATTCCAATAACAGCAGGCACATGAGGTTGGCCACTTCCACTCTACCAAATACCAACTCTTATATTGCTATTTTCTATTAAAAAAATACATAGATGTTTTCCAAGACTACTGAAAAATAAAGGTCGACCTGCAGTTGTAGACCTAGGTTAATTAGGATAGATATGGATTTGTATGAAGAACTTGGACGCTCATGTGGAAGTTGGAATAATTGTTAACTTAGCAAATTTCAAACCTAGCTATTAAGCTAAGGTTATCTTATTGGAGGAATACATAGATATAATTTTCTTCCTGATTGAATCCAAATAAAAATTTTAAGACTAATTTAATACAGATACTCACTGACATATTAAAAAAAACACTGAATACGTTTCCTAGTTTCATTGTCTGCATTTTATAAAACATCATTTTATTCTAATAGAATTTCTCATTTATTGTTTTTCAAGTCAACATGATATATGTCGATAATATTTAACAACTTAATCATAGGGTAAAAAAAATCATAACTTTAAAGATAAAAGATCAGGTAAAAAAATAATAATTTTACGATAGTTAATTTTTTTAAATTAAAAAATTTAATTAAAATTTAAAATATTTTTTGTTCGTGAATTAAAATTATATTTGAATCATAGCTGTTGTTGGATATGAAGTTTGGGCCCAGTTCTGTAGACAAGACACCTATCTTTTGATCCATGACTTTAGTAATACTATTTCTTCAAATGAGTTCTATTACACACGTACCTGTGATGAACGGAGAGTTCATTTAATGTAAGGAGAATAACTTCAAATAAATAAATATATGTGTAAAAAAGACAATTAAAACTATATTTTAGACATTATCAAATCAATTACTTGTTACAAATTACACATTTAGTGGAGGTTTTGAGTGTCTTTATAGGAAGGGGTGGGGGGCAACCAATGCACACTGTCATATTGGGGAAATTGTCTTCTTAGTATGGTATTTTTTGGGCCATGTCATATTAAGGAAATATTAACTCTTTGATAATGAAAAATGCGAATTTAGCATTATGACCCACTGCAGTAACTCAACACTTTAGTAGTTTGTATTCAAAAGCAAATAACTAGTTCAACCATTAAATAAAATAATAATAATAATAATAGTATAAAATAGATAAATGTATATACTAAAATAGGTATCACTAATATTTTGATGCAGTGGAGGTGTGAGTTTTGGCCCCTTATCATGCATTTGTAGAGTGAAAATTTCTCAACAACACTTTTGATGTATATTTAAGATTTTGTGTTCAAATATACTATATACATATTATTCATATTAAAATGGATAATATACATAGTAACATGAATCGAACCAGTCATAAGTTTGGTTACCAATCTAACTGATCTGCCTAGCTGAATTTAATAACACTAATAATACTTCTTAAATTAAGTACTTTATTCTTTCATACATTGGTTCTATGACTATAATTAATATAATTCAATAAGTCTATGATCGCGTGAATTCTTTCAACCTCATCAGACTTTTTTATTCATGTATGCATCAAGGATTAATTGTATAGGTTTTAGAGGATTTATAAATCAAGAAATCAGATATGAGTTATTTAGATAGAATTCAATATTAAATCATAAATGAATTGCTTTAATGAATAAATATTGATTACGCACATGGAAACTTAATTGGTGAAATCTAGCCACAATATTTTTGCCCATCATTTGATAAAAAGAAATAAGTGTCGAAATAGTTCCTGATTTATTTAATTTCATTACTTAATTGTTGAACCGTTACAACTGTTGCAGGCCTAACAACACATCCTTAAAGAGAATTACATGTCAAAAACATGTTTTGTGATTAATTCCTTACAACAACCCCAGCAAACCTAAAATCAAACTAAACAACAACAAACTTGACAAGGGCGCGAGAAAACAGCTTAACAAATCAATTCATCACTAAAGAACTCCCCCACTTTTGGGTTACATGTGCACCAATAAAAAAACATATCCACACAAACAAAATTTATCAAGACAAAAAAACAAAATATCATAATTATAATCTATTTGTTTTGCCTCATTTAATTGGGTCTCCCACAGTGCCTCCTAATCTCCCCTTTTGACCCAGTTAAAGGTTTGATATTTCCCATCTTAATCATTGCATTAACAAAGTCAGATTCAAAGGCCTTTGGATTATAGCTGTAATGTCTAACCAGTGAATCGGTGGATCCTCCATTGAAGAGTACTTGATCAGAATGAAGGAGACCCTTTTTGTTGACGAGGTTCTTGTAATAACTGTTGTCAAAATGGTTTGGAGTTTTGAAGTCTAGCATCGCTACATTGTTGTCTTTTGGTGAGCCTATTGTTATTGGACAGTTCTTCTTCCTTGCCATAGCAAATAAACTGTTAATGATGGTGTCATTGTATATGCGAGATCGGTAACTTGAACACTTTGCCTTCCCAATTGTATGGGCTCCTGAAACCACAAAGGCAACATCAACTGAATAGGAGTACTCTAATCCAGGCTTGGCAGAAGACCAAGTATACTTGAGACTCCCAATGTTTATAGATAAAAAAAAGTCTAAAAGCTAATATTGATTGTTTTTGTTTATCATTTAAAAATAAATATTATAATATAATACGCATTTTGTTATTTATTATTGTAAATACTGAAAGAAAGCTAAGCAAAGCAACCAACATTGAATTATTATGAATATTAATTACATACTATGCATATAATTCTTATGAAACAATGTCAATAATCATGTTATTTCAGCGTTTAAATCTAAAATTAACAAAATATTACTTAACGTTAACAGTGTTTTGATAAATATTAAATAAATTGACTTTGATATTAATTAAAAAATTCAATAAATTTAATTATAATTATATAGTAAGATATTATGTATCTTAAAAATGCCTAAAATTAAAATCAATTTTAAATAAAATAATTACAATTTTAGTATGTCATTTTAATTAATTTAACAAAATATTTTCAAATTTACTTTAAGCTTAGATATAATTTAAGCCAGCCCCGATATAATCTAATATTAACCTCAATAACATTTGTGACACATATAAGTGTTGACAAGAGACTAAACTTGTTACGCAGTGAAAGCTAGTTGAAAAAGTGTCTTTTTTTGCATACATGCTGTATAATACATTAATTGATGCACTAATAAAATTGATAACTAGTTTAACATTTTTATATTTGAGTTTCACCGTGTAGTACTTGTCAAATAATAAGAGTATTCATCAATCTTGTTTATAATAAACTGAATTTGTGACATAAATATTACAAATAATGAAAGACTCTGGAGGTAGAGTAGCTAGTGGTTAGACTACAAGATGAAAATGATATATAAATGGCGTTCTTCTTCTTTGTTTTTTAACGGTGGAAACATTCAAACATATCCCATCAATAATGCTATCGTTTAATTTTCCTAGTTCGTTAAGCATGCTTTCCTTTTCACTTGGCTCTTTCATGCATGTTTAGAAGTCGCATGGCATTTAGCTGAGAGAGAGCATAACGTCATTAACATGCAATGTATGCGGTTGTTTAAATATCACATCCAGGTCTACAAATCCACAATCAATTGGATTGTGCACAGTCATCTCAATTGTGATTGTTGTACGATAAGGAATCATTTTAGTTGTTCCATTCATCTTTGAGATGTATTAATTTTACATAAAAATATATATAAAAATAAGAGAGAAAAATAATTATACATACGATATCAATTTTGTATTAATGAAAATTAATAATATTGTAAACAATAAATATAGTGAGTGTCATATAATTGAAAAGAGACGAGAGAGAAATGCCAAATTATAAAAAAGAGAAAAAGACATATACCTGATAAGGCAACCATGTCCTTGGCAGAGAGGCCTTGAGCATGAAACCCTGAGATAAGTTGGCTAAGAGTAGAAAAGGGAGATGGAAGCACACCACTGCTTGCATCGTCGAAGCTGGCTGTCTTCGAATCCCTTCTTCCAAGTTTTACCTTCCAAGAGGGCCCCCCAAGCTGCATCATCAAATTGAATAAACCATGTGAATAAATAAATAAATTCAGGTCCCAATTTACCAAATAAAATCATAAATATTTCAGGACCCTTTTATGAGCAACCAATTTTCTGAAATTTGTTTAAGAATTCATTCATATATATAATATATATGTATGTATGTATTAGTTTTGAACTCACAATTACAACAGAGTCACGGGCAGCAATGGCTACAATATCAGCACATGACACTACTCCGGGGCAAAGTGCCTCCACCTTAGACTTGATGGCATCAATAACCTCAAAACCTCTCAAAGAATTTTTGTTGGGTGGAGCAGTCTTCTCTCCTTTGAAGGAGTAAGTGTCATCAAGTAATACTGATCCATCACAACCCTGTTAGCAAGCAATTGGTAAGTTGTATATAGAGAGAGGCACTTTATAGGACAGAACAGTGACTTCACAAAAATTTGATTGACAGACATAAAAAATTACTTTGAAGGAAGCATTTCTTTGCTACATGAGGTACATGTTTAAAGAACACCAAAGTTAAATATAAAGTAGTGGAAGCACTACAAAATATTGATATTTACTGTACTTTAATGTTGGATTAGCTTTGTTAATATATATTTTTTTTAACAAAAATAAAATTGTTTTTATAAACATTTTGAGTTTATACTATGATGTATTATATTGATAAATATTTTTTATGTAAATATACATTCAATATATAAATATCAAGGGGCAATAAGACATTTGTAATTCAAACTGTTATTTCTTGTTAAAAATAGGTTAAATACTCATTTGATTTAAAATTTGATAATTTTTTTTATAAATACAATATAATATTACACGACGACTCAAATTCGACCAATAACATTTGAATATTGTAAAAGTCATTCTACGAGTGGTTCGGGCCTAAGGCATGTTGGCCGAAACACCTATGTCATGAAAACAAGTGGTGCATATATAATGTTAATAACCATGCATGAAAGCATTTGGACAATTACATTTTTACTTCATTTTCTAAATTATGCTTGAAATGTGATATAGGTATTGTCACATCATCCAACAAGACTTGATGAAAGAACCAGAAACTTAGAAAGAATTAAACAAAAATATGTATAAATGGTCAATAACATATGTAACAAAAAGAACATAGTATTACACACTTTGTAATTTAGTAAGATTATCTGTATGCAACGGCTTACGTTCCTAAAGAAAAAGGAATGTGTATGAATGATGTGAAATCTTGTCTTCGAAAATTTTCTTGCCAACGAAAGTTTTATTACAATTTATGACATGAGCTAGTCCACTGGACACTAAAATGAATTATCAGAACAGTAAATGAATAAGTTAGATTCCATTCTCAATGCTTAAATTTGATTTGTGTTAAAAAAAATAATCAAGTTTAACTTATTTATTTAAATAAACTAGGTTTAAAACTTGAGCTTAGCCTGATTAACAATTTTAAAATTTAGTATTTAAAGAATATTTTATGTTAAAAATCAAAGTAAAATAATAATAAAATATAATGTTATACGCATAATGACTTAAGGTTAAAAATAATTTTTTATTAAAAAATAGTATATATATTTCTTTAAAAACTACAGTCACTTATTTAAAATATAACTCTTAAACATTAAAATTAAGTAAATATTGTCAATATTAAATTTGTAAAATTTGAGCTTTAACATATTTAAATAATCAAATTTAACTTAGTCGAGTATTTAATAAATTAAACTGAAATAATTTACGAGCAACTAAAGAAAAGTAAAAATTTAAGGAGTAAAATACGTTGATAAAGCAGTCATGAAAGAGGAGGCGAAGCAGAGACGCTCCCATGCGAGATTCTTTAGCGACAGCAGATTGAACAACTGATTTTACAGCATAAAAAACCTTCGGACATTTCTTAGCATAAAAGTCCTCAGAAAGTGGAGCCGAAGAACTGCCTATAAGCAAAAGCATGCCCAAAGCTATAAAGAAAGTGGTTGTAGATGATGATGTTGAGATGGCAGAATATTGAGAAGAAAGTGCCATTTTGCTTGTAAACTTAATTAGAAGAATATGCGATACAATATAGGGAACATGCTAATCAATTTATAGGGAAGCATGACACAGAAGGACGTTGTGAAATGGCAACTCAAACTCACCTAATCATCAAGAATTAGACAAATTAATGGGGTATTTGAGGTTTAGTTTATATTAAATTTGAGATAAAATATCATCTAATTTTATTATATGATGATTCGTAGGAATGAAATTAATTTTTATATTTACTGGATACGCTAAAAAAACAATAATAATAAGTAGAGTATATGTTTGCTTAATAGGTTTGAATTTGGATATACATAATTATATATCTGTAAAATTTGATACCTACAGATATTATAGTACTTATATCCCTTTACCGTCACTAAAATTAGAAAAATAATTATCTTATAGTTAGATATATAATATATTATAATTTAATATTTTAGATAAATAGTTTTATTAGACTATTTATAAAATAAACTTTATTTTATAATAATATTTATATTTTATCAGTTTGTAAAAAAATATTTAAAGATGTATTTTAATTAAAAAATTGTGAGTAACAAATATGAAATAAGATAAATAATTTTTTAAAATATGTGTATAAGGATAAATACTATAATACTTTATTTAAGCCTTATTTATTATCATTTCTAAAAGTTTGGTTTGAAAAAAATAAAATAAAAGTTAAACAAATTTATTTCAGTTTTTGTTATTTGAATTGGATTGATGGTTTTAGCTTTTGTCTTTTATAGTTTTTTTTTTATGTGACAACACTTTATTTTTAAGCCAATGAAAAAAATGTTTTATCAACTAATTAAAAGTAGAGTTGCAAACTAGTAAAATATGGAATTCATAATACACATATTAAAAGCTTCTTTAGATTATTAAATTTTCTCACAAATTATAACTTTTTAAAATAAAAATATTTTATAAGAAAAAAGCAAAAACATATTTTTAATAAAATAAATTTTAAATTGGTATTTATTGAAATTAAAATAAAATTTTAATATTTTTGCAGTTTATTTTAAACATAAAAATAAAAAATAAAAAATGGATCAAATTAAATAAAAATATAAAATTTAAGATTTTTATTTTCCTATTAATAAAATATTATCACTGGATCTAACTTTTTAAATAATTAAATTTTTATTTAAGAAATAAAAAATACGTAATAGATGATTAAGATTATTATTAACTTGGCGAAGTGAATTAAGTTGATAGCTTGTCATTTGTCCTCAATACTGAAATTCTATGGCAGATATCTGTTTGGCTGTTAGCCTGTTATGATTAAAAAGAATATGTGCCGAGTTTGACTATTCAAAAGTTGCCTAAACCCTGTCCTATTTTTTTATTATATTTATATTATATAACAAAGATAAATTTTGTATAAAATTTAATGGATAATTAATAAAATTTTATAAATAAAATACGGATATTAATATTTATTACTTGACTCGTGATTATATTTTATAAGTAGAATGTAGTTTTTGTAAAATAAATTTTAATTAATTTAATTTTTTATTTGTAATGTTTTTTATTAGGAATTAAATCTTTTTTAATTATATTTTTTAATCAAGTTACATGTTTTAATTTTAACTAATATAACAAATATGATTCACACATATATATACCTAATAAATAAGAATATAAATATTAAAATTACTATTGATACAAATATAAATTTAAGTACAAATATTTTTAAAAAAAATATAATTATAAAGATGAATGTTATAACATTCTGTGGCGTCTAATTCATTACCATTCCTTATCTTAACCGGGTAAGATCTATTATTATACCTACATTTTGGCAAGTTGACGATGAAGATGCCTTAGCTGAGGCAAGAGAGTCAAGAAAGCTCAACAGTTCATAAAGTTACCCAATCAAAAATGCCTGAATCTGATATAATTAATAAGACTACAAATCTTGAGTTTTGTGTTAAGTATTATTATAAATATGTTGTTAAGTGGATCATGATGTAATTTTCAATCAAAATTTACACACTTTTGGATGGAAATAAGAAAAACAATGGTGTAAAGTATGTAAGCTCTAATAAATTACTTCATCAAATTCTCTAAACCTGTAAATTTAACATTCTTATAACAAATTCTTAAATATATACTTTTTATAATTCTTTTTTTTTTTTTCTGTTTTGATCATATTACTTATCTTATTTTATATTTTTTTCTCACTTTTAGCCTAAATTATAAGTATTGCTATAAAAGTGGTGTTAAAATAAAATTTTGCTGTTCACTATAAATGCTATTTTTACATTATCCGTAGTTCTTTTTATAATTATTGATTTGTACTAGAATTCACAAACATGTTCTCTAAAATTTTATTTGCAAGTCTGCAAGGAAAAGAGAGAAAGAGTTTAGAAAAAGAAAGAGAAGAGGGAAAAGAAAAGGAGAAAGAAAGAGATTAAACCATTTCTTTGATTGGATATTTAATATTGAGAGGAGAGGTTAAATGATATTATTATATTTTATATTTTTATAAAAAATAAAAAAATAAATATATTTTTTTAAAAATTAATAATTTTAAAATTAATATTTTTATTTTTTTATATTTTTTTGAAAAAGTTTTCACTTAAAAAATTAATATTTAAAAAATAAATAAAATTCTAATAATGAAAAAAATAAAAAAGTCAGAGAGAAAATTTTATAAAATTTCATATCAAGAGCACTTAAAAACTAACAGTTAAAAAGACTTTGAAAGATTTAAAAAAATCTTTAAAATTTTCTCCTTCTAATTAACAACTCATAAATTAGAGTTAATCTTTCTTTTTTTTTTTTCTTAAACTCAAGTCTTAAACATACTCTAAAAAAAAAAAGTTGTTAACTTTAATTTGTAATATTAAATTTAATAATTAATAAAATTTTATTAAAAAAGTCGTATTGATTGATATGACATGGTAGTGAGCAGTGAATGACTCTTTGTCAAGTGAACATGGGTATGGTTCAAACTTTCTCATGTGTGCCAATTGGATTTTTTTTTGCTATCTAGTCCTTAATGATAATTTTTTTACAGACACTCATGAATAAGAAAACTGCATTTCAATCCTTTTCTTTGATTTGTTAGAGATGTTGTAATGTGGTCTTGGGTGATCGTTAGTGTTCTCTGTGATTGATGGTGGCAGAGAAAGGTATTGCGATGATCTAATGCAAAGGGTACTCCATGAACCATTAAATGATGATTTCAATGCAGCACACACAAAAAACCTTGTGTGTAGTCAAATTCATAAGGGATGGAATTGCAAATCATTATAAAAACCTTATTTTTAAAACTGTAAATGACTAATAAATGGATGCATCCTAACCATTGATTTTAACAAATATGTATCCTACGATGAAATTTACTGGTTCATGCGAGGAACTTTGAACATGGTCCATGTTAGATAAAACCTAACAAAACAATCCAAGTTTAAGAATAGAATGAATGAGAGAAGTGACGTGGGAATGGACGCAGAGGCAAAGGGGTTAGAAGCTTCTCTGCACCAATTGCTTCATCGTCACCACCACAATTCTCTCATCCTTGCCCATCACACAGGTATCTTTCCCCCTCCTTCAAGTTTCGATTTTGTTTCCTTTCCCATTCCTAACACCAAGTTTTTCCATGTGGGTATGCAGAGAAAGCCAAGAAGGATGCAATAAGAAAAGCCGAACGCGTCTCTGATCTGTTGGTGGAAGCCGTCAATGGTGGGGTCCAAGATTCATTCATCAACCAGAAGCGAATTGAGCTCGAAATTCGAACTCTCTCTGCCACCATCACAAGGTTCATGAAGCAAACCGATCAATGGCTTGCTGCCACTCATGCTCTCAACACCGCTCTCAAGGTACTACTACTCACTTCTTATCATTCATATGTGTGTGTACAATGTGCCCCCATTGTTTTTATATCAATCAATGTGTTGTATTTACTGTAATTTGAAATGTGTTTCATTTTAAAATTTAATGTATTTATTATGTGTTGTACATTGACATGGCTTTGGTTAGTTTGTGTGGATTGGGAGGAAAATATAACGAAACAACAACCTAGATTATGATTATTCGGGTGCCATTTATTTGTAAATGATTATTGTTGTTGTGATTTTTTTTATTAGGGTACAGGTTAAGGGCTGTGATTGACATGCCTACTCTTGAATTTATTGTAATTGGGCTGATAAATTGAACTTAAGTAATCCTAGACTGTGATGTTTCTTCTTGCCAAATATTCATTGTGCTTTAGATTAGTGACACTGTTTTTGAGTTTCCTTTTTTCGCATTTTTTAATTTATGAAACATTTGAGAGGTTTGGTTCTATGGTTAGTAAAGGTCCCTGTAATTAAGTTAGTTGTAATTTTAAGGTCGATGGTGGAAATAGGCTTCAATCTGGTAGCAGAGTGACCATACGATAAACAGTTTACTACAATTGTTCTTTTTAGACTCCTTCTGCAGAATCATATGATTGAGTATAAAGATGGCGATGGGAGAAGATTAATGTTTACTGGATGATTGAATTTGGCATATATTATTGTAAGAGTAAATATATAATTTGATCCCCTAGAGTGAAATTTTGTTTATCTTTGATCATTGAAAGTTTCAGTTTAAATAATTTAGTCCCTGAATGTGTTAACTATACTATGGTCTTTTCCCTTACAGAAGATGGAAGCAAATGGAAGTGAAATATAAGAAAAATTAATATATTTAAGATTAGAGCAAACCAAATTATACACATCTACACTTTGAGGAATTTAGTTCTCAAAAAGGACTAAATTGTGAGCAAGTTAACATATTTGATGCCAAGTATACTAACCAAAGCTTTCAGGTTCAAAGGTAAACAGAGTGTCACTTTAAGGTACCAATTTGAATATTTACTCTTATTATAATCTATACTATAATAAGTTCTGTATTTTCTTTGTAGTACCATACCATGTTAATGGTCAAAGTCAAGTCATCTAAATGGTGCTCTATGCTTAACTTATTATTTAGTTATTGTTTTTATAAAATTTTCTTAGCTTATTATTAACTTTCACCTGCCCTCGTAGGAAATTGGAGATTTTGAGAACTGGATGAAGATCCTGGAATATGACTGTAAAAGTATCACTGCAGCTATACAGAACATTCACCAAGAGTGATCTTGTAGCTAGTTTTATTGCACATCACAATGTAATTCTAGTCCCCTTTGATTCATCATTTTTATTCTAGGAATAATACCCAGTATCATGTAGCAGTTTATTAGATGATCATTTGTCTTGTTTTTGCAAAGTAACTGGCTTGAAGTAGCAAAAATATATTGATTAATACAATCTTGATGATAAGTTATGTTTTTTATTATCAAGCTTCATGAAAGTTTAGTTTAAATGCTTTTATACTCACTGTAAAGGAGCACAGGAAAAAAAAAACAGATGCTTTGTCATTGTGCTCTTTCCAGAGTTTGGTGTAACTGGGTAGAGTATTAGTCCCTAATTTTTAGCAATAACTAACTTCCTCAACAATTTCTTTGTTTGGTAAAATTTACCCATGGATTGTTTAAGGGTGTGTTTAGATTAGATTTGCAAAGGAATTTGACCTATGTATTCTCACAATTCCCCCTCTCCCCTTCCCCTCCTTTCCTTTAATGTTTTCTTTGTAACAGATGGACCAAGGTTGTCAAACTTGAGAATCTATATAAACTCGTGGTTCATCAGTGGGGTTGAGTTGTAGTTCAACTTGTAAACTTGTATGAGATTACCGAAAAAAAAATAATATTTAAAAAATCTAATTGGGGGAAATGTTACTACTCAAGCAACATAATTCTGTTCATAACGTAGTTACATAACTTGGTTATTTAACTACAAAAATATTATGTACAATGCATTTAATAAGCTTAACTTTCGTACAACATCCCAAGTTCCCATTGTTTCAAACCATATTAGAAATCAACAAAACAGAATCATCATGCTAATAATTTAACTAAAGGCATAAGAGTTTACATATAAATGAGCACATAAGTGATATAACAGTTTACATATAACACTGATAAGTGATAACAGAACAGACTTGCAGAAAACGATTTGAACTTCAAGAGTCACTGTCTGGATGCCATGAATTTCTGGTTTTCAGAAACCGAACATGTTGAATTCTTTGGTCATGAATGTGCAGCTTTCATCATGTAACAAGCTTGATTTGGACAACCTTGTTTTCCTACTAGAATTGTAAACTTGTACAATTCCACTAGTTATCTTGCATGTTCGACAACTGTGATTTGTACACTTCCACTTTGTTCACTTTCCTTTCACAACTCTTATTTGATAGAAGATCAATCAAATTAACAAGCACGGGCTATTAACCTTAAAAAGTTAAACAGTGATTGTTATATTATTTATATAGGAGGAACAAGAGAGCAAAATAATATTTACATGAAAAGAGCTAAAAGTGTCCACCTAAATCCACCATCTATGACGAGATTGATTACTCGTGTGATTTATGGAATGATGACTGGTTTCTGATGTCGATGTACCGGTAGTTCTTAATTTGGTTTTATGTATCTCTCACAAGAAGAAAAAGAGAACAATTTACGTATCGTGTGTAATTATGAGAGTAAATATTTTTAAGTGATCAGTTTCAACATTATTTGAATAACCCAAGTTTCCTATATTGTCCAATAGGAAATCTTTGATCACTTGTGTCCAAAAGAATTCCAACCAACACTTGTGGGTTTTTTGGTATAGAGAATAGTCTTCCTGAAACAATTAAGATATACAAGTTAATTTTTATTTTACTCAAGAAATTTTACACATTTTACGTACTTTTTTTTTTTTCAATTATAAATAATTATTGAGAAGCTTGTATAAATTATGTTGTGAGCGTGTCTCAAAGCCTGTTCTGTATTTAATTCCGGTAGCTGGTTTGGCAACTATTTCTTCTTTTATTTTTATGCCACATCATAACAGGAGTCACACATGCATATCGAATAGATAATGACAATATACTAACTTTGTTTTAAAAAAAATAAATATAGCCTCGAATTTATTTGTTAAAAGGATTTGGTTTTGGTATAACTCAATGGTGTCGGTTGAATAATATAACATCCATTGATTGGAGTAAGACTCCTTGTCATTGTTGCTGTAATTAATCATCTACAATTTGGGTTAATGCAATGAAAATTAAAGAGCATACTTTATGCATTGGTTTAAAATATAATTAAAATCTCTGTTTGCATTTCATGCCACTTTCTCCATCTTTTAACTTAGAAATTTCCTTACTCAAGCTGGAATGAAGTTCATTGTTGTTATTTGTGAGCATAATCTCAGGCCTATCTCCAAGGTTGCTGTTAATACAAAAAAATAAAAAATAAAAACAAAAATTCCATTCATCAGCATACAAATTAAATTTCTTATGATTAGTTTTATAATTCTTTACAAGAATTATGAGTACAATAATAGGACTTATTCTCGATACAACTACTATTATCATATAAAGTTGACGAATAAGATGAAGATGAATTCATTAAAAACTAGACATGATGGGACAAAAAATTATATCTTATATCTATCGTCCTTAATCGTTTTGTCGGCGGGATGCATTTCTTTCATTATTAAAAACAAAAATATGTCTTGTGGAATCTTGAGTTATATCAACAGTGAACGAACGTGGGTTAACAATGAACTGTTTTAATTAAAGGTTCAGTAATTTATAAAAACAATAAAAATTTTTAAGATTAAATGTCAAAATAATAAATGTATAAAGTACATTTTATATTTATATTAGTTTAAATTTGAACTAATAAAAAAATCATAACTTTTTATGAGTTAATGTTTTAATAAAAATATATTAATTAAATCTTAATTAATATGAGATCAACATCTATAAAATTATGTTCTTTTCTACAAAAATTATGAAGTATAAACAAATTAAAAAAAATTATAAAAATTAGAATTTTAAAATTTATTTTTTCCAAACTCTCTTAGAGTTATGAATAAATTTTAAAAAGTTATATGAAATGAAGATATAATTTACAAAAATTGAAGTTATATGTAAAAAATTATACTCCTTCAAAGTTTACTGTTAAAAAGACTAGAACTTACAGAAATTTAGTGATAATATTTTTAAGATTAGTTGTTAAATAGCTGATATAAAAGATATCTTTTTAAATTAATTTAAATTTTAACTAATGTACAAAGTGTTTTAATATGTAAGATTTTCAGAATTTTGCACCAATAAAACACAAAAAAATCATTAAACAAAATTTGAAAACAATTAACCATTAAGACGATGAACCTTTAAATACATTTTTGAGCTTCTTTTTGCAGTTTGTTACTGTGATTTTTTTCTTCAGCTTCTTAGTTTTAGCTTTTAAAACTGTAAAAAAAACACGGACATACTCATCTTGAACATGGACAAAAATTATCTTTATATTTTTTAGATCAGTTAATTTTATAATTGACATAAATACATTAGCTTTAACTGATTTAAAATGTTTTAACTCACTATAACTTACAATATTAATTGTATTTATATTGAATGTTAACTTATGTAAAATATATTTTTAATTAATATTAAAAGTAATTTCTACACTCGAAAATACACAGTCCGTGTTTATTGTATACTTCTTCAACAACAATGATAGTAAAAATAATCATAACTTAAATGTCCTAATTAAAAAGACTCAATTCTATAGCATGCTATGCATTAGCATTATACTCATAGGATGGGTCATTGAATTGAAGGTAATGATTGATAATTTATTAGTTTAATTATAGTTGGACTTAATAAAAATTAAATATGTAATAAATAATAAATTAATATAAAATTATAAAAAACATAAGTTTGATAAAATTTTAAATTAGCATATAAGAGTTATATTACATGTATTAGATAAATAAATAGTTAAATAAGATTTTTATTTATTCAAAATTATTTTGGAGTAATTTTTTTTAAATATAACACAATTTTAGAAAATAGTTCAGACTGATTTCTTTTAGCTACTTCTTACGTGATCTTTATCAATTTAGTTTTAAATTATTTATTTTATCCAATATTAAAATTAAGATCTTTAGTTAATTTAATTTTGATAAAGCTGGGAGTGAAATTAAAATTTTAAACTGCAGTTTTAATTATATCTTCGAAATAAAAATAAGGTAGTATTTCGACTTTTAGAAAATAAATTTATTATTGTACCCGCGAAAATTAGTACCCCTGATCCCCAACAGAAATGATAGTTAGTGAAAGGAAAGAAAATTAACAAAGAAACACGAAGAAAAACAACTAAGATCTAATCAAATATGCCTTTTGACTATTATTAACTTTGTTTGTTAAATTTGGCCATGTATCCCTACTGTATTATTAGCATGTGTTACATTGACTCATAATCACGAGTAATGAATAGCAACTATGTAATAATGCTCACAACATGAAAGTATTTTAATAATTAAGTTTCTACGTAAACAGATTTACACAAAGAAGAAAAAAATATTTTGCCTTTGGATGCCAGCTCTTTTGCAATATAAAAATGTACTATATAATAATGTAATGAATATCAACTCATCATATAAAAGTTTGAGATTCCTTTCTTCTGTATTTGAAGCAAATGGTTTTCAAGTTGAAGAGAATTGGCTTTGGGCTTCAACATATACGTGGCTTCCCCCTTTTTTATTTGATCTAATAATAACTTATATTTATCAAACTCAAAAAGTTGGCATGTTTTGACCAAAATAAAAAGTTGGCTTGTAATGAACTAAAATATTATACATGTTGATGAAAATAATTGAACTAATGAATAATGAGGCTAGATGGCTAGTGGTTACATTGTACCTTACTCTATAAATCCTCTCTCATGCTAGCAAGCTATGTTGTAACCCACAACACAATATCTTAGCCAGAAGCCTCAAACAAATTAGCATAACAACATGGCTTTTCATAATCTCCAATTATCATTCCCTGTGCTTGTTATTGTAACCTTGGTTACATTAGTGATCCCTAGCAATGCACAACTCTCTCCACATTTCTATGATAAAGTTTGCCCTCAGGCATTGCCAGTCATAAAGTCAGTGGTTCAACAAGCAATTAACCGTGAGCGACGCATGGGAGCATCTCTGTTGCGTTTGCATTTCCATGACTGCTTCGTTAATGTAAGTTGCATTATTGAACATTCTCAATGCTTTCGTTGCTTTCATTGAATATGTAGTACTACTACTACGTACATCAACTTTATCAACAATCACCGTATGTAACTCTTTTTTTTTTTTAATGATATAGATGTGATGTTCATTCAGCTGTATAAGTATAACAGAAATTTCTAACTCTTAAAAACATCTAAAATTCTGCCCATGTTAAATTTATGTACAAAGATACATACTATTTAGACACCATCAAGAGTCATTGTAGTCTAGTTTAATTTCCTACTACATTAAGGTCTCAGAATTATGAATCTATAGTTAGCTATTTGTTCATTCATGTACAACCATGGCTGGAAAAAAATAATTTTAAATTCTTCTATTATAATTTTTTTCTTAATTACTAAATAAAAAATATTAAATATATTTCATGTTTTCAAGATAATAAGTACATATATTTTTCATTTAATATATATTTTATAAAATAATAAAAAGATAATTAAACAGATAACCAAGAGGATATAGAAAATTACAAGAAATAAACAACGTTCAAAGGTGTAACTTTTTGTCTCTCCAACCTGTAAAATAATATTTTTCGACAGTAATTTTTAAATATTTTAAAACTTACACCCATTTTATAATTTTTTATTACATCATTTTTGTTGTGCATTATATATATTCATATATCCCTTTTCATATCACAAAAGTGTGAAATTTCTTTTTATGTTTTTTTTCAAGTTCATTGCATGCATACATCGAAAGGAACATTATACCAATTGAACTACCAATCCTATATATATTATGCTAATTTTGCAATTATTGTTTATATAACCACTTTCGGGCTAACAATAATTAATTGACTCTTTATTATTTTATATGCAAGACACAAACAGACAGAACTCAAGTTAGAAAACAGACAATAAACAAATTTTAAATTGTTCGGAAAATGCTGCACACCTAATTCTTGGATGCTTGCTTCGAATAATTTTTCTAATAAAAACAATAACTCATTATAATTAAAACTTCAAATCCAATTTCAATTTTCATTAATTGACGTTTATTAAAAGAAAGAACTATTGCTAAGGAGTTTTATGTCTTGTGAGCTGTAAAATGATGTATAACATACTAAGTGTTGGTAGTCTAATTAAGCAGGACCCCTCCACATATAATAAAAAAAAATATTCCATGATATTAATTATGAACCAATTAAGATAACATCTATATCACTGTGTCACTTGTACTTTGGAATAATTGACTGAAATATCAATATGAATATATAATTTGAAACAACAGGGATGTGATGGATCAGTTTTGCTAGATGACACACGAAACTTCACTGGCGAGAAGACCGCACTTCCAAATATTAATTCAATCAGAGGTTTTTCAGTGGTTGATGAAATCAAAGCAGCAGTTGACAAAGCTTGCAAACGCCCTGTGGTGTCATGTGCAGACATCTTGGCCATAGCAGCTCGTGATTCTGTAGCCATTGTGAGTGTTACACAAACCATTTATAATTCTCACAGTTCTAGTTACATCATATAAAAATGCCATATACTACAGAACACAACTTATGTATTTCAATTTTTTTGGAAGTTTTCTTATTCAACAAATTCAAAAGTTGAGGTATCTAATATACACCTACAATGTTTATATGAACACCGTAATTTTCATTAAACAAAAGCTATACATACCCAAACAAGCCTAACGATTGAAACTATATACTGGTGTGACATTTTTTTAATTATGTTGGTTATGTTAAAAAAATCTGAGAAGTGACACAATGTGCTACTTTCACTGTTAATAGTTGGGGGGTCCAAAGCTTTGGTACCAAGTGTTGTTGGGCAGAAGAGATGCAAGAACTGCAAGCAAGGCTGCTGCAAACTCCAATCTTCCTCCTCCATTTTTCAGCTTCTCGCAACTTGTTTCTAACTTCAAATCTCATGGATTGGATGTGAAGGACCTTGTGGCCCTCTCTGGTGCCCACACCATTGGATTTGCTAGGTGCACTTCCTTCAGGAACAGGATTTACAATGATACCAACATAGACTCCAAGTTTGCAGCATCTTTGAAGAAGACATGTCCTAAAAGTGGAGGGGATAACAATTTACAATCATTGGATGCCACTCCTGCTAGAGTTGATACTACATACTATACAGCTTTGCTACAAAAAAAGGGTCTCCTCCATTCTGATCAAGAGCTCTTCAAGGGACATGGCTCAGAAAGTGACAAATTAGTGCAACTATATGGTAGAAGCCCATTGGCTTTTGCTAGAGACTTCAAAGCTTCCTTGATCAAGATGGGTAACATGAAGCCTCTTACTGGGAAGCAGGGAGAGATTAGATGCAATTGCAGAAGGGTCAATTAGAATTGCAATTTACAAGCTGGAACACAACAAATGTTGCAGGGAAAGGATTAAGAAATCGTATGATTATATGCCAAAGCCATGTCAATTTTAGCCGGCCATGTGATTGCATGTGTATTGTTCAAGATCAAAATCATGTCAATAATGAGTATATGAAGTGTCAAAATCTAATAATCGGTTAAACAAGAGATGTTGAGTCTCTATGTTAAGATTTAATTGTTTGTGTTTTATGTGACATTTTCAACCCACAATGGATTAATTACTTGCTTTCCACTAATTAGCTTTACATATGCCCACATATTATATCTTGTGTTGTTTTTGCCTTCTGGGTGCAATAATCTTGATCAAATAATCTCGTTTAACTTAATTCGTATGCTAACACATGATGAGATTGAATTGTGATATAGTGAACAGAGTGATAATACCCTGAATTTTAAACCACCAAATGGAAAATCTACTCGTACTAATTAAATTAGCATATACTTTACAATCAAGTGCATTGTGTCAGAGCAACAATTGCAAAAGAACAATTTCACCCAAGCTTATTTCTCTATTAAATATAATTTTGTTGACTTTAATCAACTGACTAATTAATTTGGCTACTGGTTTTCACCATTTTCGTGATAGATTAGTGGAGGGCCAGGTGGATATGTTCCAATGAAGGCTCAAATCCTGTTGAATACAATTATTGTTTCAGTGTTCATAAAAGAAGAAAAAATGAAAATGGCATAAGAAAGAAATGTAATTAATTTAAGTAACAACTAAATTTAAATATGAAACTAATTTTTTTACCATGTATGATAAATTTATTTAAGAGATTTTGTATTAATCATGAGCAAAATATCTTAGTCGATAATTGTTTAGATACTCACCACAACAATTAAATAATATATTTAAAGAAATTAATGTTTATTACGTATGTTGACAGAAATAAAATTCGAACTTATCAAATTAAGAATCAAAATGGAAACACACTTTTTGTTTACAATTTAGTTATATGATTTATCAATTTCTGTTAACGCTCTTTATTGTCACTGTGACTTCCTATAGGGGGTAGAAGGGAGTTCATTGCGACAATAATTAAGTATTGCTAATATACATCACACTGAGTAATATCATCACACAAGAAGAGTTAAAAATCAATTGAGAACACATCAACTCGCTTTACTTGTCCAACAACTACTTGGAAGTTTACCTGTCCCTTTCATATATTTTAAACTCAATAAAATACACATACTGGTCTCCAAGTAATGATTTTAATGTATTATATGTTACTACTAAGGCTGCTTTCATGCCAATGCATTACTCGTATATTGAATTAAGTTCTTATTAAAGATCGTAAACTTAATTATGTAAGCACATCTCTGAAGAGGCTAAGGAGCAACTTCTATAGCTTCGAAATTTTTAAATTTTAATAGGGCGTTAAATTAATCTCACAGCTAGCAAGACTAATAATATATTGTTTTTGGAGGGGTCAGTTTTGTCTTAGCTATAGGTATTTCTCTCTAAGGATTACTTAATTATTAACATGATTAGACATTTTACGAAAACTTTCTTTGCAGTCAAAGATCGAACTTTAGATGCAGTGTATTATATTATTACCTTGTCACTCTTACCAAGTGGGTTAATCTATAATAGTGGCATTTATGACAAAAACACAGAAAAACAAAGCAAAACTACTGGCATATATTTATACAATTACCTCAACATAACTGTATAAAACTGTATTGATGTAAATAAGCTAACTACCAGTGCCCGCCACTCTCAATATTTCTTTCTGCCAAACACGATGCCAGCAAAAATCTTTGACAAAAGTAAAATCATAATTTCCTGTGTATTTTTTTTAGTTGTATTCATGAAAGAGCTGAGTTATCACTTTTTGTATGTGAAAAAATTAGTGTGGCTTACTAGAAGAAATTATAACTCCATTTAATCAAGGAGACATAAGTCGATACCGATCTCAAATAAATTCATAACAAACATCATAAATAGGGAAATTTTTAATATTCTTCAAGTACATATTCTTTTTCTTAAATTAATAATGTCCATTTTTGCATGGTTATTTTTCTCTTGATTTATTTTTCAATATTAAAAATAAAAAAGTTATCAAATAATTAAAGAAAGTAATTACAAGAGCGTAGGAGTATAAAAAAAAATGCATTCCATATTCTTTTTCTTAAATTAATAATACCCATTTTTGCATGGTAATTTTTCTATTGAATTATTTTTTTCAATATTAAAAATAAAAAATAAAAAATTATCAAGTAATTAAAGAAAGTAAGCGTAGGACTATATGAAAAAAAAAATTGCATTCCGTATATAGCATATATTGTTCACGAGAGATGGTAAAAATCCATCGAATTTGAACTGTTAAAAATAAAATTGCAAAAGTATCTAAATTAAGTGTGTGAAAGGAAAGGATAAGTTAAAATAGAGATGTAGAAAATGATCTGAATTAATTCAAACAATTTCAAAAGAGTTTTATGTAACTTGAGATAAGATTCTTGACCCAAATTTAAAATTTCTTTTTATAGAGAATCAAAATTAAATTTTATATTATGCATTTAACAAATTATATTAGAAATTTTAAATTAAACATTTGATGATTATATATATTGAAAATTAAAATGACATTTTATTTAAATTATAGATTATTTTGATAAATTTTTTAAATTATAGGGACTAAAATATTAACAATTATATAAGTTGGAGACTAAAATGAATTTTTACTTAATGTAGAGACTATTTTGATAAATTTTAGAAAAAAGTAATAGTTTATTTGTAACTAATTAATTAATAAATATAGAAGTGTAATTACATGCTCATCTAATGCGAAATCATTTTTAATTTAAGACTAAAAAGTAATAGTTGCAATTTTGATTACTGGGTCAACAACAACTTATCTAGCAAGTATTATAGTAAATTTTCTGATTAGAATAGACTTTTTGGCTTTGTGGTTTGGCATATTTGGTTAGATCACAATTCTCTTGTCTTTCAGCATCTTTCTATTTTTCTTAATCAGTTGATTTACAAAATTATTTGAAATTTTAATTATTTCAATTATTGTCATCATATAGCACTAATTCTGTTTCTAAATCTTCTGGTTTTTTGGTGCAGCATGCTAAGGTTAAATGGGTTCTTCAATAACGGTCAACTCAAATTGAATGTAGATGGATCAGTTAAGGCAAATAGTAGGGTGGCTAGTTTTGGAGGTCTTATTCGAAATGATAAAGGGACTTTTATTGTTAGGTTTTATGGCAACACCTCCTTGTGTACTCCTTTAGAAGCTAAGTTGTGGACTCTTTTTTGGGGTATTACACTTATAAGCAACTTAGCTGCATTTGGATTGAAGAAGACTCTAAAGATGCACTTCAATTTATTTTGAGTGTTTCTTCCAATACTCATAAGTTTTTCTTTCTGATTTTTAACATTAGATTTCTGTCAAAACAATTAATTTTGTTATATTTAACTTTACTCTAGAGAAATCAATCAATCAATGTGCTGACTAGCTTACAAAATTTAGAGTTAAGTATTGTGACCCTTGTATTTGGCTAAATCACCCCTTCCCCTTATTGCCTTTTATGTGTCTGGATGCTTCTGGCTCCTGAAATGTTAGATTCTAGTTATTTAGTTAGATTTCAAGCCCCTTTACTTAAGGGGGAAAAAAATAATAATTACTGTATGTTTGTATATCCGTTGAAAATGTCACAATACGGACATCTATACTTGGAAGTAAAATTATTCATTTTTACAAAATAAACATTTAGAATGAGTGCCAACCACTGTCAATGGATATCCAAAAATGCTTTAAATTAACATTGGCTGATAGGAAAATATAAACATAACTTACAATTAAGTGTATTTGTGTTAAATAGCACAAAGCTACAGTTGACGAAAGTTATAACGTCACGATAAGTCGACGTTGAACAATTGTTTTTAAAGTGCAAGAAGTGTAAGACCTTCTTATTGCTTGGTTCATAGACCTTATAGTTGAACATGGCCTACAGGCACTATAATTTTATTTATCAATTTTTATTCTTCAACTCGATCAACTATGACCCAATTATGTTTATGATTATAGTTATAATTTTAATCTTAAAAATTTACAATAAATAAATGTTTAATAATATAAAATATATATATATATATATATATTTATATTTAATTGAAAATTACACGAATCTATAGATTTGTATATTCTTACATTATAAAAATGATAAAAGTTCACTTAATTTAGAAGAAAATCTTATTATATATTGAAAAGTTCAATCTAACTATATAATTAAAAATATTTTTATTAGATTTTAAAATTAATTATATTTTATTTTAACATTAATATATTATATAAATTATAAATACATTAATTTTATATTTATATACTTATAAATATTTATTATTGAATATGTATATCAATTAGTAAGAGTTGATTTTGCTTAACTTATAATCTTGAATTCGAGTTTCAATAATTGTATTTATCTATAATATTTAGAATAAAAACTTTATTAGTTATAAATTGTTACATATAAAATTTAAAATATATAATTATTAAGATGATATTATATAATATAATAGTTAAATTTATTAAATTTATATTTAATAAAAAACTTATACTATTTAGAGAGAGAATTTTATTACTCGTAATAATTCTATACGATTCAAATAAAATAATCTTCAATGAAGATATTTATAATCTAGAAAAATATTTAAAATTTATTCCATTTCTTGCAAAAAAAACAATTATAATTTTTTAGAGAAACATTTATTTCTTTATATATAATATACATTTCTAAACATGCATGCATTTGATTAAGTCTAAGTTTAAGATTTGAAAGAACCCAGTTTCACTTAAAGCCAAGCAAATTATTAGATGTAACAAAGTCTTGACAGTGTTTTAACACTTGAAAAAGTATAATTTTCAAAATTACAACTTCCTTTTAAAAATTAAAATTGACCCAAACATTGGTAATGAATTAAAAAGGACATTTACATCATCTAATTAATTATACTTCGTAAGATTTTATTTTAAACAATCCAACACTTTGAATAAAATTATTAAATTTTTAAAAATATAAATAGTTGTGTACAAATTATATGAACAATTTGAAATTGCATTTAAGGTATTATAGGATTACCAAATTATAAGAATTAAACAATAGCAATATTATAAACACAAATACGGTCATAGTTGTACTTCAGATGCACCTAGTCATTTAGTGAGAATCAACAGCTCCGATAACAAAATTTAATTATTCAGATAAAATGTTGTTTTAATTTTATAAAAGTAATTTTTTTCATTTTTTTTTATCTATTACCCTTTACCTATCACTTATAAAATTTAAGATGTTATGAATTAATTTTTTTTATTAAATACCTTTAACTTAAAATAAATAAAAATTCAATAAGAGAACTACGGAATATAACAAGAAATCAAGTGATAATTTTAATTAAATAAAAATATTAAACCAATGGCTTAATTCTTGTGAAATAGGAAGTATAAGAAATATAATGAAATTTTTATTATATAAGATGACATCAATATAGTTCTCTTTAAAAAATTGATATTAAGTTCTCTCTCGTTAATCGTACAACGTTTAATGTTTAATTATATAGATAAAATTAATTACTTTAATTATCCAATTTTGAGAAAGGATCAAGTCGTGAATTCATCACTTAATTATTTTTTAATATTCTTTTCAGTATTAAGATATATAATTAAAACGTGTATCTGTATAATATACCCATACGCTAGAGTTAATCATGACTATCTATATCTAAAGAGTTGGTGGGAGCAATGTTTGTGTAATTCTTATGATATTTGTCAACGGCACTGATCGCAAACCAGTTGGTATATTATGTACTAAAATATTACATATGTTGATAACTCAAACAAGTAATCAAACAGGCCAGGATCTAGCTAGTTTATACTTTCCTTCTATATAAATCATCACTCTTGCTAGACTTATTTAGCAATATCTTAACTCAAAACCTCAAAAAGCATAACACAATGGATTCTCATCTCCAATCTTCCCTTGTTCTTGCTATGGTCACCTTGGCAACATTTCTGATCCCTAACTTTGCACAGCTCACTCCTGATTATTATGACAAAGTTTGCCCTCAGGCGTTGCCAGTCATTAAGTCAGTTGTTCAACAGGCAATTATTCGTGAATCACGCTTGGGAGCATCCTTACTTCGATTGCATTTCCATGATTGCTTTGTGAATGTAAGTTACATAAATTCATAATATATACATATACATTGATGTGTGTGTATGTTCAAGTGCCATTAGTTGAATAATTTTGAATATAATTGTTGTCTAGCTTGTTTCCCATTAATTAATTTTTCGGTTCATTCAAATAAATCCAATCATGTGTAAACTATCTTTATTCATATCAAAATAGTTCTATGATTTACTCTTGGCCACTTTTCTTGTCTGTGTTGCTATTCTTAATAATGGGAGTACTCCAACTCATTTACTATCTCATGGTTACTAGCAACAATGCTAGGTGGATTGAATAAGGCTAAGACCCGATTTAAGTAAATGTCTAAAAAAAATTTTATAAAAAAAATTATCATAAAAATATAATATTTTTTAAGTTCAAAATAACTTATCTTCTCGAATTTTAAAGAAGTTAAATAATTTTTTATATAAAATAAAAAATTATAAATTATTATTAATTTGTAAAAGATATATACTAATTTTTTCTCTTATAAACATCTCTTTCAAAATTTACCTTAAATGAGTCTGATACCTCAATAAGAAGAAATTAGGATAGGAGTTGAAAACCAAGTCCTAGATCTTATTTAATTATGTCCAATAGAACTATAGAATTGATCAAATGACTCATTCCTAATTCTGATTCCGTTACGTAACTACTTAAGAGACCAAATAATTGCATGTCATATCAAAAAGACCAACTTAATTATTTAACTTTCTTACCCAAGAAAAATCCCCTTGCAAGGTGCTCTCCAATGTTTGAAGCCATAAATACGATCCAGATTAATATTCATATAAATACGATCCAGATTAATTTAATTTAATTTAAATTATTATATGCTTAAACTAGTTGTTCATGAAAACAATATCCTACCTAATAATATACTCCATATATATAGTGTCAGACTTGGCTAGCTCAAGTTAATTTCTTAATTTCATTATTGTTTCAAACAAATAATTTTAAATGGTGCAAGTTGCAAAATAAAACATGTGATGTAAATTGTAAAATGATGCGTAAGGAAGTCAGAGCTCATAATCACAAAAAATCCGAACACTATAAACGGGCCCATAGCTGAAGGTTAATGGAAACAAGAACATGAATATATATATATATATATATATATATATATATATATATATATGACGTATCACTTTTTATACCATGAACCTGAAATGTCCATGTACAGGGCTGTGATGGATCAGTTCTGCTAGATGACACCCCTTTCTTCGTGGGCGAGAAGACTGCATTTCCAAATATTAATTCACTTAGAGGCTTTGATGTGGTTGATGAAATTAAAGCAGCGGCTGACAATGCTTGCCAACGTCCCCTAGTATCATGTGCAGATATCTTAGCTATAGCAGCTCGTGATTCTGTAGCCATAGTGAGTGTTATCTTCTCCTAATCTTTCATTAATTCTATATGTATGGACAAAATTCAACTACAACATTACAAATGTTTTTCTATTGTACTTTAATTAAAGTTAAAATTTTACTTCAATAATTCATATAATAAAAAATTTAGTATATGTTATTAAAATGAAACTTCAATCTTAATTTGAATACAATACATACATACACATACATACATATATATATATATATATATATGTATGTATGTATATGTATATATTCTTGCTGTATGCAACAACAGCTAAATAAAAATGAAAACTAATTATTTTTGCATGATGTGTTAACTAATAACAGTTGGGGGGTCCACAATATTGGTACCAAGTGTTATTAGGGAGAAGAGATGCAAGATATGCAAGCAGGGATGCTGCAAATCTCAATCTTCCCCCTCCATTCTTGAACTACTCACAGCTTCTTACAAATTTCCAATCTCATGGGCTGGACCTTAAAGACCTTGTGGTCCTCTCTGGTGGCCACACCATTGGATTGGCAAAGTGCAGTTCCTTCAAGGACAGAATCTACAATGACACCAACATAGACCCTGGTTTTGCAGCTACTCTGCGTAATTCATGCCCTCGAAGTGGCAATGACAATAGTTTATCACCACTTGATGCAGCATCTCCTGCAAAATTTGACAATACATATTATACAGCTTTGTTGAATAAAAAGGGTCTCCTCCATTCTGATCAAGAGCTATTCAAAGGTGTTGATTGTGAAAGTGATAGATTGGTGCAACTATATAGCAATGACCCTTATGCTTTTGCTAGAGACTTTGGAGCTTCCGTTATTAAGATGGGTAACATGAAGCCTCTTATTGGGGATAAGGGAGAGATCAGGTATAATTGCAGAAAAGTCAACTATTAGCACTGCATAATTACAAGTCTGGATCACAACAGAAGAAATAAATTAAGGATATCAACAATGGACCAACTGTTTCATACAAAGTTATGTGCCAATTTTTATAATTTCTATACATATGTATATTATCATGAACTGTTTATATTGTTGACAATAAGAACTCTAGGTTCGAATAATGAACCGTGAAGTGTGAAGAAGAATGTTCAATGTGCGATGTGTTGCTATTACTATTATTACTTTTATTTGTTTCATTGTGAGACTAATTGCGTTGTGCCTTGGAAGTGTTTATATTAAAGTTTATGTTTCGCTTGTAACCACGATAATAAAGAAGTGTTTCAAGTTTTAATTTTACATGAAATATGTGTGTATGAATTAAGTTTTGATTCACTAATATATATGATTTATATATATTAATTAGTAGTAGTACGTGCAATATGTATGAGTATTTCAATTTAATTTTTTTTATAAATAATTGTAAAATGATTTTCTTATGAGAAAGTATATGTAAAGAATTTACATACATATTAATTTTATTATATATTTTTAAGAATTTAGAATTTATAATATATACTTTTAAAGCATTTATAATTTATATATTTTTATTAATAAATTTAGATATTTTTAGTTTAAAAACGAGTTACATTCTTAATGTAAATAAGAACATATATTTCACTAAAAAAAATAGTGATATGACATTTTATAAAAGAAAAAAAATCACACATTCACCAAGGGAAGGTTTTTTATTTTTTAGTAACAAAAATATCATGTTATTTTATATTTTTACTGGCACATGGTATAACTATTGTATTTTTTTTGGTAATAATTAGTAGTGCTGATCTACATAACTCTTTTGAGGGAGTAACTCCATCTTGTGTCTTTTTTTTTTTTTTTTTGTCACATCAGCTGTTAATTAACATGTCTAACATAATTTTACCACAAGAACAATAATAAATTAATATATTTTTTAAAAATTCTATTTTACTCAAAATTTTTATCACTTTCTGATCATCCACTTATAACCTAAGCTTTAGGTTAAGGAGTTAGTTTAATAATTAATTAATTGGAAACCATCCGTACTTAAAACTATTCAAATTTAATTTGGGTCAAAGATATAAAAAAATTTCTAATGCCCCAATAAATGTGGCCTAATTAACACCCTTTGTAAAACCTTCCAAAAAGATGCTGCCAATTTAAATTTGGTCCTTAATTACCACGTACTAAACTGAGGTTTTAATTTGGAGGTTGATACATGATAGTCACTCAGCGTCAGGTTGTTTTGGTATAACATCAGATAGGTACATTATAATTCAAACAATTGTAGTTAGTCTCAGATATATGTCTTTAAACTATTGAATTCAAATTTGATTAGATGTGAGAGCTAGTTTGTGGTTAATTAGTTATGTTTGTACAACAATTTCTATCATTCAAGACAATAATATTATTAACTGAAGGATGACACGACTCTAATTCAAATTTTGTAATACTTAATTATTTTCAGTTATTATCATTAAATATTCTTACATTTTATAATTCCTTCCATTAGATGGATTATATTTATTTGATATATTAGCAAACTATATAATATTACACGGGATAATGGGACATGTTTATTGTCAAGATCAGGCAGTGCAAAGATACATATATTTATAATTATTTCTTATTTTCTTAATTGGGAAGTAAAGGAATTCTTATTAATCATAATCCATAGACTATTTCCTTTGACAGTCGTCTCTAAATTTTATATATTCCTGACAGAGATTTTACACACACTTCTCACCTACTTTCTTGCACAGAAAATTTATGTATGTGATGAGAGGCAACCACCCAAAACCTTCCAAATATTAAAATACACCATTTTATATTTATTATTTTATAAAACATGATATAATCCCTTTCAAAACTTATACTTAATTCTCAGTTTGTTTTGCCCAGCCCATGTCAATAACCTTAAGATAACGGACAATTGTAGTTTGTGCATAAACATTATTCTTAATTAAATAATTAATCCTTAAAAATATTATTAATTTTTATTTTATTCTCTACAAAAAAATTTATTTGATTTTAGTCTCTAAATAAATACAAAAAGTACATGATTGCGGTCGTTGATAAGAGACTAAAACTATATATATATATATATATATATATATATATATATATATATATTGTTAAATATGAGAACTAAAATTGAATAATTTTTTTTAGAACTAAAACAAAAAATAATAATATTTTTAGAAACTAATTACTTAATTAAATCAACTTTTTTTATAAGCTTGTGGTTATGGATGAACTGTTTTTATTATTATGGATATGGACTCCTAGAATTCACAAAACCTAAGAAATTAACTAGTAACTGCATTTTGGTCTTGTAAATAAGAAAGGAAAATGAAAATAAAAATGTCAACTTAACACAATTGGCTACTAGATGATAAGTGTATAAAATAAGTGATTTGAGATGGTAATTTGAACACTTTTGTGTTAAAAGTTGGATTATTTTGTTAAATTCTCTTCAAACTTGAAACTTTTACAAATACATATATATTTTTAGAAATGAATGTAATTTTAGTGTTTTAATCTCTTTTTGATTTATTTTGTAGCTGTAATCACAAGAGAAACATCACTTAAGGTTGAAGAAGATTAGAAAAAGACAGAGGAGGAGTAATTAAAGCATGAAGTTGCAAAAAAATTAACTTCTCCAGGTTTCTCACTGCAGCGAGAAATACTTGCTGCAGTGAGAATGCGTACTAAAAAGATGGTGAATCTGTTCCCATGTCGCTACAGCAAGAAGTGGTTGCTGTAGCAAGAGTCTTGTGTGTCGCTGCAGCGAGAAGAAAACAAAATGACCTAATTTATATCTCAATTTCTTGCTACAGCAAGGACATGTCGCTGTAGCAAGAGAAGCTCGAGTAGACCAGTATAAAAGGCAATTTTTATGTTCAAGTGAAGAGTTACTGTTCCAAAACCATTTCCAAAGGTCCAGAACAGCGCAAGGCATAGAAAGAGAGTAGGAATACTCGGTTTTTTATGTTTTCTCCTTTTTGTATCTCCATTTTTTGTTGATATGGTTACCATGAGCAGCTAAACCTTGTATGAGATTGAATATAAATCTTTAAACTTGATATATTCTCAGTAATCTATGTAAATCTTTAATGGTTGAATCTAGTTATTTAACAGTTTCTGGAGTTCAGATCTGAGTTGTATTTGGGAAGATATTATTTAGATCTAGATCTTATTGAGATTACTCAATAACTGGTTGTTCTAGGAATATATTTCAAGTTGTTGATTGCTTTTAAATCCTGATTTTAATGCTGAATAGTTTATTAACTGTTTGACGAATTAATATTTGAGAAATTATCTTAGGAATACATTTTCAAGGAATTGAAATATATAACTTTTGTATTTTGCATTAGATTCATTGGAAATAATTGCTATATTTATTACTGAATTACCAGTATATAGAGGGGGAGATAGATGAAATTCAATCCCAGCTTTTTAATTTAATTTTTATCATATTTTACTTTAGTGCTTTATATTTTAATTATTGTTTAATATTTCATGCAAATTATTTAACAATTCTATTGTATATAAGGTCAATTAATTTATATCTTATTAATTAATATATTTGAATTGTCCTTTGAGGACAATATTCCGTACTCTATCGATTATTACTTGCAACAGATTTGGTACACTTGCCATACTTGAAGGAATAGCTCCAACACTAGAATGCAACAACTGATTCCATTTCCTCTGCAGCTATTTATTTCTGCATATACAAGACTTATATTTGAATATTTATTATCCGATATATAAACGTGGCGGAAGAGTCATTGTTCTGATAATTAAAGTGGGTTTTCTCTGGTTTTGAACTGCAAATTACGTAACCAAAACATGAAACCAGATTCACCTTAATTAGACTTAGATCCACAAAAGTTAAGATTTTTTACAGTTGACTATATATTAAAAGATGTTAGAATTCGATCTGAGATATTGAAACACTGATGAGTTGAAAGTTTTTAATGTTTATAAAAAAAATAAGATCTGTCAGAAATTTAGGGGCAAACTCCAAGGCTTTGACTTTTTCATTTTCGATTGACTAAAATCTTCAGGGCACGTTATAGGAAGTTGCATTTATAAAGTCAAGGTTATATCTGAAAATCCAGGAAAATGATTCAATTTGATTGATGTTTTCGTAGAAAACATATCTCAATTCTGTTCTAGCGAATGAAAAAAGAATCTTATCTAATTGATAAATTCCTAGAAGGTAATAGTGTCCATTTTGAGAGTAGTAGCGATTTTTTTTATCCAATTGATAAATTTATGGAGAAAATAAATTATATCATCTCAAATTTGCTAGTCTGGTTGGTTGCAAGATCGTGTGTTCAAATTATTCATTATTAAGAGATGGGGGTATTTTCTCTGTTTCCCAAAATGATGAAACTCAAAGAAAAAACATCTACCTTATTGAAGGAAAAAGGTAACATTAATGTGGAAAAAGAACCATTCTTCTTTTCTTTTCTCTTTATTTGAGTGATTTAATCACCAAATTTGGTTATCTTTCATGGTGCAAATTGAGGCACGAGGAATGCATTATAGTGGTACAAGTAATACTAGTACAAAAGTTATAAGGTGCTGAAAATTTCTGCTTGCTAACGATGATACAAGACATTAATTAACAAACCACAGAATTTCAATTAATCCATGCCACCACACTTTCCTTTATTCCCCTCTATTTAGAGAGAACTAGAGCTTCTGACCACATGCAACACCTTATACTTCAGATTCTTAGATCATTATCAATAAACATACACACTAGCTAGGAAATACCATAATACATGAACATTCATTATATATTGTGACTGAATGAGCTTGTTTTACCCATCTTATTTTACTTTTTTAATTAACTTTACGGCAATTAGTACGAATCTGGCCACTTTTCCCTGTCAAAGGGCTAAGGTTTCCCATTTTCACCATGGCACTAGCAAAGTCTACATAGAAAGCTGTAGGGTTGTTGCTATAGTCAGTGACCTGAGAATCTGTAGAGCCACCACTGAATAACTGCTGATCCGAATGTAGAAGTCCCTTTTTGTTGATCAGATTCTTGAAATAAGCATTGTCAAATATCACACTTGTGGTGACATCAAGTGGGGAAAGGTTGGTGTCTCCACCAGTGCTTGGACAGTTTGACTTGAGTGATGTTGCAAAGTTTGACTCAATGCTGCTACTTTCATTGTAAATCCGACCTCTGAATAGTTGACACCTGGCTAGCCCCGTTGTATGAGCTCCTGTACATGAAAATTTTGAGGGAGTATAGAGATTAGATTCGTGGTTACAAATTTTTTGACGTGTTTTCAATCACACATCTAATTTACACGACAATACTTAAATCAAAGTCAAGTTCTCCAATTAAAAATAACATGTTAATATTTATTTAAAATTTTATAACACATTCAATAAAAAATTTTGTTATTAAAAAAGAGAATTTGATAACAAAAACATAAGGAACTTATCTAAATATTATCATATTTATATGAATGTTCTCCAAATTTACCTGCAAGGGCTACCATCTCCTTGGTGTTAAACCCTTTATTGTCAAAAGCAGATATAAGGGCACTAAGATCCATTAGTGGGGATGGGATATCCCTAGTGGCAGCATCTTTACTTGCCGTGGTTGAATCTTGTCTGCCTAACCCAACATTCCATGATGGACCTCCCAACTGAGATGTCAAGAGCAAAAATACCAGTTAATTAATTAAAGCTTTAAATAAAATTTTTACTAACTGTAGTGACTTATTATATATAAAACGTTCATGTGCTTTTACTCAGTACTTTATCTAAAATTAAGATTTGGAAATTGTTTCAAAATGTGTTAATATAGGTAGCCAATATATTGTTCTCAACAGCTCATATCTAGAAGTTGTTTCGATTTTACAAACTACAAGAGGGATGATCTATAAGATCGTATAACAAGCTAACAAATGTATATCATTATTATACTATTATATATCTTGTTCATTATTCTTTATTCTATCTGCATTTATTATAGTATTTTAAAAACTTACTGTAACAACGGAATCACGGGCAGCAATAGCTAGAATATCTGCACAAGAAACAACTCCGGGACAAGCAGCCTCCACTTTAGTTTTAATGTCATCAATTACTTCAAAACCTCTAAGAGAATTCACATTTGCACCAGCTGACTTCTCTCCAGTGAAGGTCGAAGTGTCATCCAACAGAACAGATGCATCACATCCCTACAAGTTATAAAGATAAAAATTTAATTTAATTTGTTCTTACAATGCTTCCAATAATGTCATTAAAACGCATACTAAATAGCTTTATTTCCATGACAACTCGAAGATTAAAGAAATGATTTTAGTTAATTTTAAAGATTAATATTTTTTCTTTGGCTGGAGTGTTATTCATCCTCTTGAATAGACAAAATAATATAACTAGGAAGGTATACATCTTGTATATTAACCTGAATATGCGTGTCAACATTTCTTCGTGACAATGAGAAACATCATATGGTAAAAGAAAAGCTACCAACTTCAATAGTAATATGTAGCTATCCTATTAAAATATTAGAGATTCAATTTTTTGCTATAGAAACTACCACGGCACTAAAAAAAAACATTTATTTAGTCTACTTTTCCTTTCTTTGCATTCCACCTACTGCGACAAACAATTTTTCAGTCTCTTACAAAAGCAGTTTGAATTTAAAATTCGCACTCATATATACTTGATTGCATGCATGCTAGTCAGGTTAGACACGGAAACAAGAATCATGCATGAGAACTTACACGTACTCCCCTCCCTTCCCATACGCACATCAAATTGTTAATATGGTGCTACAAATAGAAATTTATTATTAATTTTTTTATTAAATATCTTATACCTACGTTAAAAAGATAATTAAATATAATTTATGAAAAAAATGACAAAGTTTACGATAAAAGAATAAAATGGCCAATTTTTTTATAAGTAGATCGTAAGTTTGCCAAAAATATAGACTCTGGATTTGAGTCCTCCCAGCCATTAATAAGAGTATCAACTATAGAATATGCACGCACAAAATAAATGATATAATATATAAAGTATATTTTCTTGATTTCTAATCAAAGATTGAGATGTCTTATTTTTCTCTTCTAAAACAAATCTCTAAAGAACTAAATATATGGAACACAGAAATGCTTTGACTCTACTAAAATTACCCATTGATCGAACAGGAGACTAAATGCATGCTGATCAAATAAATTTTTTGAATTTAATTTAATGTATTTGTTCATGCATGAGATTGGAAGTGAGAAACATGATAAAGATGAGAAACATGCATTGACGAAACAATCATGGAAATGAAGACGAAGCAAGGACGCGCCCATGCGATGCTCTTTGGCAACTGCACTGATCACTGTGGATCTGATGATAGAGAGAGCTTGAGGGCATGTTGATTCATAGCAATTTGAAGTTAACTGAGAAGAGGCCATGACAAACATGCAAAACAAAATGGAGAAAGAAAATATGTAGCCACAGGAGTGAAAGGCCATGGTCTATATTAAACAAGTGAGAGAACCAAAACTGATAAATAAAGTGACCAACTGTGCTTGTGACGTCTTTGCACTTGTGAACCAAACATTGCTTCATATGCTTTATTTATAGTGAAGCACGCGCTCTCCATTTTGGACCCTATGGAGCAATCATCTATGGTTATGAATTTATGATCGACTTTGGTGTAGTCTTTTATTCCTTTATGAGACAAAACGAAAGACACTACTATACTCATCATTGCTTGTGTTTGTAATTAAATTCGACCATTTGTCTTTTTAATTAGGTAAATTACACTTTGCTTACTTAAAAGAGGTTTACATTATAAAATATTGAGTTGATACTCATTCATAAATTAGTCTTTATATTTAAAATTTTATATTTTAGTTTCTATATTATCGTTAGTGTTTTATTATATTTAAATTCTGTTAAAAATTATTTAATAATGTAACATCAAAAATTAAAAAGCATAACAAAATATTTATATAAAGGCTAAATTAAAAATTAATTTATAAATAAATATTAATTATAGTAATTAAATATATATTTCAATCTTTAAATATTGAACTCTCATTCGTTATGAAATGAATTAAATAATATAATTGACATTTTAACGGTTATGAATAATTATCAACTAGTCTCGATGATAGTTGCTTTTTTAACGGAATGCAACATCATTAACAACTAGTTTTAATTAGTTTTCATATTATCCGCTTAATTTTAGAACAAAATTGAAACTGGAACTCTTATATTATCAACTTTGAAACATAATTAAAAAAATTTATTCTAGTTTCTAAAATTGCGAAGTTGATAATTGAGTTGTACAAATTAAAATTAAACTATCGTCTAATGACTCAATCAAAGAGAAGGGGAAAAAACTAGGAAAGTTCTTAAATGAGTTCATTTTAAAATAGAAAAATTTAAGTGTAATGTATTGTTTATTTTATTAGTAAAGGATAAAGCACTCTGTTAAACTATGAAATTAGAACACTATAATGAGAAAAATATAATTTATCTCTTTCATTTTAAATAGAGCAAAGAGAAATGAGAAGACATTGTAGCTCTGTTTTACCATTATACTATTCATATTAGATTTGGTTCCAAGCTTGACATACAGTTTTGGAAGTCCTATATTTGCTGAAGCTAGTTGGGTCCAGCACGTTTGGACGATTGCCTAATCTTCATTAGTGCATAGTGGTTATAAATGCTACCAAATTTGATTCGTAGTCAAATATTCTTTCACTTTTTCCTCCACTGTCTCGTGATTGGACTTTTAAGGCCAAATGCTGGATTAGGTTATAAGATCTATATTGCTTTCATTGTATGTGATTTTCATATGCAAAATAGTGATGCTATATAAATAAAAATTTATATACTAAACAATATATGCATTTACAACTCTAAGTAAAAAATAAATCATGTACAGTTCGTCACTGCCGAATTCTCTTGTTACATAATCCACATTCAACTCAAGAAATTTACAACTTTTTCTTTTTCATCTCTCACCCATAATTGCTAGTATAGGATATTCTTTTCTTTGTTTTAGGTGCTTAATAGAATTTCCCATTTCATATGACCCGGGCCACACAGATAAATAAAGTGGGGTTCCCAAAGGTTTTCTGTTACTCAGAAGCCAATATTTTAAAATCCATTTTATTCATATTTCATATAAAATTAGAAAAGAAAATGAAGTTACAATTATTTACCATTTAATAAAAGGGCCATGATGATTTCATTTGCAAATAAATGAGTAGTTTGGAGTGTGAACATGCAATAAAAGGAATCAAACTAGTCAACAAAATGATTTGAGAAACTTGGAAACCAAGTTCTGCAAACCTGCCAAACCTCAAAACATTCCAAGTGTTAATTTCAAATATGACTTTCTTAGTGTCTAGTGTCTAGTGTCTACGTCTCAAAATGATAATGATAATAATGATACTAATTCCCAAAAGTAAACGGCATACAATTAAATATGGTTTGTGAAAGGAAGTGAGGAACTAAGCCGGTGAAAATATGCCACAAGTCAATTCTAAACCAAAAGGTGAAGATAATTGTAACCAATTAGCACTTTATCAGCGAGCTTTAGGATAAAAGAAGTTAATAAGGCATAAATTAAGGAATTAATAAATAAAAAGTTTTATTAAGAATCGTACTTGAAATATATATATTGAAAATTATAAGAAAGTACATTGTTATAATTAATAAAAAATATTATTTTTAATCTTCAGCCAATACTATTAATATTTCAAATTAACATTTGCAAACAAGAAAAAGAATAAAAACTTTTCCATCAGTTACCAACATAAAATAAATTTATCATAAAAATATTGTTATTTACTAACAAGAAAAAATATGTGAAGTATTAACATAACTATCGTTAGATATTCGTTGTCTAATAACAATTAAATTATTAGTAGATATTTTGAAGGTCTATATTAATTTATAACGTAGTATACTGATAATGTTTTGATAGCATGTATTAATGTTTGTACCAATAAAAGTATTTATTAATTAGTATAATATATTATCTTCGTTCTTATTTATATATTTGTTTATGAGAAAATAAAAAGTATTTTATTTTTATTTTTAAATAAATATTTAAGATCATATTAATGATTACTTTTTAACTAATATCCCTTTACTTATGTTAAAGTTTTAAATTCAATAAATAAAATATTTACATTAATTGAGTAATTTATAGGTCAAATCAAAGAGAGACTCGTTGATAAAACATAAATTAGAAACAAAAGTAGTATCATAGTGTTAGTAAAAACTAAAAGTGAGATTATACTAACAATAATTTCGGTTAAAGAAAATTATACTAACAAAGGTTAATTTAATGTTAAATGGCTTGTAAATGATATTTATTTTTGGGTGAATTCGTTGAGATAGACATCTTAACGATTGAAGTGAAACCAACCATCTGCACTTCGACTCTCATTTGGATAAGGGGTAATATTGATTGTTACCTTCCCCTACGATGAAAATATTTATGCTGCCTATTAGGCAATGAAACCTCATTAGAATTTGCAAAGAAACAGTTGAATTTTAAATACTATATGTAAGAATACCTACTATGTGTTGAACATCCCACTACACTCTTTCAAGATCCACGTTTGAAACTATAAATGAGTTTCAAGTTGCTATATACTTTCAAACAAAAAAAAGTTAAAGAAGAAATATGCAGTTAACTTCGGATAATATTTGATAAAAGATTGATGTGTATATATCCAAATTGCACTTTTAATGCATAAGAAGGTGAAGTATTTGTTGTGACTTTTGGCTTTGTCAGGGCAAACAGCTATCAGAGAATCAGTTACCAAGACACTGGTGCGATGATAAGTATTGGGTTGGTGGATTCTATACATGTTGACCCTCACGCCACAAATTAGGCTAAAGTATTGTTTTTTCTGTCGGAATAAAAATGTTGGCATGTTTTATTCTGCATGGGAATAGGTATAACTGTTTCTATTCTCTGTTCTGCATTCTTTTTTATAGACAGAGTAAAAATTCTATTGAAGTATTCAACGATGAAAATAATTTGCATCAACAATTATTTCAAATGCTTTAATATTGAAAGAATAAAATTAGTATAATATATTAATTTTGTCTTTAATATTATAAAAATTAATTTAATTTTTTACTTTATTGGTTGCTAATTAATTTGGTTCTTGGAATAAGTAAAATTAACTAAATTTAGTCTTTAATATAATCGAATCAGTTGATTTAATTCCTAAATTTGACAATTATCGTCAATTTAAGCTTCATTTTCCTTTGAGAGAACTTTGTTGAGATGGTTGGGGAATCTTGCGAACTTAGTTTTAACGAGTGCACAAAGAGGCATTTAGTTACTATTGATCACGTTCATTTTACTTTACAAAAACCACATTCTTATTAAAGCCATTGAAGTTACCGTTGCTGGTTAACCACATTGATCTCTTATTTCAAAAACTACATTTTTAACATCCTAGTTTTCAATTTTCTGATAAATAACGAATACACGTAAGATTATCTTTAGAAATGATTGTTTTGCGAAACTTAACCCTCACAGAGCACACAGTGAAACGTGAGCCATTCATGGTCATGAAAGAAAATTAGTAAGATAAACAGAAAACGGAAAATAGTTGATGGTGATGAAATCTTCCCAAGTTCTGTAATCATAACTACAAGAACTTATTTTCATTCATACAAAATAGCAATTGATTAATTCAACTGTCACATACAAATAATATCAGAGATTTCGGCGTCTTACCCTGCACTCACCTCTACTCCAAGAATTATGTATCATGATAATGTTTTTCTTTTACCGCAAAACAAAATGGCAAATAAAAAATGGCAAAAAGGAGACTTGCGGCCTCTCCAATATGCCTAATGCCAAACATTTTATTACAGGACTAGAATACAAAATTCTCTTCCTCTGCAGTAATATTGAGTAATCTATCTCCCATCTCTTGAAGAGCAGCAGCCGTGGAATCATTTATACCCAACAGATACTGCAACCGAGACAATTTCTCAGGAGTTGGATCACTCTTCGAATATATGCTGTATAGATCAGCAAGCTCCTCTGGCACTTCCCATGAAAGCATCTGTGAGGGTACAGCTTTGTCACAAGCCAGCAAGTCATTCAGTGAAGAAATCTGCACAAAAGACGAGAAACAATCACACCTGTTGTCCATGACAACCAGACCTAAAAAATCTGAATAAGTGAATATGAAGCTTAGAATATTACTTACCACGCCTTCGCGATTTCTCTGTCTTAATAATGAGATGGCTTGAACAAGTGAGTTAGATAGTCTAGTCTTGGCAAGCTCATGAACAACACTTATTGCTTTCTCTTTGTTAATGTTGAGGTCTGATGGGATTTTTTCATATACTTCCTCCTCATCAAACTCTCCAGTACCGGATGAGAAAATATCATCTACAGTTTTTTTGAAGAGGATCTCTCTCAAGTTCTCAGATACCATACTGTCTAAATCAACACTGGCTTCCTTAAGTTCTCTAATTTGCTTTATATTCAGCCTCCCTTGAGTTACAGCAGTTTCAATGGCAGCTGCCATTTTTGTAGTGGTTATACTTTTGATTATTTTCTGAGCATATTCTTGAGGTAAGCCTACTTGCTTCTGGAGATTACTAAGCTGCTCCACCCTGGCCTTTGTCAACTGTCCATCAGCTAAAATTACCTCAGCTTGTTGCCTAAAAGCTTGCTCGGCTAGACTCCTATGTACTTCCACTATTTCTTTACCACTCAATCCCAGGATCCCACCAAGCTGATTTAGAAGAAGATACTCAGAATCATCCCTCTTTGTAGTGATCTGGGCACCAAATGGAATCCTTTTCACTTCACCAGTCAGACAGAAAAGCAAGTATATCTTGTAGAGATCAGTCCTATCCCGTTCTGGTAGGTCATCTTTAAGAGTAATTTCCGTCTGACCAGGCTTTCCCAACTTTTCCGTAAGTTCTTTGTTTGGTCTTATTTTCCTGAGTGTCTGAAGTGATTCCCATTCTTCATCTTCAGTTTGTGTAATGTCCTCTTTGACAGGTTCTTCAGTTGAAACATCAGCTGACTCCCCTTTAATGTCTGCCACCAACTCAGTTACAACCAAGGTGTTGAAAGCTATCATCTTCTTCAGTTCTTTTGCAGACTCTGTTCGATTTCCAGCTGCCCGTGCACGTTTTATGAAATTAATAAATATCTTCCTTACCTGTTAAAAGGACAGCAAATTTAAGCCTTTTAAAATCTTCATAAATGAGCATTTTCTTGACAACTTGATACTTACCGCCTTGCTTGCAATAGACATAGCAGTTTCCCTGGTTAGTCGCAAGCCATGTGCCGCTTTTCTTACTGATTTCTTGATTTCAGCATCGTATCCATCAACCCCTGATGCAATTGCATCATTGACACTCTATCAAAGAAAAAACAAGAATTAGAAATAACTCAATAAATTTTTGAACAAGTCTGACAGAGATTGAAAGATATCTCATGATACAGCAAAATAAAAAGAGTAACCATTAACCCCATTTATTTGCATATCAATGTCACCAAGTGTCTACAAAGTGAAAAGACAACCTAAATAAATTTCAAGAATTACAGCCTAACAATTCCAAATGACAAATTAGAAACTCTTCACAAACTCTATCAAAACACTATAACAATGTATCCTATGTATAAGATAGAAAATGCTGGAGAGAGATTCAGTGTCTCCAAATTCATGCTACCAGTAAATGAAAGCATTATCAATTTTATCACGGCATTAAAATGTAACCTCTCATTCTATCAGTTTTCACAAAGAGAAGCAAGAATCTCCAGAGCCAAACCACATCCTCAAACAAGAAATGGATGGTCAGAAACAACAATGCCAAGAACAAAACCCCTCTCTGCCTCCTACAAACAACAAATCACTCTACTAAACATATCAAGAACCACTGTGGACAGCACCATAAACAAGATTGAATCATAATATCAGTTTCTCACAATGCAAGGATGGATCATACTTCTGCACAGCAGGAAAATATGTAATTCCATGACCAACAAATTCGATAGGAAAAATGAAACACCATTACCTTTTCAAACAAACTGCCACAGATATCTGAATGAGCTGCTTCAACAGTCTGCTGAGGTATACAGAGCATCACACGCAACCTTAACAATGCAGCAACATCATCATCATTGAGCTCCCCATCAGTTAAGCATTGCTGAAGCTTTTGCCGGTAAATTTCTTAAAATAACAAACTATCGTTAGATTAATATAATTAAGTAAATATAATATAAAGAAACACAACAACAGTCAAATCATGTAAAAGTTAATCATTTCAACAAATAAGAAAGCATATGCATAACCGAATATTATATTACAACTTTAAAAACCTAAGGTTTAAGAATTGCACATAAATTTAAACTAACAGAACATAAAGCATTTAGTAATCCAGGCCTCAAATATGGTTAAACTATGGTAAACATGACAAATTTTACCTTCATGAAGTTCACTGGCCTTTTGTGCATCAAAATGAAGTTCATCACAGAGATTTTGAAGGAAGGCTGCCTTACTATCTGCCATTTCTAATTCACCATCTGAAACAGCCTGTGCAAGTCTTTTGCGATATACCTTCGATGTAACATCAAGTGAAATGGATTCTGCTTCACGTTTACCCAGTCCAAATATATTTCTTAACTGATTTAGTGCAGCAAGCTGAAATGAATTATAAACATATTAAAAGTCTAATACTTTATATTAAAAAAGTTATAGCAGATCAAGTTTTAAGTTAAAATATTCAGTTAGTCCTTAAAATTAACAATTTTTTACAAATTAGTCTCTGTACTTAAAAATTTATGTTTTAGTCTTTATATGAGTATTTTGTTACATTTTAATCATTATCATTATTAGAACTAATTTATAAGTATCAATCATAGAAACTAAATTTGTCCTTTATCTGATTTAAAAGAATACAGAACACCGATTTTGTCTGTTTCCTTTATCTGATTTAAAAGAATACAGAACACCGATTTTGTCTTTGAAACACATTTGATTCTTGACTAGTAATGAATAATTTTTTAGTAAATATTACCTCAATTAATATATAATATAATTTTTTATATGATATATCAATTTCTATAGAATATTTAAAAAAATATTTTTGCATAGGAAAGAAAAGATTAACGATCTTTAGAATATGAAACTACATCACTACTTAAAACCTTACAGCATCAACTTTATTACATAAGTGAATTTTTAACCTCATCATGAAGATATAACTCTATAAGTGATTTTAATTGTATCGACCCAAAATCTTGTTAATTAATCCTTATGACAATTTCTCAATTAATTAATATTTTATCTATAAAAAATATGTAAACATATTTAGTCTTATTCCGACAAGAATAAAAAATATTTGTCATATGTGAACACTTTTTAGTATTTTATTGATTATAGTTATAATTTTTTTTATTAGTCTATCTATTCATTTTCATCTAATCAATAACAGTTCATTAACTTAAATATATAGGTTTTAATCTTTTAAAAATTTGTGATTTTTTATTTTAAATATTCGGTACTATGTTTTAAATTTTTTCTAAAAAAATCACCAAATATTTTTTCTTTTATGGTTAACATACACACATGTTCCTATACTTGACACTTGTTGACAAATTAATTTTTATAGTTAAAAATTTTACGTTTTAGTTCTTATAGGTGTGTTTTGCTACATTTTGGTTCTTCCCTTATAATAAAGCTAATGGTGACATAATAGTAGAGAACAAAATGTAAAAAAGCACTACTAATATAAAAATTTAAAATTTAAGTTTTTTAAATATAAAAACTAATTTGTATATGAGTGTTAAATTATACAGACTAAATGTATATTTTAACCCAAGTTTTATATTTAATATCAATGACAATTCCTTATAATGATCGATGTCATGGTTTCAGCACATAGTTGGGTGTCTTTACTTATTTGAAAGTTGATTCATGAAAGATACTAGAGAACAAATGTAAACTATATTTAAAGGGGATTCTTATGCCTGTACATCTTAACAGTCAATAAACTATAAACCACCTGACCTAAAATCTTGAATTTCTTAGTGTTAAGCAAGGAGCCAGTACATTGTTTTATAACACTAAAATGAACCAATAAATGAAAATCCAGTAGGCTTGAAACAGTAAACAAATACCTCGTTCTGAAAATAAACAATGCCCTAACTGATACACTTTAAATGAGATTATGGGCAATGACGATTTGGAAGCATACACTGAACAACCTGTTTAATCAGGCTTTGATAATACAAAAAGAAAGATAAAACATAGTAGTTAATAACGCTAAACAGCTAGGCTTCAATATACATGTTAACAATTGAATCTGCACCCATGGGAAGTGTTGGAACTTGGAAGCCAAATTGTAGAATATAAGAAAATATAGGTCACCAATGCATAGTCATACTATATATAATTCATTTGTCTTGTTCAAATATAAATATCCTCCAAATACTCCCATAAATTCATTTTTAAAAAATAAATTATTAAATCAGAACACACCTCAATAAAACACAAACCCAAACTCAACCTCAAAATTAATTAGTTTTTAGAGAAGAGACACATTAACAAGTTCATGGTTCATATTCAATCGTTATGGTCATTTACCTTATTATCTTCCATACGCCCATCAGACAAAGCATCTGAAACATATGCCCTGTAAAGTATTTTCAAGTCCTCAATCCTTCTGTCACCATCATACTCACCACCTATGCCAAAAATGAATTGTAGTTGAAGAATTTACATTAAAACTAGAAAAGAACATAACAAGTACAACAACAACAATAATAATAAAGACCTAGTCTTGACACTTACCCACTAAAGAAATAGGACCAACACCACGAGCAAAGTGATTGACATCTGGATGATTCTTAAATGAGATGAGTAAATTATTAAATGCCAATACCCTATCAAGCTCCTGAACTGCTTGGCTGACTCCAGGACTGAAAATTTAAAGATGATCAGCTGGGGAAAATCCTAATTTTGCAACATTTCAAAAAATGAAGAAATGAATAGTAAATATTAAAGAAACATGGATAGGAAACATGCCCAGAATTCAAAATTTAATATGGAACAAACTTTGGCTCAGTCACTAATGAAAACCTACAATTACCTGGTCCCTAAAAATAAAATAATATTTTAGTCAGAAAAACTATGAATCTTACACTGCTCTGGTGCGAGATTTAAGGATCCCAATTGCCACTGAAATATTTTCCTCAATCAATTTCCTTGCATGCTCTCGAAACAAGTTCTCAGCAAGCTTCAATGGAAATTTTCCCTTAATTAATAAGTAGATTATACTAACCCAAGGAACTTTTTAATGGCAAGAGAAAGGGATTTATCCCAGAGAAGTTGAAAGTTATGACACAAGAAATAAGGAAAATGCACCTCATCAGAAAGGCGACATAAACACTGTGCTTCTCTTAGTTTAACTAGTTGTTCTGCATCAATATCTGGCAAGAGATTATTGGTTAGCACTTAAGGAAGCAAACCCTATTCCAAACTTCTTGAATTTGCTAGTTTGTGTAATAATAACTCTATAAAATTACAGAATAAAGTCCAGCATATCAGATGCAAACAAGCAGAATTTTAAGGCTTTATTTAATAAGAAATGAATGCACAATTAGCAGAAAAGAATCTTATTTATAATCATTTCTCCACCAATAATAATCATTGGACTGTTGAAACTTAAGTGTGCCAAACTATTTCTGCAATAACAATCAAAATTGAAAACTATAAAATTATGGCAACTTGACATGGGGAATTAGGATGAGTTAGTCAATTACTTTTGTTACAGTAAGACCAAATAAAGGCCAAGATACATCACTGACTATACAATTACCTCTGCCAATCGATTTCAGCTTGGAAGCATACAGTTGCTGTGCATTGTCACGTATAGCTACTTCAATCTGGTAAATAATGAAAAATAACAAAAAATGCTAAGATTGAAAGAAATGACAATGAGGAACCATTAAAATTATAAAGAAATGAGACTGTCTATGTCAGCATGTCAGTGTTAACCAACATGGCAAAGCGCAGTTTGTGCAGCAAATTAGTTCTTCCTTTTTCAAGCAAATGCCTATATACAGTTACAAACCTATGCTCCCAGACTCCTAACCTATATATATTACAAATAAATACAATGCACATTGCACAAGCAGGCATAACAATTAACAAATAGGTAATTAAATACCTGGGAATCAGTGATCTTGAAGACACGCTTCCAAGGTAGAAGGAAAGATGAAGCATCTCCAAATACAAGATTTGACACATATATCAACTTTTGAAATGCCTGCACTGGAGATACTAACAATGGTCAAGCTCCGAGTATTTACTCCCATTTATCTATACCTTGAAGGTTTTTCCATCAATTGATTAGGATAATATTACAACTCAACTAACTTACCCGGCGTTGCTCAACATCTGCGTCACGATCCCCAACTTCCAGCCTTTGCCTGAAAATTTTCCTACCAATCTAGGAGGTCAACAAGCAGCAAGCCAGTAAAACAAGAAACTGCTTTCAGTTTCAGTCCTCCCAATAAATCCACTCAATCTCCACAGGTATACACACAACAAAAACAAAAATACCTCCATGTGCATACCAGCAGCATCTGGATCATCAATTCCCAAAGAATTTTTGAAGCTGACGATCCTATCAACCTCATCACCTTTAAGTTCCTCAACACCAGGAGGAAGCACAGAAGATACAAACCTTACCAACAAATCAAAACGCCAATCAATCATTCACCCCAGAAGCAAAACATCCAAATCATCATAACTCATCATCACACATGCTAACAGACAAATCAATTTCAGATATTAAAAAAAAAATCGTCACTCACTCAGAATATATATCACAAATCTCAGCTTTAAATGCTTCATCTTGCTTGTTCACACCATACCTGAAAAATCAACCATTTCATGATCAACCACTCTAGCAGCAACAAAATTAACGGAGAAAAACATGAACGATTCACATTAACAGTTGAGACTAACTTATTGGCAATGGCCTCAATGTCTTCCTTCTTCAATTTGGAAGGATCGTCGAACGCTGCCACGTAGTTGTGCAAATTCACGGCTGCAACTTGCGGAGCAGACGCATTCAAAGCATACGCGGCCGCGCCGCCTGCGGCACCGATAGCCACGGCGCCTCCAAGTGCAGCGTAGCGGCTGCCGCGGAACCGAGAGCCAAGACCGTAGCCGGCGGCCACGGCGCCGGCAACGATGACGGCGGAGGTGGCAAGCCTCACCGGCGGCGACAATTTGTCGACGAGGACCTCAATTCCCTTGAGGTCCTTCGGAGTCCTTTCCGGCGGTGAAGAGGAGGCGGCGTCGGAGGAACAGCGAGGGAGGGAGACCCTGAAACGACGCCGTTTGGTGAGGAAGGGAGAGGGAGAGGGTAGTAAGAGGGAACGGTGTGTGTGAGAAGAGGTGAGTGTGGAAGGGTTCATGGCTGTTCCCTCTTAAACGACGTCGTAAAGAGGGTGCAGAGTGCAGTGAGTAGAGTGGTTATAGGGTTTAACGAAAATGAATGAAGAAGATTGAGAGTAGACAGATTACAGATAACGTCGTTGTTACTTGTTGGGCTATTCCATTTCCTCGTGCTATGAGTTATGATGACGCTGCTAAATAAATATTCAAAAGTTTTAGGTATTCTTCACTATTATGGTGGACTATAAGGGTATCTTTGCAAAATAAAAACTTCTTGGCTCGTGAATCAATCAAAGAAATCTGAAGGGATGGATCAAATATGGAAACTCAAAACAATGACAATGTATTGTTGAGCTTGTTGCCGAAGAAGGTAAGTTGAAGAGGATTATGTATTAATTTTGATTCTACATCAAGTATCTTAGCTTGAATCTTAGAGAGACTATTGCTGTCACAGAAGATGTAGCCTAAAATTTTCTGGAGACAACAATAATAAATTTTCTTATTACACTAGGTTATAAATTATACAGTATTATTAAACTTATTTATCATTAAATTTTTTTGATAATTTTCTAATTTTGTTTTGTCAAACTAAAATTCTTCATTAATATTTTAATAATTTTATTTTATACGTGTTTAGATTATCTTAATCACTTTTTTTCTTTTATTCTAATATTTTTACACATACAATCATTTTTTTTTTCACAATTATTCATCCACATATGAAAAGTAACGTATTAGACACAACTATGAAACACTTTAAAATATTATAATAATATATTAACTAAAATAAATAATAAAAAACAAAAACAATTATCTTTCTCTCTCACGTTTCTAGGAAACTATTTTTTTTGTTACAAGAACAATAGAAAAGAGTGTTATTATCAATTGTCTTCTACATGAACTGGACTGAACTGTGAAGGGCGAAGATGGCTACTTCGTCTCTGCGAGTCCCACTATTTCCTTTGCTAAAAAATGTTCCCTTTACAGTTACACCATATTTTCGGAGAAGGAGTTGGACAAGGTTCTATTGTTCCTCTCCTCCTAACTCATGGCAACCTTCTCGTAAGAAAAAGGTTGTTATGCGCGTCGCCTATGTAGGCACCAATTACCGAGGTCCCTATTTTCTATCCACCGTATGTTGTTTTTCAAGCCCACATCCTCGTGTAGTGTTCCCCTTGTTCTCATGTCTTTTTTTTTTTTTTTGTTCCCTCTTCATTCAGGTCTCCAAATGCAACAAGATGAACATGCACTCTCTAGTACGCACCTTTCTCTTCTCTGCTCTCGTCTGACTACTGTGGCCTAGTTGCTAGTTCTACCTGCTTTGTGTATATGGGTTGGAAAAATAAAGGAAATTCAGTTCAGTGAATCTTTTAAGAGTCTAAGATGTTTGTAGAAATGTACTAGCTGGGGCGGAGCGGGTGAAAATTAGTAAAAAGTTTGTTACTTTTAATCTTTTAATCTTTTACTATTTATGAATTGTACAAATATTTTACATGAGCAGTGATGAATCCAAAATAATGGGCCTGAATTCTGAAAGGCAGGTTGAAGTATTAAAATTGTTTAAGATTGTTATTTAAAAATGTAGCAATAGAAATCTGTTTATGCATTTATGTTAACATAACTATAGAAATGGTTACACTGTTGTCCACACATTTCTGCGTAAATATAGTGTCGGTTCTGCTGGTATGTTGTGGAGTACACATGTGATTCAATCTTCTTAGATATTTTGGATAGAATGCTGCTAAAGTGTTGTAATTTATAAAAATGTAGCTGTTGAGAAAGAACTGGAAAGTGCCATATTCAAGGCTGGTGGCATCCGCGAAAGCAATTTTGGGGATCTGCTGAAGATTGGGTGGGCAAGAAGTAGCCGCACTGACAAAGGAGTAAGTCATGATCCCGGTTTTTTAATTTACGTTGCCTTGTATTATGATTTTGGTGCAAATGCCATCAGGATATGATTGCTTATTTTATCGTATTTAATGTTGGGTGTATATTAGGTTCACTCTCTTGCAACAATTATATCCTTAAAAATGGAAATCCCAGAAAACTGTTGGAGTGGAGACCCTTTAGGCCTTGACCTTGCAAACTGCGTTAACTCTTATCTTCCTTGTGATATCAAAGTTTTAGGCATTTTTCCCTCACAAAGGTAAGGCAAAACCATGCTTGTTTTTCAGTTTCATAATATTGAGTAATCTCTGATGTGGAATGTATGTTGTGAAATTTTTAACGATAATGTACTGTATATTTGTTTATATTTCAATTTAACGGTAGACTCCTGAGTTTCTGCTCCTCTTTTGTCCTGCTCTCTAATTATTTGCTTTTTTTTTTCTCATGGACTCAGGAGCTTTGATCCTAGAAAGGAATGTATTATGCGGAAGTATTCCTACCTTCTTCCAGCTGAAATTATCGGTATTCATAGCCATTCCAGCAATGATGAAATTTATTACCACATATCAGAGTTCAATGACATCCTTAATGCATTTGAGGTATGATATTCTAGCCTCCCTTTTCTCCCATATTTGCTTCATTATAAAGTCTACATTCCTTTTGGTTCTTATTTCCTGATTGTGTTAGTTATGAAACTTTGGTATGACCAATTTCTTTTCCCTGATAAATAATTTCCAATGGTTCATACATGTATTTATGTACCAGTGTTGTTTTTGTACGAAAAATTTTGTATGGACCCAAAAGTCAAGAGAAGATAAAAGCATAACACAAACAAGACATTGACTGATTCTACTTCTTTCTCTTGCAGTTATCAGTTTAAGTAGATTTTTGTAGTTGGACATTAGATCTGACTGGCTATGTATTTCCTGGAACCATGCTAGAATTTTAAATTTATGACCAAATTAGTCTCAGGTTTTCTGATATTTTGTGTTGCTTCTCTGGTGTTTATGGACATGGTTAACTGAAGAATGTTGTCATTTGTGATTTTCGATGTCAGTTACTATCTATAATTTCCTTTGACAGGGAGAACATCCTTTCCATAATTATACAGCTAGGTCCAAGTATAGGAAACATTTTCCTCTTAGACAGTCATCATCAAAAAGTGGCACATCAGCAAGAGACAGTTTGTCACCATATGAGTTTGAATGTGAGAATGGTGATGGGGATGAAAATTCTGAAATTGATGAGGCATTTACAGAAAGTATAGGGTGCCAAAGCCAAAAATGTTCAGAAAGTTGTAATTTTGGTGAACCTGTTGTTGGCACTAGCAATAAAAATGAAAATGGTTTGTATGATGAACATTCTAGATTGGTTGTTCGTGCAAAATGGTTATATGAACCTGATGAAGCAGACAGATTAAGTGCTGCCCATTTCAGAAAAGTTTTTCAGTGTTCTTGTGGCAAGCTGGAAACATCAGGGGGATATAATTACATAGAGATCTACATACAGGGAGAGTCCTTCATGTTGCATCAGGTATTTCTATCCCTCCCTCTTCCCCCATATTATTCTTCTTTTAAACAGCAAATACTCCAGGATTCAGATGTATATGCATAAACACTAGTATGGTTATTTTGTGGTAAACTTATGGAGTAAATTGATGTATGAAAACTCTGGAAAACTTTGCCCCTTTTGATACAAACAATATATCTCCAGAATACTGATTAATCAAGTTGAATATATTTCCTACTTAGAAAATTTGATGGTGTTATTGGAGTACTTAATTTGAATGTTGATATGGTGACAACTGATGAAGTTATATATGCAATTGCAATAAATTTTCACTCCCTTCATTTGTTACAATATCCAATTATTCAGTAATGACCATGTTTTACAATACTAACCTCTATTTTATTGTTTTAGACATGTCCTGATCTGTCAACCCTTATAAATTACATCGTCCATTGTCATTTTGTTTGCTTTTTTTGGTAATGAATTAAACTGGCTACAGATATTTTGCTGCCTTACGATATGACATTTTATACTCTCACCAGATAAGGAAAATGGTTGGGACAGCCGTGGCTGTAAAACGCAAGTTACTGCCAAAAGATATTATAAACCTGTCTCTGTTAAAGTTCTCGCGAATTATTCTACCCCTTGCACCTTCAGAAGTTCTAATATTGAGGGGAAACAAATTCTCAATAAGAACACGACCAGGAAATATAACAAGACCTGAAATGCGGACAATAGTTGAATCAGAAGAAATTAACAAGGCAGTTGATGATTTTTACACATCAATTATGTTACCTCGAGTATCAAAATTTTTGGACTCATCAAGATCTCCTTGGGAAGAATGGATTGAGAAACTGGATGCTCACACAAGCATACCAAATGATCAGTTGGATGAGATCAGGAAAGCTTGCAATTCGTTGAAAGAAAATTTTGAAAATACAATTTGTGCTCATCCGTGATAAGTGAATGAAAAGGTGACAATTACTCTTCCTATTCTGATATTGGTCACTTAACATGAGCTTCCATTTCATAGCACCTGCATTTTTTTAATCCAGCACTTGCCAAAAAGATAGGTTGGTGTATCTATCCCTTGCTATATTGTATGGAGATTCTTATATTTTTCCTGATTCCTCTTGTATTTGTTCTTTTATTCCTTTCATCAATTTCATCTGAATTTGGTCCCTTTATATGCCTTAATTAAAGCTTCCATCCTGCATTTTTTTATTATACGCATGCCAAAACAGTAGGTTAGTGTATATGTCTGTCCCTTTGTGTCCTGTGAAGAAGAAATTGATTCATACTTTTGTTCTGATTGTCCGGCACCATATGCTGGTTTGGGAAAACTGAAAGTGTTCATATCTTTTCTGTTCTAGAGTTAAGTATGTAGCCTACCTGGCCTTGGATCTATCGATGGACAATCATACTGGCTCACAACATGGTATCATGGAAAATTTTGACTTGAAAGATGTGTTTTAATGGCTTGAATATAGCCAGCAGAAATGATTCCTCAAGATTTCGTCAAATAGAACATCTGTGCAGGATATGACAACTTCAGAGGCTGACAAAATTTCACTAGTCAACAATAACCTCAACTTCAGGTTCCACAAACAATTTATTATAATCCTTCCGAAATGGGTTAGATATGGGAGGCTTCAGACTTGTTACAGGCAATCATATACTCTCTGGAACGGATGTATCCTTTCATGTCACATGTTCTTATTTTCTGCTTAAAATAAAATAATAAACCATAGAAAGTTCTATACTAATTTGCTTCTCCAGAATTTTTTATAATATGTAAGTTATTTATATAATTCCCAATAGTAAATAGTGCTAATAATATGACATATGTGTAGTTTCTATCAATTGATTACAGTTAGACCTACTAGAACACCTATATTTTGATTTTTTTAGCTTATGCTGATATTGAGATGAGGTGATGTGGAGTATGGAGACATGAAATGCAAGAAGCAATATTCTGCAATAGTAATACTGGTCTCTGAACCCTCTTACTCGAGCAACCCAACCCAACATAAGCTATTTTGAATGGTTCATATCATGCACATTACTTTATATGGCTTGTGCAATTATCTTTTTCTTATTTTCAAATAGAAATACAATAAATTTTGTGTATTTTTTTTTTACAATATTTTATCTCTAAATATATGATTAATCATTGCTTGTGGTACTGATATTTTCCCTTCATGTGTATTTTTACGTGGATTTAATAGTAAAATCATGTTATATGTAAATTTATAATGAAAAATGTCTGTAATCTATATGAATCAAGGAAAAAAGTAATAAATTATGAGTTAGTTATGAGTGAAGATTCTAGCTATTTTTCCGCCGTTTGATAAGCTTTCTGTTTGTTTTTTTGGAGTTGCAAGTGGAGCCAGGTTTTTTCATTTTAATGAATTTTAACTTTTGTTTAAAAGTTGAATTTATTTAAGGTTAGTTTAATCATTACCAGGAGCATAAACTCAATTACTGAAGCAATTTCTAGTTCCATTGCTATGTCGAAGAATTTCCTATATTTACTGACAGTGTTAGCTGTAGATAGTTGTCCCCTCCCCCCCCCAACCCAAAAAAAAAAACCCAATACATAACTGCACATATCGGAGTACGATATGCTTATTTCTGGTGATCCCTAGCAGAAATAAAAACAAAAGAGAGTTTAGAAGCAAAGAGACCCTATGCAATATCGGGCAAATAATTCGTCATGATATAAGCAGAATGTGGAAAGAAAAATAATTAAAAGGTTAAAATAATATCAAAATTACTTTATCACGTACATTTGTTATATCTTTATCATTATTTTTATTTATTTTGAGTCATTGTCAATGTTAAATTATTCATATAAACCTTGTTCTCATACAAGGATTGCTGATGCTATGTACTCCTTAAGGATCATATCTGTTGTCTCCATTAGGTGTTGGTGGGGTGTCTGCGACCATCCCAATAACGGCCAGTAGAACCTTCATCTTTAGGAACTGGTTCTCTGTCACAAAGCATGCCATCTTTAAAATTCAGTCAACTGTGAAATACAACTTAGAGTGCATTTACAAATATTTTTATTAAACATAAAAGGATTTTTTTTCTAATAAATTATACTGAGAAACTTGTTGTGAATACCAATTTTTTTTTCCTCACAAAGATTACCTCCAATTTTTTTTAAAAAATAAAATAAAATCATTTTACGAAAATAGAAAATTCTTTAAAAGAGAGAAACCAGTTCATGGAAATGGAAGCCTTGCACCGTGTAAACTTAAACTCCAATATCAAAACCGAATTCCATACATAAGAAAAGGGAAAGTTCATAAACTTGTCTCTATGTGAAATCCTAAAACGTGAAAAACTTGACCCATATAAAAGCATGAGTAAGGGATCTAAGAGGGGGGCTTGGAAAAAGGGAGAAGAATTTAAGGGCGGCAAAAAAAAAAATTCAAAAGATCTGGAAGAAGAGAGGGCAAATAAAAATGGGTCTTCAATAGGAAACATAAAAAAGGAGAGAAAAAGGAAAGATAGTAAAAAGATCGCAAGTCAAAGATAAAAGAGGAAGAAGAAGAATACACCGTCACTCACCATTTTAATAGTAGCTGTTCAGATTTGGAACTCTCCACCTTTGCAAAGCTGAAATCGAAGGTATTCTTTTTATTCAGTGCTTGTGTTTTATGCTACCGATTTCGAATGTTGGAATGAATGAGAAATTTAAAATAGTTAAAGTATTAGGTACGAAGAACAGTACTGCTTCATATAAGATGTACCAAGGACAAGTAGATAATGCACATTACTAGTGGGATAACTTTAGACTTATGTCTCTCTCACATGTTCAATCTTTTTTTAGCGGTTTTCTCAGAGATCTTTATCATTAATGCAACCTCCATTTTGCTCATTCATGGAATTGTATTTAGTACCTCTAAGAAATATGATTATCCACCGTTAGTCAGTAATGTGGGCTAGTTGGAGAAAGCCTTACAACTAAGTAAACTAATCGATGGAGACTCTTCCTTCAGATTCCCAAAGGAACGAGTCATAAAAGCCAATTCATGCTGCTAGTACGTGGGATCCATTTAGAGCAGCGGATCGAGGTAGTTTAGATACTCTGGATCGGAATCATGGGGAATGCTTGATCATTTCTACCAACTAAAAGCTCATGTCCCAACGAATCGCACGTAGAGATATTGATAAGAGACAATGTGGCAGTAATAGGTGAACCTCTCAACGCCATAGATGAGATATGCACTCGTGTATCCATAGTGAGTAGTGAGGGAGACTGCTTTTATTAATCATTAAGCTTTTATTTATTTTTATTTTCATGATGTGGAAACTTGGTGCAAAAACTGTGGAACGGCTAGTAAATAGAACACTTGATCTCTGACCTTGATCTAATCAACTTTATTTTTCATATTCAATATTATTATATTACTTGGATGCATTGAACTTTGCTGAGAAAGATTACGGATGTTCAACAGCAAGTATAATAATATATTGACATTTGATTTGACTTTAACTTTCCCTCTTTTGTTTCTTTCTTTTATTTCATTTGATTTCACTTTGAAATCCAATAAAATCCTGATTGGTGAAAAGTTCAATCCGCTGCATGCTCAATGCATATTTGTCGTTCCTTTCTATTTGTTATTATTATCAATATTACGTTGGTTTGAAAATAAAAATTCTTACTTATATTATTTTATTCCATATCTTATTATTATTATTATCTTTTACTATTTATAAATAAATATATTTAACTCTTCATATTTATATTATATTGAATAAATCAATTAATTTCAATCTAAATTATTTTATTAAGAAGTAATTTATAATGCTAATATGTAGCGACTTTACTTTTATGCGTTATAAATTGTCAAAAATTTATGTGTACCGACGTTACCTTATATTTTTATATAATATAAATATATCAAATGAAGTTTTAAGTTTTATTAAATAAATATCTTTTTTAATCAATTCAAAGATTTATTTACTTTTATTAAAATAAAATTAATTTCATATTTTAAAATTTCTTGAATCATATTTTTAATTTTGATAAAGTAAATAACAAATTATTTCTCCATTTTTATGCAAATTTTTGCAATATCGTTGTGTGATTTACATTATTTTCGATTGTCTAAAAATTATAAGAGATTAATGTATAGCTTACGCTATCTTAAATTCTCTTTCAATATTAATCATAATCAAAATAAAAAATTCAAATACTTTATTTACAAATAAAATATTTTAACGATTTGCAGTATAGTTATGTGATCTTTCTTCACTTTCTGTATTGTTTCTCGTAGGGTATATGTATAACCACGTTATCTTGTATTCTAAACATTATAATTTTACAAAAATAATTTTAATTTCAAAATAAATTTCCTTTTACTAAACTTAATTATAATCAACTAATTTCATAATTTTTAAATAGAACTATATGACTTTGAGTTCCTCATTGCACTCGGGATACGTAGGAACAAGAACCATACCCGTCAAGTCAAAATAATTTTTAAAATAACTCAAATAATATCTCAATAAATAATATTTCTTCTTTTAAAATAAAAATAATTAATATTTAGGGGTTAAATAAATATTTTTCAAGATTAAAATGAATTCGCACAATTAATTTAAGGTAACCATTTTTTAACAGACTTTGTAGGTGCTAATACCTTCCTTATACGTAAACGATTCCTGAACTCACTTTTAGTTGCAAAGATCATTTCTTTTAAAAAGTTTTTTCAAAGTTTTCTTAAAATAAATTTTGGTGGTGATCCTCTGATATTTTTAAAAACATTTTTTTCATCGTGCCGTTGCGACCGTCCAGTTGCGACACTTGTTAACAACATTATAAGTTTTTGAAAATGTTTCTTCAGTTAACAATGGTTAATAAAGTGAAGAGTTAATAATTACCTCCGAGCAACGGAAGGATGGATGAGAAGCAAAGCCAGACAGAAAAAGCATTGAAGAAAACAAAAAGGCTTCATGATGTCTGTTTGATTCAAGGAAGCATAAGATATATATATATATATATATATATATATATATATATATATATATTTATTGTGTAGTATCGTTGCCGTCCAAATAACGTTAAGGTAGGGACTCGCATTCAAAATGAGAGAGTCAATGTCATGTAAACCAAGAAGAACACTCTGATAGTTCATTACAAATTAAGAGGTTTGTTTAAAAGTTGCAATAAGTAATTGTAAGAATAAAAAACAATAATTCAAGAAGCAAAATGAATAATATTTTTTGAATGTTAAAATTAACTTAAAATTAAGATTATCTTATTTTACTTCTATTTAAGTATCTATAAAATTTGGGTCTTGCTATGGTAGCTTCTGCTTTATCCTTATAATAACTCATTAGTAAATAAAAAATTATTAAAAAAATATTAGTGGTACATTTGAAATTGTGTGACAAAAAATTTTTATTTCTTAACTAATATTCTAAGGGTGTCACAAAATTCCAATGACTTTATTGTAAGTTGGGACTAAAAATCTTGTCTCAATTAAAAATCTCTTATAATCAAGGGCTAATTCAAATTTTATTTAGTCTATCTATAAAAGTTTTATTTAATTTTAGTGTCTCGTTAAAAATTATAATTACATTTTCTATATTCTTTTAAGGAGTAAAATCCAATAAGTTTTTTTATATAAATTAAAATTAAAAGAGATAATATTTCTTAGGATTAGAATTTTATTTAACCTTCTTGCAATTTAGTTTATTCCTTGTGACTTTTTCTCTTCACATACTCACTGTTTCGATAAATTAATAGGTAATTTTTTATTCCTTTCGCTTTTTTTTGTATCTACAAATTTTTTATCTGTTCTATATGAAATTTTCTTTGAACTATTAAATTTGTTAATTAAATAAACGTTACTCCCTTGCCTTTTTTTTTTTGCATGGGCGAGACCTCTTTATTTTCCCTAAAACTTTACGTGAAAGTCTATTTCTTTATCTAATATTATTCTTTATTTAATATAATATACTATGTTGTTAATTTTGTTATTTCTCTAAATTATTATTTTATTAATCTACTACATATTTTTCTACGAATTCAACCTTTTGTAATCGGATTCATGGCCATAATAATTGCACAATAAACTCTATCATTTTTTTAAACTGCTTTGAATATTTGTCATTTTTCTAAACCTACAATTTATTACAATTGATGAATGTTATTCCCCTTTGAATGCCTTCACAGTGAATCTCAGGAACACTTAGAGTTTAGTAATTATTTTTTTCTCGCCACCTAGACCCTTTGGACCCATTTATATTTGACCATATTGTTTATTTATTTTTTTTACTATTAAGCTTATAAAAAAAATATTTTCGTGTATCATTTGTTGAAACATTCTTATTATAATGATATGTTGATTGAAAGCAAATATTAAAATAAGAAAGGTAAGCTTTTATTTTATCAATTATATTAATTCGATCCATTAATCCCAAATTTTTTCTTCTTTCTAGGCTAATGGTGACAACAATGACACGATGAGTGCAATGTTGGCCAAACAATTCATCTTCATCATGTGTGTAAAGACAAATAATTAAAAGCTTGAGATATTAAATTGTTGATATAAACTCATGCTCTGTAGTGTACTCTTTAAGGATGATGTCTTCGGCCTCCGTTTGGTGTTGGTGGATTCGGTCGACGGAAATCGAAATCACGGCCTGTAGATTTCCCCTCTGGAGCAAATACTCGTCTGTTACAAAATTATTAACTTATATTTATCAATAATTATTTTATTTTCATTCTTATCTTTCTAAACAAATTAGACATAAGTGCAGCTGTGCAGATCTTAAATTCCTTTCCTCATTTAATTTTAATATTATGTTAAAATAACATTAACTATCATTTTTAGTCATTTAATATATTTCAGATACTTTCACTAAATAATTATAATTTAATCATATAGTTGTGAAGTTATAAATTTTCCTGAGTAGAGCAAACATGTCTGCTTAGTTAGTAAACAATGGTTAATAAAATGAAAAGTAATAATTACCTGTGGTCAATGGTAGGAGTAGGAGGAAGGATGAGAAGCAAAGCCAGGCAGAAAAAGCATTGAAGAAACCAAAAGAGTTTCATTGATGTCTGTTTGTCTCTGCTAATCAGAAAATGTATGTATGGAGGCAATTCAAGGAAGCATATATATATATATATAGACTTGTTCTGTTCTTGCAGGCCCAGCCAAGCCTCTTATCCAAATGACGGAGTCAATGTTATGTAAATCAACAAGAACAATCCGAATAGTTAATTACAAATTAAGAGTCCATTTATAAAACATTCAAATAAATACTTATATGACGAACACAAAATAATCCAAAGAGGTAAGATAAATTATATTTTGTTGTATACGTTCAAAATTATCTTAAAATTAAGACTCTCTTATTTTATTGTATGATCACTTCTACATATGTCTAGTTTGTAATCTAATTTGAGTAATTTTTTTTAAAAAAATTTTATTAAAAAATAATATAAAAAATAATTATAACTTTTTTCATAAGTTTTAGAAATAACTGTATCTTTAAATTTTAGAGAAATTAGATGATAAATTTTTTTAAAAATTGTGATGAGATTGTATAAAATTTTATTTTTATTTTTTTAACTAACATTTTAAAGACATCAGTTGATATTTGCCACAAATTTTTAATCTTTGTTGTAAGTTGAGAATTAAAAACATGTCTAGATTAAAAACTATTATTAATTAAAGGCTTATTCAAATCAAGTTTAAAACTAAGTCGTAGTGCTTAAAATGAAAAAAAGAAAGAGATTTGGCTCAATTTGTAAATATAAATTTGTGTTTGACATATTAAAAGATAAGAAATGATTTGATTTTTAAAATATTTTTTTATAGAGAAGATTTTATTTTTAAAACCTATAAATTTCAATGCTTTTGACTTTGTTTTTATAGATAACAAAAATCATGATTTCTAAATCTTGTCATCAAAGAGGATACTTTTTTATTAATTTCAAAATAGGTTTTATCTTGATTTTCCCTTTTATTAAATTGATATCATTAAATTAATATATTTGTTATTTAATCTATATATTAAATAATAAGTACAAGTGCAAGAACTGCAAGAGATAAAATCAAAATGAAGAGAGCAAAACAAAGCATTTGATAATTGGGTTCAACGACCAATCTAAATTGAAAAGGTAAAGCTCAAGCACTAATTTGAAGTAATGCTAAGTACCTTTGTTACTTCAAATTTGCCTAATAATGTTTGGGATTAAATAAAAGAAAAATATTAAAAAATGTGTTATTTATATAAATAAAAATAATTAAAGAAAGTGAAAATATTTTTTTCTTTATTTAGTGAATATGAAAAAAAATCAATTATATAATTTTTATAATGAAAAATTAATTTTAAAAATTAAACCTTTTAATACAAATTTTTTCTTAGCATTTATTTATTAATATTTTTATATATGTATTATTTTAAAAAATTAATATTAAAATAAATTTAAAAGAAAAGGAAGACTCATGGCCCGAATCATATATATATATATATATATATATCCTAAGGCAAGAAATTTTGCTTGTAGGAAAACTAAGGATAATATGCAGAATTGCAGATCCTTTTTAATCTACATATACATGACTATAAGATGTTCAATTTATTTTTAAGTGAAAAATTACTAAAAATTTCCTTTAACAAAAATATCATAAAACAATTACAAAAAGGGTGAATAGAATGAGGATGAAAGCTTTAGCTGAGATCATGAAACTTCTTCATTGGTTTTCATGATCTTGATACGAGAATGGGAGCGTGTGGGATTTAATTCTCATTTGTTGTGATGGTAACTAAACTTCTAGTTCCATTAATTTCAATTTGCTTAAACAAATTGAACTAAAATAATGGAGAAAATGCGTAAAATTTGGTCAAGTGAACAAGAGACAAGAATGAGATGATTTAAAGTTAAACCCAATTTCACAAATACCCTCTACACAAATGCAGGCGGTGCCTTTTTCATTGCTGGCACACTAGGAAGAGAGAGAGAAAAACATTCCGTTTACATGATATTTTCGTTTAAGATTCTCGCTAGAGTCAAAATAAAATTGGATGTTCAATTATTGCACAAACTACAAAAATGTTTAATTTTCGTGTAGATCGAAAAGCATTGAAATTGGATTCAAACTTACTATTATAGTCCATTTGTTGTTTCATATTTCAATAGCAATTTGTTCAACAAATTACTGGCATACATACTAACAACATTTTTCTTCTTTTGTTTCAATTCAATGCGACATTATTCTTTCTCTTTTTTAAAAAAGAAAATTCTTAGAGCTGGTTCTTTATGTTGCAATATAAAAAGAAAGCAATAATGGGCAGGTGACAATAGCTTCAGCAAGAACCATTTAGTGAAACATTCCCATTAAAATGAATGATATGTTGATTGTATATAAATATTAAAGTAAGAAAGGCAAGGTTTTATTTTACGTTCATGTTTCTTCTCAACTCTTTTGAAATGAACTAAGTGACTTTCAATTCTTAATTCAATTGTTATATCAGAATTTCCTATATTTACAGACAGTGTTAACTGGAGAGATAATTGTTCCAAAAGAAAATAAAAGCAACACATAGATGAACACATTGGAGTACGGTATGCTTTTTCCTGGTGATCCTAAGGAGGAAAAAACAAGAGTTCAGAAGCAAAGAGATCCTATCGAGGAACGAAATGTCTAAGCACCTCATGCAATGTTGGGCAAACAATTCATCATGGTATAAGCATAATGTGTGTAAAGACATGCAAAGCTTAAGATAATACTGAAGTTACTTTGTCACATACTTTGTTTTGTACTTTATCATGATTTTAATTTAATTATTTTGAGTTATCATTAAATTGTTCATATAAATTCTGTGCTCATACAAGAATTGCTGGTACTGTATACTCTTTTAAGGGTGATATTTTTTGCTCCCATTTGGTGTTGGTGGAGAGTGCAAGGGATCATCCCACCTACGCCCTGTACGCATTCCTTCATGATTAACCGGTGATCTGTCACAAAACATCCCATCTCCTTAAATTTCAATGAATTCTGAAATATCATTTCCATTGAGTTTAGAAATATAATTTAATTAAATAACTCTTACCACATAAAAAATTGCTATTGTAATGAAAAAATTGTCCTAAAAAATTAAGTTCTTCTGAACGTTTCGTTAGTTAATTATGGTTAACAAAATGAAGAATAATAATAACCTTGGAGGAGGAGGAGGCATGCGAGGAAAGTAGAGAAGCACAACGAGGCAGAAGCAGCATTGAAGAAACCATAAAAGCTTCATCTTTGTTTGTCTATACGAATAAGAAAATGTGTGGAGGCAATTCAAAGAAGCATATATAATAGACTTGCATGTAGTGGATGGACTTGTTCTGTTTGTATATATAATGCGTATATCTAGCTTTCAAGTTTTAATGAAACGATGCTAATATGAGGAAATCATAAACATGTTTCTGTGTGATGTGAGTTTTTGCATATTTTATTGGATACATAATCGTTGCCGCTCAGCCAACAGAGAGAAACCGCGTTGAGATCCTTACTTGGCATCCAAAAGACTGAGTCAATCTCGATGTCATTCAAATCAGTACAAGAACAATCTCAATAGTTAATTACAAACCAAGTGCCGGTTTGAGAAAACATTCCAACAAGTAATTATAATAGTGAAATAAAATAATTGAAAACTTAAAATAAATTATATTTTTTTTGTATAATTAAGTTAAAATTAACTTAAAATTGAGATTCTCTTATTTTACCTCTCCATAAGTATGTATAAATTTTGGATCTTGGTATAATAACTTCTACTTAGTGTTCATAATAACTTACTAATATAAATAAATTATGTTTGGTGTACATTTGAAATTATGATTAAATTGCGTAGTATATTTTGGCATGTTTGACTGAATTGATAAATTTCTTATAGAAGATAAAAATTAATATAAAAATTGAATATATTTTTTTTATAAATTAAAAATAACTTATCTTTTCAAATTTTAAAGAAATTAAATGATAGAGTTTCTTGAAATTTCTAAAAACAAAAATAAAGAAGTATAAATTGTTTTTGCTTTATACAAAAAAAAATATTTATTTTTATACTATTTTTTTTATAAGTACTTTTCGAAATGTTTATTCAAATAGTGTCTTTATTTTTTTTATTTTAAATTTCCTAACTTATTTTCTAAGGATATTATTGGTTGATATTGGTTGATGATGCGTTTTTATATTGTGTTTAAAAGATTTGTCGCAAATCCTCATCAAAATTTAAACAAATTAATGTACTAGGGTTACCCTAGATTGTCTCCCATGAACATTGGCTATTAATCTTCATTAAACATGTTAAAGGCATTAATTGAACAAGCAATTAAAATGGGGAGTTTTGGGGTTTCAAATCAATATAAGGAGCAGCAAGCAAACAAGTTTAATTAATTCAAACAATAGAAAGCAACAATTCTTAGTTCATCCACATAGATTCTATCCTCATTCCACTCAAGATTTAACACTCATCCTCTCTCCCATGAATTAGGTTATTTAACAAGCAAAAATCAACCTTATGGTCCCAACGAAATTACGCAATTTATTAGGCTCTAATCTCTCATCCTAAGATTACGCAACCTTAGAATTAAACCTAGGATTAAGCAATCCCTAATTTAGAATCTCCTTAAAATGAATTAGGGTTAATTAAGCAATGTCCCCCTCATTCACCGTTAACTCAATTTAAGAGGCAAGGAAGAAGTAATTCATGAAAAGAAAAGAGTTATATTATCATTAAAATCAAGGAACTCAAGAATCCATGTGAACTCACTAAGGATTACACAAAAATTTATCCCTCCATGAAAATGGGGGTCAAAAACACAGTTTAAAAATGCAAAAAACTCATTAGCATTAATGTAAAAGCAAGAGAAATGATAAACCAAACCCTAGGTTGAACCCTTGGCTGTCACCCAAGGTTGCCCTAAGCTCTGAAAAATGTCCTAATTTAGTAAAAAAGAGAAAAGGTACAAAAAGTGTAAGAGCTTTCTACCCTAATTTGACAAAAATCTATTTATACTAAGGCTGACACCCTCCAAAGTGATTACTTTCATTCTTTTATAGTAGACACGTGCAGCATCAGTTGGTTTTTTCCTTTCTGTAGTGTTCATTATCAACTTTGATAGTAGACACGCGCAGCACTAGTACATTTTGGGTTCTCTGGAGTTGTCACTATGAACTTTAATAGTAGCTACGCGCAGCACCTTCAATTATGCACGCTCTAGAGTGACTACTATGAACTTTCATAGTAGCCACGCACATGCTTAGTGAATTCTGGGCTACTGTAGTCGTCACTTTTAGCTTTGAAAGTGAATACTTTGGTCCCTTTGCTGGAAGTAGCTTGCTGTAGTGGTCACTATCAATCTTGAAAGTAATTACTTTTACCTCAAATTCCTCAAAATCTAATAATTCTTCAAAATAAGCTTGGAGATTCCTGCCACATTATTCAAATGATCAAAACATGTAAAATAAACTATCTAAATTAATGTAAATTAACCAAAAACTAAGAAACCTATATTATTTAGCCTAATTAGAATATTCATCTTATTTACACTATCTAAGTCTATTCTTTTCTATAAAAAGTAATAAATGATGTATAAAAATTTAGTAAAATGTGGATTCATCACAACTCCAAACTTAAACTTTTACTTGTTCTCAAGCAAACCAAAATTCAAGGACTTAAGTAACAAGGGTTGGACTTATCAAAAAATAAATAATTTTTTTTTTCAAATTTTTTCTGTTCCAATCTTTCAACTCTAATATACACTTCCTTCATTTCAAAATCATGGAGTCATTCAATAAAGAAAGCACACTCATATCAATTAATTTTATGCAAAGTCCTATACAAGTGAAACAAAAATTCAATAAAGTTCATTATAACACAATGCAAAGAAATTATCTAGCTCACAAGGTGGTGTTTCACTATTCACTCATCAGTATTTCAGGCTAGATATTTTCCCTCAATACATGCAAATTGCTCTATCCTACCATATGCTTGCCCATATTCTCAATCTTCTTTGCCTTAATACAATGATTTACCTATCAAAAGGACTTGGTTGGTCACAAATATGGATAAGTAAGGTTCAATTTGATCAAGGAGGGTCAAAAGCTCAAGTGGGTTTTCAAGATAAGAGAATCATTTTGAGTGAGTGAATACAATCAATTAGAATGAAATGCATCAAATGAGGTAGCCTAAGAGGTTCAAGCATTCTTTCACTTTGTTTTTCATCATTTTTCATTATGTGAAGATCTCTTCAATCTCTTGGACCTTGCTTCATTTTATTTTCTTTTATGATTTCTTGGACTTTGGCAACCACTCTTTTTCTTCAAATTTAAGCAATTTTTTTTTCGACATGTATTAGTAACATGTATAATGTCCACCACCCCAAACTTAGTGTTTGCATTCACTCTTGATGTTACTCAAAAGAAATACGTTCTTGATGGAAGAAAAAAAATGTTTTGGCATACTAAGTTTGGTAAAAAAAAAAAAAAGGGAATGTAATACAATAAGGTGCAAGGGTGGACAATGGTGAGTGGGTGTGTGTAAAGAAGGCCTCAATCATCTAGATAAAAATTGCATAATGCATATTCAACTAAGAAGCAGGGCAAGTTCTAGAGGATAGATGCAAAATTACATGGAATATACACACAGAATGGAAATTAGGGGCTCAAGTCTCTACCATGGTAAAAATGGTGATAACTACTTAACATGATGTGAGGATAATTCACCTTGCAAGAAAAGATATTCAGCACGGCATAGAGAGAAAATTATTTACAAAAGTAGAGTGTGCTCATGAATTGAATGAAAATTGCAGTAAGAGTCTAGAATTGAAATTACAAAATTAGATTAATGAAAATGAAAAAGAACAAAGAATTATTTCTGTATTTTGATGTATAATTATGCAGGAAAAAATGAGGTTAAGAGTATATGAAATAGAGGCAAAGAACTTCACCCCCTTTCATGAATGATAGTGCCTCAACTCATAGGCAAAATATGATGCTCCTCTTGATGGAACTGAGGACATTCTCTGCACAAAGAGACAATAGATTCAGCACCAGAAGAAGCAAAATAAACTCAAACTCAGATATATATATATATAGCATAAAATAGTTAACTTGCTGTTCAGAGTAGAAGCAATAAAGGAAAATTGAAAGCAAGGAAAATAAATGGAAAAGTGTACTAATTACAGGGAAATTAGCAAAAAAAAATATGTACAATGAAATAGAAAGGTAAATAAATAACATAAATAGAAATTTAAAACTAAATAGCATCTTCATCAGAGCTGGAGGAGAGGTCATCATCAACTACGTCAGTGTCTGTGTCTTCATCATCCTTCTCCTCTGCTGCTGCAACTGGGTCTGGTACTTGCTCCCCCACTGAGCTGCTATCTTCCTCTTCCTCCTCCTCTTTTGCTGTAGGTGTGAAAGGTGGAAGATCATTCTGAATAGTTGCTCTAAGATAAGGGGCTGAGAAGGTGGGAGCATGGTAGATCTGCTGTGCAGTCATCCCCATCTTCTTCCCTATGTTGAGCAACATAGTCTCTGTGAGGGTCAGAGCAGCCTTCTGACCAACATATATGGCATCTTGTCGCAGAGTTATTTCCTTCAGCTAGTCCTTCATGTTGGGAGGGAAGCCTTTCTTCCCTGCAGCTTGGGGAGGTACCTCTGGGGCTGGGCTCTTCTTAGCCTTAAACAGCTCCTTCACCATAGTTGTGGTGATGCAAGGAGCTGCTCTGATTTTCTGCTAATATTCCCCAAAATCAACTCTAGCATCCTGGCAAAGCATAGTGATGATAGAGGAAAAACCTATAGAATCTTTCTTCCTAGCTAGGATCTCCATGATGACATTGCTGATAACTTCACCAACATGGATGGACATCCCTGTCATAATAGCATAGACTAGCTCTGCTTTCTTCATTGCCAGGGTAGATGAATGCATAACTGGAATGAAGGAACTCAGGATGAAGATGCTCCAGACCTTGGCAGGTGGGAGGAGATGTTTTGTAGTCAGATTCTTGGGCTGGAGCTTCATATCAAATTCTGAGTTCTTTCCAGCCTTGCATATCTCTTGGAGGATTGACTTGTAGTCCTTCTCCTCCAAGTAGCTGAAAGTAGTGTAATCCAACTGCCTAGGCCTCTTTTCAGGAAGAGGAATGTTGAGGATCCTCTGGATGTTGGCAAGGTTGAAGTCTATCACCTTGCCTCTGACCATGGAGTGTATGTATGAGAAATCATCTCCCTTAACCCTGAAGGCATTAGCATAAAACTCTTGGGTGATGTCCTTCCACCCATGCTCAACACATGTGGTAAATAAATCTCACCCCCTCTTCTGGATTTCCTGCTCAAATTGGGGGTAGGTCTCTTTTTGCAGGTCAAAATTCCTGTCCTGAACAATGTGTCGCATGAGAATATTTGCCTTGAAGTAATTCTCGTGGGCCAGGGACCTGAATCTGGGATCATGGGCAAGCTGAGGCCTGGAGGAAGAAGCAGCAGTTGTTTTGGCCCTCTTGGCCCTGGGTGTGTTCTTCCTAGGAGTGTTTGCCATTAATCTGCACATAGAAAAAGGGATAAATCAGTGATAGTGCAGAAATAATCATGTAACAAGAATTTCACACCATTTGGAAATGAAAGAGAGAAAATTCAAGCAATTTACAGCACTGTTGCAGAAGAAAGTAGCTACTATGATGAATGAAAGTAGTTACTTTTTCAATAAGGCATGATAGAATGCAGAGGTAATGATGTGAGCATAATTTCATAGCAAGTGTGCATGAATCAGAGAAAATTGAGGCAAATCAGAGTAGTTCTGCATACAAAAGTAATTACTATAGTAGTTGATAGCAACTACTTTGACAGTTAGGCACATGTAGAGGAAATGAAATGAATCATGCAAGTTTTGGCAATGTTGAAATGATAGAAGTGGTCACTATGAAAGTGGACACTTTCAATGAAGCTTATCAGCATGAAAATAGCATGTAGACACAAAACACTGTTAAATCCAAGCAACAAATTAGGTCCAGTGTAAAAGAAAATAGTTTTCAGTTCAGAGTGATCACTATGTGTTGGCAAGATAACTACTATGAGGTTCACATTCTGCAGCAGCACATTTAGTTTAAAGTCAAGTATTGCAAAATAGAGTCAATGACAGCAAAACAATTTCAAAATGGAACCCATAATTCATGTGTTTAAAATGCAGAAAAACACATATCCTATATTGAATCATGATCTGCAAAAAGGTTTATTTGACAGTAGTTGAATGTAAAATTTAAACACAGAGTACATTTGGATCCAAATAAACTAATTCTCAATTTCTAAATCAATCTGCAACATGTGGAATGCAAAAAACAACTATGCACAAGATGAATGCAACTAAATCAGCTAAAGTAAAAAAAAAAATATGTGTAGCAATATGGGTCCAATTCAGTTCAAGTTTCCAAAATTTAGAACATGGGGTGAGTGAAAATATGATTACATAGTAATGCAACTGAATCAGATCAGCAATAGAGTATGGAAAGTGAGCAGAACACAAGGTATTCACAGAGAGTGGTCACTATGAATGTTGATAGTGACTACTCCAGAGCAAAAACACTTTAAATTCACAAAGGAAAAATGCAAATCGATTTCTAATCATGAGAATTGGAATTTCAATGCATAGAAATCACATTCAAGATTAAAACGAACCTAGGGAGAGCAGAATTTCAGCATTACACACAAAGTAATCACTACGAATTATGAAAGTAGCTACCCTAGAGTTCAATCATGTCAATTTGCACAAAATGAATCAAATTAATCATCCCACTAACTTTAAATCATGTAATTATCCTGACAGAAATCGATTCTAACCAGTAATTTCAACAGAAAATAGTCCTAATAAAAAATTTCCAATTTAAAAATGAAGAACCCTAACGTAGAGAGTAAGGAAGAGGAAATTACCTGGATTGGAGTTCAAATCAAGTGCAAAGGTGCAGGAAAGTAACGTTCGAATGCAAGGAATTAAATTCAAGGGAGTGGGTGCTCAGAAAATTTGAAGGGGAGTGAAAAATTCTCAGAAATGAAAGTGAGAATGAACATGAGAGGGACCTTATTTATATGAAAATGATAGGCATGGTCACTCTCAAGAACCATAGTAGACACGCGCAAGGGGTTTTACAAAAATGGGGTGCGCGTGGCTACTATGAAATTTCATAGTAATCACTATAGGGGCGCCTTTTCTCAGTTATTTCAAAAGAGGTTGCACATGGCTACTATGAACTTTCATAGTAGTTATGCGCGTCAAGTGTTCAAAAATGTGTTCTGTAGTGGTTACTATGAAAGTTCATAGTAACCACTACAGAGGCGCCTTACATGTGTGTTTATGAAGTTTCATAATAGTTACGCGCAGATCAACAAATTCAAAAGCCTTCAAAGTGGTCAGTATGAAATTTGAAAGTGACAACTACAGAGAGTAAATTCACATACCTTGGTGGAAAGTGACCACTATGGCTTGGGAAAGTGATTACCTTCATGGCAAACCTCAAAACTCTTTCCTAAAGTGAATGCTTAGTGCCATGGAAATGATTATTTCTCCTTCTCCACTTGGACTTCCATGAATATATGCATAAATTAAGTCTAAATAAAGCAATTTTTCCTCTAAAAAAATTATGAACAAATCATCAATCAAATAATGAGTCAAGTGTAGAATAAAGTGTTTGTGCAGCATGAACTAAGCAACATGACTAGTAACACAACTCAAATGAAAGAATGCTTATTGAAATCAAAAGAGAACTAGAAAGTGCTATAAAAACTGTGAGTTATCTCTCACAAAGCGCTTCTTTAATGTCACTAGCTTGACGTTTTATGGAGCTCTCACTCCAAAATAATCAAAGAATCAAGAACAGCTGAAGGTTGCTCTAGGAAAACTTCCTCCACATTAGCCTCAAGTGTAGGATTCCCATGGAAAGACTTTAGGTGATGGCCATTCACTTTAAATACCTTGTTTATGGATTCGCTTTTTACTTCCACTGCTCCATAGGGAGAAATGGTGGTCACAATGAAAGGTCCGATCCATCTAGATTTGAGTTTTCCAGGCATAAGCTTTAAACAGGAATTGAACAACAAAACCTTTTGACCTATGAAAAACTCCTTCCTTGTTATCCCTCCATCATGAAAGGTCTTTGTTTTCTCTTTATAAATTCTGGAGTTTTCATATGCTTCAAGGCGAAGTTCTTCTAATTCTTGCAAGTGTAGTTTCCTTTGTTCCCCAGCTTTGTCTAGGTCCATATTGCAGACTCGCACTACCCAATAAGCATGATGTTCTACTTCCACTGGCAGGTGACAGGCTTTTCCATAGACAATCCTGTGAGGTGACATTCCCAAAGGAACCTTGTATGTTGTTCTATGAGCCCAAAGAGCATCATCAAGATGCTTGCTCCAGTCTTTCCTATTTGGCTGAACAATCTTTTCCAAAATCTTTTTACTTTTTCTGTTGGAGAGCTCAGCCTGCCCATTGGTCTGAGATGATAAGGTGTGGATACTTTGTGTACTACTTCATACTTTCTCAGTAGAGTCTCAATTGTTCTATTGCAGAAGTGGGTACCCTGGTTACTAATTAAAGCTTGGGGTACTCCAAACCTACAAAACAAATGAGTACGCACAAAATCTGCAACTACTCTTGAATCATTAGTTCTTGTGGGCTTAGCCTCTACCCACTTAGAGACATAGTCCACAGCAAGTAAAATATATAAGAAACCAAAGGAAGGAGGGAAAGGACCCATGAAGTCTATACCCCAAACGTCGAATACATCACAGTATAGAATGGATTGTTGAGGCATTTCATGCTTCAAGATGATCACCCCTCCAGTTCTTTGGCATCTCTCACATGTAGAACACACTTGTCAAGAGTCCTTGAAGATTGTAGGCCAATAAAAACCTGCATCCAATACTTTCCTTGCAGTCCTTTGGGGCCCAAGGTGGCCTTTGCTCATCAAGGAAATCATCTTTTAGAAGAGTGAGTTCAGGAACTCCTTCTATCTTGCTCAAATGATCTGCCACCAAATTTTGTGCTCCACTTCTATCCTTTATCTCCACATCAAATTCTTGAAGTAGAAGCATCCACCTTATTAGCCTTGGCTTCGAATCTGTCTTCTTCAAAAGCAACTTAAGAGCATAATGATCAGTAAATACCACAACTTTTGACCCTAGCAAGTATGATCTAAATTTATCTAAAGCAAATACTATGTCCAATAGTTCCTTTTCAGTTGTAGTATAGTTACACTGTGCAAGATCCAAAGTCCTAGATGCATAATAAATGACATGTGGATCCTTACCAAACCGCTGTGCTAAGACAGCACCCACAACAAAATTGGATGCGTCACACATGAGCTCGAATGGAAGTGTCCAATTTGGTGGCTGAATGATGGGAGTTGTGGTCAAGGCTGTCTTTAGGCAATCAAATGCCTCCTTGCACTTGGCTCCAAACTCAAAATTAATATCTTTCTGCAGTAACTTGGAAAGAGGAAGGGCTATCTTGGAAAAATCCTTGATAAAGCGCCTGTAGAAACTTGCATGGCCAAGAAATGCACGCACCTCTCACACACAAGAGGGGTAAGAAAGCTGTGAAATGACATTAAGCTTAGCAGGATCTACCTCAATTCCCTTCTCAGATATTATATGTCCTAATATTACCCCCTGCCTAACCATAAAATGACATTTTTCAAAGTTTAGAACAAGGTTAGTCTTTATACATCTTTGTAAAACTCTATCCAAGTTTCCTAAGCATGCAGAAAATGATGACCTATACACAGTGAAGTCATCCATGAAGACTTCAATACAATGCTCAATCAAATCAGAAAATATGCTCAACATACATCTTTGAAATGTACTGGGAGCATTGCAAAGCTCGAATGGCATTCTCCTATATGTAAATGTACCGAATGGGCATGTAAAAGTGGTCTTCTCCTGATCCTCAGGAGCTATGCATATTTGAAAATAACCAGAAAATTCGTCTAGGAAACAGTAGTGAGACTTACCTGTCAGGCGCTCCAGCATCTGATCAATGAAAGGTAGAGAAAAGTGGTCTTTCCTGGTCACCTAGTTGAGCCTCTTATAATTAATGCAGACTCTCCAACTGTTCTGCACTCTAGTGGACAAGAGCTCATCCTTCTCAGTCTTCACCATTGTAATCCCTGACTTTTTGGACACCACCTGCACTAGACTCACCCATGTGCTATCTGATATCAGGTAGATGATGCCTGCTTGGAGTAGCTTGGTGATTTCCTTCTTCACCACCTCCAAAATGATCGAATTTACCTCCTCTGGGGCTGTCTTACTGGCTTGGATCCCTCTTCCAACAAAATTCGGTGCATGCACAGGGAAGGGCTGATTCCAGGGATATCAGCCAAGGTCCATCCAATAGCCTTTCTATGCTTCCAAATCACATCGAGCAATTGCTCCTCATCAAGCTCAGTGGATATGATCACAGGGAGCTTCTCACCTGCTTCTAAGTAAGCTTATTTTAAATGCTCAGGCGGGGGTTTAAGCTCCAAAGTAGGAGGCTGCTAACTGAAGGAAGTGGTTTAGCACTCTTATCTGAAATGATCTCTGCAACATTTAAATCATAAGGGTTAGATTCAACTATAATTGTTGTACTCAATGAACCACATTCTATCCCTTTTGACTTTTCAATGTCATTAATGTCAAAAGTTGCAGAATTTAAATCCAGAAATCAGAAATACAAGTATCACACAAAGATGAATTAGAACAATAATTACAAATTTTAGTATCTATGGTATCTACACAATCAGAAAAATCAAAGACAGAGTCTCTTAAAAATTCAACAAAACTATCATCTATCAAGCTATCAAAAACATCAATGTGGAAAACTGAATGCTCCTCAAGTGAGTGCTTCATAGCATCCAGTATGTTGAAGCAAACCACACTCTCTCCAAACTCTATAGTGAGAGTCTCAACATGCACATCAATCTTGGTCTTGGCTGTTTTCAAGAATGGCCTCCCCAAGATGATAGGTGCAGCTCCTTTTATTGACTCTTCTTCTTGTATGTTCAAGATGTAGAAGTCAGCAGGAAAGATCAAGTCATTCACTCTCACTAGAACATCCTCTACAAGGCTGACTGGATTAGTAGTGCTCCTGTTTGCTAGTTGGATGATGACACCTGTGGGTTGTAATAGTCCAAGAGACAAAGATGTGAAGATAGATAAAGGCATAACATTAATAGATGCACCTAAATCAAGCATGACATTATCTATTCTATTGTTGCCTATAATGCAGGGAATAGTAAACGTCCCTGGATCTTTGCATTTCTCAGGCATGAAAGTTTTCCGCCTCTCAAAAAGGGTTGATACATTCCTCCCCATGTTCACTCTTTCATTACCCTTTAGTCGCCTTCTATGAGTGCACAAGTCCTTAAGGAATTTGGCGTACTTTGGGATTTGCTTGATAGCATCTAACAAAAGGATATTGACCGCAACCTTTCTGAAGGTATCCAGAATTTCTTTGTCAACTTCTTTTTGCTTTTTGCTGGGCTGAGTCGTTCTTTGAGGGAAAGAAATAGGAATGAACCTCTCTTCTTTGTCTACCACTCTTGGTTGACATGGTGTGAGCGTAGGTGCAGGCTGTTCTTGGCTTTTAATCTCTCCTCCTTCATTTTCTGCAGCTAGAATGTAACTAGGATTCTTCTCCTTAGGCATCTCTGACTCTTGCATCACCTTACCAGATCTCAAGGTAATGGTACTCACATTCTTTGGGTTTGTTACAGTTTATGCAGGGAGATTGCCTGAACCTTGAGATTGAAGTTGATTCAGGGATGAAGCAAGTTGACCCATTTGATTCTCCAAGGTCTTGATACTTGCTTGAGTCTATTGCTGGAAGGCCTGACTCTCTTGCTGGAAATTGAAATTACTCATAGTGAGTTGCTTCACAAGGTCTTCCAAGAATGACTCACTCTTTTAAGGTGCAGGAGCCAGTGAAGAGGATGCTTAATGGTGTTGTTGAGATGAAGATGATGGATGGTGATGTTGCTGGGCTGGATATGGCTTGTTTTGTCCAGCTTGATGCGGTTGGAAATGATTGTTGGTTGGCTGGCTAGAGCTTTGATGTTGTGCATTTCCTCCCCACCTTAAGTTAAGATGATTTCTCCAACCGGGATTATATCTATTAGAAGATAAATCTCAGCTTTGTTGTTGCTGCGGCTGCTGAAAAGGAAATTTATTAGCAAAAATATTAGCAGCATAAGTTTGAGGATTACCTTCCGAAGATTCAGTTTCTTGCAATGTGAGGCAACTATTAGTGAAGTGATCCGTAGATGAACAGATTCCACAAAGCATGGCTGGAATGGATGGAGGAGGAAGTGTATATGCAGCAGAATTCTTATGAATGGATGTCAACTGTTTTACCATAGAAGCTAACTCATCTAGCTTATGCTTCAGCTTGTGAGAATCTGAAGTTTAAATTTCATTGACACTCGTGGACATGATGAAATTTTGCCTTGTAGCAAACTGTTGAGAGTTAGCTGCCATATTCTCAATGAGGTTTCTAGCAGTTGCGAGAGTCTTATCAACTAGGGCTCCCCTGCTAGCTGCGTCGATCATGCTCTTATCCATTGGGTGTAACCCCTCATAGAAGTATTGGATTAGCAGCTAGTTACTTATCTGATGATGGGGGCAGCTAGCACATAGTCTCTTGAAACGCTCCCAATATTCATACAAACTTTCCCTCTCCAGCTGCCTAATACCACATATTTCCTTTCTTATTGAGCCAACCCTTGAGGCAGGGAAAATTTTTTCCAGGAACAACCTCTTAAGGGTGTCCCAACTTGTAATAGAGCCAGGTAAAAGATAATATAGCCAATCTTTAGCCAAATCCATAAGAGAGAACGGAAAAGCCTTCAATTTCACATGCTCTTCAGGCACACCTTGTGGTCTCATTGTAGAGCAAATAATATGGAATTCCTTGAGGTGTTTATGTGGATTTTCACCTGCAAGACCATGAAATTTAGGCAAAAGATGGATTAGGACAGTTTTAAAAATAAAAGGGGCATCCACATCCGGGTATTGGATACACAAAGTTTGGTAAGTCATGTCCAGTGCGGCAAGCTCCTTAAGTGTCAGGTCATTTTTTGCCATTTCTAAAGGTTCAGAATTTAAAGAATGCAGAGAAAAATATATGGAAGATGAAGAAGATGGTTCCTCAGTATGTGCAGAGTTTTGTCTATTTGTCCTAAGGTTCCTAAGATTCGTAAGGAATGTCCTATCAATTTCAGTATCTAGAGGATATAAATCTCCCAGATTTAATTTGGTCATTCATTAGGAATTAGCTATGGAAATTCAAAAAGAAATTGAATGAATGAGGTAACTAAAGTGAAGATTATGCAAGAAACTATTATGCAAAAAAATTAAATACAATGTGCAGTGAAAACGAAACAACAAGTGTGCAGTTCTTTTGATTAAATCCTGCAGAATTCTGTAGAATTATGCAGCAGAAACAGGGCAATTGTGCAGCAAACGAAAATGCAGTGCAACAAACTAAAGTGCAGAAATCAAAATTCACAAAATACAGAAAACAGTAATTGGTTGTACCTAAATACAAGATATCTCTACCTACCTATGAAACTACAAACTATACTAAAGTGTTCACAATTCAAAAGTTCAATCACAATTCACTAAACATGCAGAAAACGAAAATGAAAACAGAGCAAATAACATGTTTATGAACAATCAACACCAATGTTCTCCGGCAACGGCGCCAATTTGATTATGCGTTTTCTTGTTGTGTTTAAAAGATTTGTCGCAAATCTTCATCAAAATTTAAACAAATTAATGTAGTACTAGGGTTACTCTAGATTGTCTCCCGTGAACATTGGCTATTAATTTTCATTAAACATGTTGAAGGCATTAATTGAACAAGCAATTAAAATGGGGGGATTTTGTGGTTTCAAATCAATATAAGGAGCAGTAAGCAAACAAGTTTAATTAATTCAAACAATAGAAAGCAGCAATCCTTAGTTCATCCACATAAATTCTATCCTCATTCCACTCAAGATTTAATACTCATCCTCTCTCCCATGAATTAGGTTAATTTAACAAGCAAAAATCAACCTTATGGTCCCAACGAAATTACACAATTTGTTAGGCTTTAATCCCTCATCCTAAGATTACGCAACCTTAGAATTAAACCTAGGATTAAGCAATCCCTAGTTTAGAATCTCCTTAAAATGAATTAGGGTTAATTAAGCAATGTTTCCCCCATTCACCATTAATTCAATTCAAGAGGCAAGGAAGAAGTAATTCATGAAAAGAAAAGAGTTATATTATCATTAAAATCAAGGAACTCAAGAATCCATGTGAACTCACTAAGGATTACACAAAAATTTATCCCTCCATGGAAATAGGGGTCAAAAACACAGTTTGGAAATGCAGAAAAGTCATTAGCATTAATGTAAAAGCAAGAGAAATGAGAAACTAAACCCTAGGTTGGACCCTTGGCTGTCACCCAAGGTTGCCCTAAGCTCTAAAAAATGTCGTACAAAAAGTATAAGAGCTCTCTACCCTAATTTGGCAAAAATCTGTTTATACTAAGGCTGACGCCCTCCAAAGTGATTTCTGTCATTCTTTCATAGTAGATATGCGCAGTATCAGTTAGTTTTTGCCTTTCTGTAGTGTCCACTATCAACTTAAATAGTAGACAAGCGCAACACTAGTACATTTTGGACTCTCTGAAGTTGTCACTATGAACTTTAATAGTAGTTACGCACAGCACCTTCAATTTTGCATGCTCTGGAATGACTACTATAAACTTTCATAGTAGCCTCGCACAGACTTAGTAGATTCTAGGTTGCTGTAGTTGTCAGTTTTAGCTTTGAAAGTGAACACTTTGGTCCCTTTACTGGAAGTAGCTTGCTATAGTGGTGACTATCAATCTTAAAAGTAGTTACTTTCACCTCAAATTCCTCAAAATTCAATAATTCTTCAAAATAAGCTTGAGAATTCTTGCCACCTTATTCAAATGATCAAAATATGTAAAATAAATTATCTAAATTAATGTAAATTAACCAAAAACTAAGAAACCTATATTATTTAGCCTAATTGGAATATTCATCTTATTTACACTATCTGAGTCTATTCTTTTCTATAAAAAGTAATAAATGATGTATAAAAATTTAATAAAATGTAGATTCATCAAGTTTCTTGAAATTTCTAAAAAAAATAATAATAAAGAAGTATAAATTGTTTTTGCTTTATACAAAAAATAATAATTTATTTTTATACTATTTTTTTATAAGTACTTTTTGAAATGTTTATTCAAACAGTGTCTTTATTTTTTTATTTTAAATTGTCTAACTTATTTTCTAAGGATATTATTGGTTGATATTTTTCATATATTTTTAATGAATTTATCGTAATTAAGTTAGGAATAAAAAACTTTTCTCAATTAAAAATATCTTATGTATTAAAGGCTGATTTAAATCAAGTTTAAAAATTAATTGTGCTGCTTATATATTTTTTTTAAATGGTTCGATTTGTGAGTGAAAGTTAGTTCAATGCTTTAGAGTTTGATTTAAAACTATGCGGGATTAGTCTAATTGTAGATAGATAAATTATTTAGAATCGCTAAATGCATAGATCAATTGAGATACATAGTTATTCAAATGAAAAAATAAAAAGATGGGGAGTTATTCTAACTTAATTTAAGATTGAGTTTAAATTTTTAAAATTGTTGTTGTATTAAAAATTTAAAAACTTTATTACTCATAATTAATTTACATCTCTGGCTAAAGTTAATCAAATATTTAACATGATATTTGAAATTTGGTAGTCATTTGAAAAAAAAAATTAGTAACTTAGAATTGCTATACATTTTCATTAATTGTGGAAGTTGGGAGAGATAGACTAATCAAGTGCGTCAAAATTGCTCTAAGCACCATTAGCTTAAAAAAATCATTAATAAAATATGTTAGTAAAAGGTTTTGATCAAATTTTATTATTATTTATTTTTTTTAAGACTTTATTTGATAGTTTATTGGAGAAAAAAATAATAATTTGAATGACAAAGGAAGAAAGAAAAATTAGGAGAAAAGAGAGTTAATATAAAACCTTAAAATTAGAAAAACTTGAAAATATGGAATTAGGAGAGTTTTATATGATTTATAATTTTTTTTTTATCTTATTTAACTACTCCTAAATAAGGATAATTATCATAAAAGCCTTTTTCTTCTTCTTTTTCTCTTAAAAATTAATTTTGAAACAAAGTTTAAATAATTCAATTAAAGTTTCTTAGAAACGAATCAAATGTGAGAGCAAAAAATATTTAAAAAAATTAATAAAATAATATTGTATATTGGGAATAAAAATTTTGTCTCAACTAAAAAGTTTTTCTAAAGGCTAGTTCAAATCAAATTCAAAAATTAGTCCTGATGCATAAAATGAAAAAAAAAAAATTATTCAAAATTTTTAAGAGGTGTGAAGATTGTACTCCATTTGAAGATAAAAAAAAGTTACCGGACTCAAATAATACTTACAGTATAGTTAAATTTACCTTACGCCAAAAACAAAGAAAACTAAGTATAGTTTTGAACTTGTGATTTGTTATATAAATGATGGAGTTTGCCAAGGTCTTTGAGAGGAAAGGATTTATGGAGATTCTGAATTAGATTTTGTATGGCTATAGATGAATTGCTAGTAATGATTATATCATCAACATATAAAGAATATATATGGCAGTGGTTTTGGATGTAAAGATAAAAAAAAAGTAAAAGTGATATGATCTAGCTTGTTTAAATCCCAACCAAAGTAAAGTTGTAGTGAATTTCTGGAACCAAGCTCTTGGAGCTTGCTTAAGACTATAAATTATTTTCTTAATTTGCAAACAGTATATGAATTTCCTTTATGAAATCTCTGTGGCTGATGCATGTATATTTCTTCCTTTAGATCACCATTTAGGAAGGCATTATCCACATTTATTTGGTAGATTGACCAACATTGGAGACTGCTAGAGCAAGAACCACTTTGATGCTGACAGATCTGATAACAAGACTAAGGTATCTATGTAATTGAGCCCATGTTGTTAATTGAAACCTCTGACCACTAATCGAGCTTTGTGTTTGAGAATTGAGCCATCTGGTTTATACTTGTTCTTGAATATCCATTTACAAGTTACTGCTTTTCTTCCTGGTGATAAAAGGACTAAATTCCATGTATAATTCTTCATCAAAGCATTATACTCATCTTGCATGGCTTGTTTCCAATGTTTGGTTTCAAGAGCTTGGATGGCATTTGTTGGTTTAGATGTAGCCAAGAGGGCTTTAGGTTTAAAAATGTCAACTCTAGCTCTAGTTGTCATAGTGTTGTTTTGTCAAAGGTTGATAGGGTCAACATTTGGAGTATTAATAGTAAAAGTAGTTTAGGCATTTTGAAGAAATTCACAAGGTTGAGAAGATGGTTGAGTTGTTTTGGATGAATTAGGTGGAACAAGTAATTGAGATGGTAGAATAGGTATACTTGGCACTCCTTGTAGTATTAGAGATGTAGACTTTTCTTCAATGTTGTTAGTACCAGAAATAGATGTACCAGGAAATGTGTCTTCATCAAAAAGCACATTCATAGATTTAATAACTTTGTCATTATTTGTAAAACATTTGTACCCTTTATATTGCATGCTATAGCCAATAAAAATTTATTAAGATGATCTGAAATTCATTTTGACTATTAAAAGGTCTTAAGTGAAGATAGCAGACACAACCAAATAGTTTTAACAACAGATAATTTAGCAGTTTCTTAAATAGAACTTCATATGGAGATTTTTGTTCAAGGGTAGGTGTAGGAAACCTATTTATGACATGAATGGTAGTATTAAAAGTATTTGACCAAAACATATGAGGAAGACCAGAGGAGGATAAAAGAGTTAAACCAACCTCTGTGATATGTCTATATTTCCTCTCAGCTGTCTCATTTTATTGATAAGTATGAGGGCAGTTGAGTCTGTGTATGATGCCACTTTTACTAAAAACTTTTGTAGGACAAGTGAATTCTTTCCCTCCATCAGATTCGAACATTTAGATCTTTCTTTTAAATTGATTTTGAACCATAATTTTAAAATGATTTAAATGATGTGCAGTTTCAGATTTATTATGCATAAAATAAATCCATGTATACTTTGAATAGGTATTAGTAAAATGAACATAGTATCTAAACCCTTCTCTAAAGACATAGTGAGAAGGTCTCTAAACATCACTATAAACAAGTTCAAGAGGAAAATTATACACAGTAGATGAATCAGGAAAGAAAGAACAGGTGATTTTCTAATGCAATAAGATTTACAAAAAGAATTGATTTTTATTATTATTAACAGACATAGGAACATTACAAGTTTTCATAACAGCTTCTACTATTTTCCTAGAGGCATGAACAAGTCTATTGTATCATACATTACAAGATTTCCTAGATCTTTGAACATTCAAAACAGTAGCATCAATTGGAACATAGGCAGCAGTATTCACATAAGCATCATGTTTCAGAAATTGCACTTCATCAAAGATGTATAAGCTATTTTTAAGATTCTCTTACAGAAAAGTTTTCTTTGAATCCTGAGATTTAACAAGACAATAATTGGTGTGGAATTCAACATATACCTCATTTTTATATTCTAAACTGAGAACTCCTTTTGCTTTTGCTTCTTCAGACTCATACTGTGATGGAACATGAATGACTCTAGAAATATGCTTCTTTAGACGATATCTTCTAATTGTAGATTCAGCTTGTTGCCTCCAACTGAATTTTGACAAAATAGGAGTTGAGAAAACTTAAAGGATGAACTATTTGGATGTTGCGAAAGCCATGAAATTTCTCGAGAAAAAAATCAGAAGCTTATGATACCATGTGAGAGAACAATAAAAAAAAAGAAAAGATTGAATATAAAAAATAAATTTGTCCTCCTAAACAAACATAATACAAGAGTATTTATATACAAGCAGAGAAGGGACAACTATGATGCCCTTATTCATATTGAGATAACAAACTATAACAATAACAACATAATGATGACTTGATATCCTTTTTAATGCATAAAGCTAGTTTTTAAGTTTTAGTGTAACACTATTATTATATGATGAATCATAAACATATTTTTGTGTGATGTGAGTTATTTCATAGTTTAATGGATACATGATTATTGCCGCCCAACAAACAAAAGAAAATCGTGCATTGCATTGCATCGCATCCAAAAGACTAAGTCAATCTCAATTGCATGCAAATCGATACAAGAACAATATGTTTAGTTAATTACAAACTAAATGTTTGTTTAATGAGGCATTCCAACAAGTAGGCCTATCCAAAAATGCTAAGCCTATCTAAAACTGGCTTAGCCGAAAGCCCAAAACGCTGGCAAGGTCAGATTAGTTTATTTAGGGAAAACACATATCATTAAAAACAGGGTTATGAGGGTAGAAGCGGTCGGACTCGGGTGAAGGGATTGGCATCCGAACCGACCCAACCACTTATTAAATTAATATTAAAAAAATAAAAAATTGAAATCCTAGAGAGACATATTTAAATCTTTTTCTATTTCTCAGGATCGTCGCATGCCACTTTTTCTTTTTCTGTCTTTCCTTTCTTCTTCTTCATTCTTTGATTTCATTCTTTCTGTTAGGGTTTTCATCCCTAAGGGTCGCATATTCTTAAGGGGAGGCTCGAGAGTCGTCGAAATGTCACTGAGAGGTTGTTGTTGGAGAGGTCGAGGGATTCAAGGGTGGTGATTTGGGAAAGGGTGTCAGGAATGAGACCCACAAAGGAGTTTTGGAAAAGGTTGAGCTGGCAGAGGTTGCAACAGCTGGTGACAGCACCGCCGAAAAGGGTGGAGTTGATGAGGTTGTAAGAGAGAATGAGAGACAAGAGAGAGGGGAAGCAGCAGAAGACTTCGGAGAAAGAGACGGAGAGAGAGGCGTTAATGAGTTTGATTGTTGGGTCAGAGAGTTGGCGCCTAGCTTTGAGGAGAAAGAGACTGTCTTGGTTCAGAGAGAGAGAGAGTTGTGGTGGAGAGGGAAAGAAAAGGAGGAACAAAACTAATTGAAACATCTTGCAACAGTGTCGTTTTGGAACTCCTAAGGTTTGTTACCACTGGTTTTGGTTGGGTGTAGGGTCTGCCTTTGAGAGTTTGTTGATTTTGTCATTTGCAAGGAAGAAAAAACAAAAGAAGTGAGAAGAGTAAAGGTGGGTCATTGGCCCGATTCTCTGACCCGCTCAACCTGCAATCTGCATAACCTGTAATTAGTTCAACCCAAATTTTTAAGTGAACGGTTACGGTTTCAATAATCTAGGGATTAGTTTGCGCTATTCTTCGGTCAACTACACTCGAAACTATCTGACCCGACCCGACCCATTAGACATCCCTACCAATAATTACTTATACAAGTCAAAATGATAATATTAAAAAAGTAAAATGATTTTTTTTTTGTATAAATGAAAATTAATGTATGTACTTTGATGTAGTGTTTCAAAAGTCTCTTATTTTACTTCTTTTAAGTGTCTATAAATGTTGGATTTTTCTGAAATAGTTTTTTCTTAGTGCTTCTAAATACTTCTTATTAATGAATAAAAAATTATATTAAGAGTAAATTAAAATTTGCAATAGGATTGCACGATTCTTTTAGTAACTGTTTTTATTTTTCGTTCTTGAGCTATATTCTAAAAATAGTGATATATATTTACCTTAAAATTTTAATGAGTTTGTTATAAGTTTTGGGATAAAAAAATTGTCTCAATAAAACTTATAAATTGAAGGCTAATTCTAATCGAGTCTAAGCGGTGGTGCTTACTAATGGAAAAAAGTTGATTTGATTTTTAAATGAAAATTTAATTTGAAATATTAAACGATAGGAAATGATTTTATTTTATTATTTTGGATGAGTTTTGATTTTTGAAATCTAGCAATTTCAATCTTATGTTTGAACGATTTTGCAAATCATGTTATATTGCTTGGTGTACTGATATTGTCTCTTGATATGGTAAAATCATGTTATAGGTGAATTAATCCGTGATAATAATAAACAAAAATGCATCGCAGAACAAAATCATAAATTATGTTTGTTTTAATGACTTTGAATTTATGGTTAATTATTTTAAGGCTAGTTTAATCATTATCTGGAGCTGGAATTTAATTGCTGAAATACTTTTAATTAGATTGCTGTAAATCTTGAAGAATTTCCTATATTTAATAAAAGGCATTACAGTGTGCTTATTTGAGGTGATCCCAAGAAGGAAAAAAAAAAAAAATAGAAGCGAAGAGATAGAGAGGAACTAACGAAAACCTCATGCAATTTTGGGCAAATAATTCATTATGATATAAGCATAATGTGAATAACACAAGCTTAAGATGATATTACGTTTACTTTATTACATGCATGATTGCAATCTTTATATCTTTATTTTAATTTAATTTTTACATTTTTTTTGTTAAATAGTTTTATAAACGTTATGCACGTACAAGAATTGCTCGTGCTGTACTCTTCAAGGGCGTGTTCTTGGGCCCCCATCTGGTGTCGGCGGGGGCTGTTTGGGATCATCCTGGTCACGGCCCGAAGAAGGAAACCGTCCTTTGTCACAAAATATTCCAGTGAATTGTAAAATATTACCTTCCCTGTCCGAGAGAGGAACTAGTGCTCTGTCACACAATATTTCAGTGAATTGTGAAATATTTCACTTACATACCATGCTAATAGTACTTCTCTTACTTTATAAAAAGTATTAAATAAAGAATTACATGCATTTATTGTCTTCAAATATAAATAATATATAATAGTTTTGATTTAAAAAACAAGAAAAATGTAAACATATAAGGTAGTGGAGTTTTGAATAATCAAAATAAAGTGAGGAGTAATATACCTTGGAGCGATGGAAGGATGGATAAGAAGCAGAGTGAGACAGAAAAGGAATTGAAGAAAGCAGACAAGCTTCATGCTGTCTTATACAACGAAGAAAATGTATGGAGGCATTTGAAGAAAGCGTAAGGCTATATAATGCGTTATTAAAAGAGAAAGTCATAAACTTGTTTTCATTTGACGTGAGTTATTGCATATTGTATTGGATACATCATACATGAACGTTCCCACACAGTCAAACCGCGTTAATTAATCAACAATAATTAATAGTGACCTTAATAAGCATTTCCATCACGAGACCTTTTTTTTTTCTATGAATATTGATTGATTTACAAAGTCTAAGTGTATTTTCAATTTAAAGATGCTAACTATTAATAGTATTACAATTATGCATTAAAAAATATATAAAGCATGTTTAATACTGAACACAACTTAATAACCATTCAAATACTAAATATAATAAAATTTAAAACTCATCTCCTGCTTTCCAACAATACAAACTTAATCATAAGTTTTTTTTTTCTCCGCTAGTTAACACAAATTTTAAAATAAGTTAATTAATTTTGTTTTTTTTTAAGATTAGTACAAGTTCAAATGAGTTTGAATTAAAAAATAATAACGTCGAAGGAAGGTGAAGAAAAAAAAATAAAAATTCACTGTACATGAGAAAAGCTTATAAAAAAATAAAATAAAAAAAATACTTTGAGATTTGGAAGCTCCTTATGGAGTAAATTTTTTTAATAGTTTCCAACAACTATGATTTTAATTAATAATGACTGTATTTTAAACATATGACAAGATGTGAGTAGTTAAAACTACATAGTCTCAGATTATTTAACGATTGTTTTTAAACAAAGAGACCATTTGAAAACTGCTATTTTATTTAAAAAATAATTTGAGGAAGTATAGTTTTTAAACAAGTTCAAATTAATTTATGTAATTATATTTTTAAAAGTCTCTTATTTTAATTTGTTTCATCTATAGATTTTGGATCTTGCTATAATAATTTTTTTAAGTGTTTGTAATAACTTCTTTTATTTATCATTTTTTTATTGAATAAATATTAAAGGCATATAAAAAATTATAATAAAAATATATTAATAACACTGAATTAAAATATAGTTTTAATTTTTAATCATTATTTTAAGAATTTTAGTTCATATTTGCCATAATTTTTAAGGATTTCGATGTGAATTAGGACTTAAATATCTGAATTGAAAAACTTACATAATGAAACTAATTCAAATATAGTCTAAAAACTACCCAGGATGAAAAAAAATGGTTTAACTCGTAAATGAAGTTTTGCATTTGAAATATTAAAAGACACGAAATGATAAAATATTTAGAATATAGTGATTAAGATTTAAAATTAAGTGGAATCGTTTAATTGTAAATATATTATTTATTTGGTGGTAATAGACAAATTATTTAGAATTACCAAATGTATAAATTTTAAAAAATGTAGCTGTATTAAAAATTTAAGGGAATAACCTTATCATTCATAATAATAAGTGAATAACATTCTTGACGATAGAGTTGTAACAGTTGAAGATGATGAATAGCTGCGTTTTTCCTTCACCTCACTTTCTTCCCATTCCAACTGCTGTTAACGTAGCAATGCTATTCACTTATTCTTCACTCCCATTCCAACGTAACACACCGTTTCTGCTTCTGCCGCCAGCACTCTTCAGCTGCTTCTGTTCTTCCACTCACTCTCTTCCCACCGATGCGCATTCCACTTTTCTCTCTCTCCAAAAGTGGGAACCTTTCGTCAAAAAAAAAGTTGTAATGAGAGTGGGATACGTTGGAACCGATTATAGAGGTCACCCCACCGACCCTTTTCTCTCTTCTTTTCAATTTTTTTTTTTTTTAATTTCAGGCTAATTTGATTTGGTGAGGTTGTTTACAGGTCTGCAAATGCAACGAGATGAACATAGATTTTCGAGTAAGATATGACCCTCCTTTATTATCTTGTTCATTATGGTACAAAATCATCTCTTAGTGTTTAAGATGTTGGAAATGGATGCATTGACTATTGTTTCGGTCTGGATTCATCTGGTCTTGTGATCTAATAAGTATCAGTGATCAAGTTGTAAGTTTAAATCCTCTCGAATTATTAATTAAGTAGTTATAATATAAGTGCTGTTTAAGTGAACTTTCAAAGTCTTTATAGTATTATATCTCCATCTAAGTGAAAAGATAAGTTATTTTTAATTTATTAGGTAAGTTTTATTTATTTTTTATACTGTTTTTTTAATTTAACCCAAACTGCACCAATTTTCAAATTTTAGAGAAGCTAAATGATATTGTTTCTCATAACTTCTTGGTATAAATTTCAAGATATAGAGAATTATAAATTGTTTTTAATTTATAGAAAAAGTTTTATTCATTTTTTATACTTTTTTTTCCGTAAAGACTTGTTTAAAAGTTTTTTTTTTTTTAACGTGACCATATCATGTTACTCAATAAGATGAGATGATCCAAATCTATTTTAAATTTTTAAATTTATTCAGTTGTCTTTCCTTATGAACAAATAAAGTTCAATACTTTAATGTAAACTCTGAATACTGGCATACACTTAAATTAGCCTGGTTGGTATGAATGGAGCCTTGCTAAAAGCATTAGAATTTTGACATGATGTAGCCATTGAGAAAGAACTGGAAACTGCTATCTTCAAGGCTGGTGGCATGCGGGATAGTAATTTTGGGGACTTGAACAAAGTTAAATGGGGCCGAAGTAGCAGAACTGATAAAGGAGTAACCTTCTACTCCCTTTCTATCTGTTGTATGTTTTTAACTTGTTATTCTGTTTTAACATATCTTAATTTCTTTCGACTTTTATGATGTGCTTTGCTAGGTCCATTCTCTGGCAACAATGATATCCTTTAAGATGGAAATTCCTGAGAATGCATGGAAAGGAGATGATTATGGCATCGCATTTGCAAACCGCATTAACTCTTATCTTCCTGATACTATCAGAGTTTTTAGCATATTGCCTTCAACAAAGTAAGATGCTCTCTTGTTGGTTATAGATAATTCTTGATTTCTTAAGGTCATTGCGTAATTGAATAATTTCCCATTCTTGATTATTGAATGGTAAATGGTAATACTTGCATGTGCCTCTAAAACTTAAACAATTGATATTTTGTTTTTCTGCATCTCATTATTTGTCTATTCTTATTTAGATATTTGATAAGAAGTGCTACACTAAAATTTGTAACTACTGAATTGACATAGTAGCAAAATTAGTTTGGAATTGAATGCTCGACTAAGATCTGTTTGGATGCTTGGGCTCTTATTTCTTTGCCCAATATGTAATTAGTATCCGCCACAAATCTATGACTTGATTGACTTCTACCAAACAGTCTGAAAATTAAAAGCCCTGTTTGCTTCTCATGTATGATAATGTTCATATTAAAAATGTCATCCATGGGCTTATAACAACCACCAAAGCATTTTTCCCACTATGTGGGGATAGAGCTGATCCATGGGATTTTACACACACATGCACAATACGCACAAACACATCAGGACTACTGATTATGATTTTTCAAGTGATTCATGAATTAAAATTGTTCCTTGATTTTTAACTAATACCTTTTTACTGTTAAACTTCATAGTTTTGGCTTGTTTTAGGAGATTTGATCCTAGAAGGGAGTGCAATCTGCGGAAATATTCTTATCTCCTCCCTGCCAATATAATAGGAATCCTGAGTCATTTTACTGAAGATGAAATTGATTTTCATATTTCAGAGTTCAACAGCATACTTAATGTTTTTGAGGTATACTCGTTTTCATCTGTATTTTGTTGTTGTTGTGGTATTATCCATTTGTGTCTTATATACGTGACAAATTTAACACACCTTAGCTAGGATAGTGAATTAGTGATTGTTCTAATTGATCATATAGAAAAATGGTTGCCTTTTTTTCTGACTTGAATTCCTTATTTTACGTGTGAGCTTATTGTAAGCTTGCTCCTTATTAAAAGATTTTGCTTTGTGGCTTTCTAAATTTATGGTCTGATTAAGTTTAATTATTCTTTCCAAATAATGAACATGTTAGGCTTGTTTTCTTTTTACAAGATCTATATAATGTGCATAATAATGGTGAAATAATTTGATAGCACACCTCCTATAACAAGGGTCTAGAGAAGAGTTAGAAGGAATAGTAGAGAAAGGGAAGACAAAACAAGCGTAACAGAATATTACTTAGGTCAGTCATATAGTTAGTAATGTTTCTGTTCAAAGGTTACAAATACCGAAGGTCAAATCAGTTGTAGGCAGTTGATTCTAGAGACTCTTGTGCAATAAAGATATTCTTTCATTCTCTTAACATTTCTCTGATCCAGTTTCTGTCATAATTATTAATTATTTCATAAGTCTCTCTAAATTTTTATCGGTAGGTGATGATACAAAGGTTCAATCCTTGACCTCCTGCATACATACCCAAATACTTCTCAACTAGGCACTAGCCCTCTTCCACTGGTTTTTTCTCTGCATTTCTATTAGTTACATATTGGTCTGCCATCTCGTTAAACCCATGAATTGAAAATAAAATATTATACATTGAAGAGACATTGTTGTTGTCACCATCATCAAGAATAGATGTTAACCTTTTTTTTTTCAATTTTTGTGAAGTGCACTCTATTTTGCCATTTTTTTTTTTTGTGCATGTGAAACAAACTTAACTTTGACTTGGGACTCATTATCTATTGTTAACAAGAGAAGAGGATTGTGCTTACATATGATATTTGAAATGATGTTATTTACTTACTTTTATATCTGGATCTGGTGATATTATTATTGTAGGGGGAGCATCCTTTCCATAATTATACTGTTCGGTCTAAGTACAGGAAAAAATACCGTGTAAAGCAATCATCTAGAAATGGTGATATGTCAGACAGAACAGGATCATCTAGTTTGGTATCAGCTTATGAATCAGAGAGTGAGGAAAGTGATGTGGGTGATTTTGTGAGTGGTAGACCAACTACTTTAAATGATAAGGAACAGAACCACAAGTCTTCAGAGAATATTGAATCCAATGGCTTGAGTGGTCAAAATTCTAGTTTAGGTGTTCGTGCAAGATGGTTATATGAACCAGATGAGACAGATAGATTAAATGCTTCCCATTTCCGAAAGGTTTTTTGCTGTTCTTGTGGGAAGCTGGAAAGATCTTTTGGGTATGAGTACGTTGAGATCAACATATGGGGGGACTCCTTCATGTTGCATCAGGCAAGTCTTAGTTGAATTTAGCTCCTGAGAATTAAATTTTGATCTTTTGTTAATATAGAGCTTTTGCACATTATCATTAATTATGCTTTGTCTCATAATCAAAATTGTTTGACTTTAGTAATGACTACCTAGGAGCTCAAACGTTTTTAATGACGAGATACATGATTGGATGATAAAAAAGTATAAATTGACAATGGATCAAAATTAAGCCCAACGTTTAATTTCTCCCTTTATTATAATTTATTCACATTGTTTTATGATTCTGTATGCATGTGTGTGTGGGTAGAGATAGAGAGATATGTTCTTCAATTTGAAAGATATCGATTAATTGGTCTGTTACTCAATTTCTGCAACATCAAAAGAAACGTTCACAGTGTATTCTCTAGGCCGGGGGTGGTTGTTTAAGCTAATTAAAATCTGTACATATTAGAGTTGAAGGGTTAAATAAACCATTTTATCCAGTTTCTGCAGAGGCTTTGTTGCATTCACACACACTTGACATGATTAGTATTCTGATGTGATAACCTGTTCTACATTTACATTGGGCACCTAAACCATTCCATTGCTCTTAACTCAGTCAAATGCTGTACTTGGGTGCTTTTCTCTACAAATGAGATAATATAGCTTTATGCATTTCTTGGTTTCACTAATTGTATGCACTCATTATTTAACCATAACCGTATGCACACTTGCTGAAATGACTCATCAGATACGCAAAATGGTTGGGACAGCTGTGGCTGTAAAGCGCGAGTTGATCCCAAGAGACGCCATTTTGTTGTCACTCACCAAGTTTTCAAGAATTGTTCTCCCCCTCGCCCCGCCGGAAGTTCTGATTTTGAGGGGAAATGCTTTCAAAATGAGATCAAGAACTGGAAACTTTACAAGGCAAGAAATGGTGTCTATGGTTGAATCAGAACCAATTCTGAAAGCAGTTGATGAGTTCTACACGTCTGTTATGTTGCCTCAAGTGTCAAAGTTCCTAGACTCAGCAAAGTCTCCTTGGGTGCAATGGGTGGAAAATTTGGATAAGTATTCAAGCATTCCTGATTCTCAATTGGATGAAGTCAGAAAAGCTTGGAAGACATGGAAGGAAAACTTCAGGTTAAACCCAACATCAGATGCATAGTACATGTGTATTCAGTTATGGCATAATAGTGTAATGGGGTATTTGTTAATTATTATTAAAAAACATTTCATGGTAAATTAATTTTTACGTTTTTTTTCCCTAAATTGAGATTTTTACATGTCTGACATTTTTCTTATATTTTATTATTACCAAGGACATGGTTTATCTTGAATGTTTTTAAAATTTATACATTTTCTGTTTCTATTTTAATGTATATTTATAAATACCTGTAATGTGCATGACACAATTGTTAGTTAAAGATCAAACAAAATATTGATTTAGTTTGAAATAGAAACTCTTAAAACATGTTTCATAAAATAGAAAGGCATGATTGCGCTAAAAAGAATGTACTTAGAAATGTCATGCTGTTTTCAGGAATGAGAACTTGAATTTATCATATAAAGATTGATAATTTTTATTATTATAATTAGTATAAATTCTTGAAATTATATATTTATTAACTTATTTAAAGGCTTACCTGCCAATTGTATATTAATGATTAGGTTCATTAATAAAAATTAGATCTTTAAATATTCTTTAAGTGAAGCCAAATGATTTTGTCTCCAGAAACTACAACTCTTACAACTTGATTTGTCAACAAATCGTTCTTTCCAACCTTATTTCAGTGTCGAATATCTTCGTTTCTCTCAGCAAAGCCGAGTTTTTTGCTTACATTAAGTAGGCTTTTTCCTCTTTCATGAGATACTTTATTTTGTTCTCTTTACTCTCTCTCTTTTTTTAATCTTTTCCTTCCTTTTTCATTTGACTCCCACTTTTCTTTCTCATTTTGTTGTCACTATTTCTTTTTTCATCACATTTGTTCTCTATAACCCCCTAAATTAGTCTACCGTAATTGCTCCCTTATTGCTAGATTATCGTTGCACAACACTATTAATTTGTGGTTATCTTTGTTGTAGCTATAATTTTGTTTTGAGCTTGTAACTGATCCGAACGGAATAAAAGAAAAGTTCATGTGTGTCTCTTGATACTCTATCATGATTCTTTTGTAAGAAAAATATGTAATTTGTTTTTTATTTTAACTTTGGAATTTTAGGAATGGTAATTTCTATTTAGATTTTAACGTAGGGTTTGGATTTCTCTAATTCCCTATCATATTTTTAGCATATTATATTTAGTAAGTGCCGTTGATCATTGAGAAAAAAAAAAAAAAAAAAACCTTGATTCTTAACAGCAATTATCTTCACTTGATAATATACATAACTTTTGTCGTGAAAAAAGAAAGTGTTTTAAAGAATTTGATCGTCTTTTAAGGTTAGTTTAACCATCACTTGGAACGATATTCAAGTACTGAAACAGTTTTAATTGCATTGCTAAGAGGAAGATTTTCAATATTTACTAACAGGATAAACTGGACTTATTACTACACGCAACAGAAGAAAGACCAAAATACTTATATATATATATATATATATATATATATATATATATATATATATATATATATATATATATGCTTATTTTCGGTGATCCCAAGCAGAAAAAAAGTATAGAAGCGAAGATATGGTGTAGAGAAATATAATGTTCATAGGCATTGTTCATGGGTGTGAACCGATGACCTTGCTTGGTGGTGGCGGAGGTGTTTCCGGCAGATCCAAATCACCCCTTGAAGGAGGAGCTGGCCCTCTGTCACAAAACAACCCATATTCTTAGTAACTGAAATTCGCCAAGTGAGAAATACTACTTAGTTATTTATGAGTTATAAAAAATAAAAATATTAATCTCAACTTTCAGAGATAAATTTAAACAACTAATAATAATAAAATTTTATTATTATTATTTATTACATTTTTATAACTTTAATAAAATTGTATTATTTTTAATCTCTTTAATTTATATAATTTAACACAAACTTATATTTGACAGTGTTTTAATAAATTATGTCAACTAGAGAAACTTAAAAAAATAAATACTATATATTAATAAATTTTTTATAAGAATTAAGTCCAAATTATATATATATATATATATATATATATATTAATATCAAGCACTTAATTAAATAAAAAAATATATGAATTACATTCCTAATTAACGTGAAATATATTAACAACTATTAAAGAAAAAGTTACCTAGGTGCAACGGAGGCAATATTGATGAGAAGCAGCGCCAGGCAGAAGCAGCATCGAAGAAACCAAAATAATTTCATATTTATCAGTTTGTGAAGATGAGAAAATGTATGATGGGAACTCAGGGAAGCATGTTTGCATGCGATCGACGAACTTCTTCTATTTATATATGCAATGGAACAACGTGTAATGTATAATATCATGGTAATTATCGGATTGAATTGACTTCACTTCATGTATATAATAATTCAAAACAAATCAATTAAACTAATTCTATCTGGTTATCATTTTCTTTTATTTTTAAATTTAAAATATTATACACCTTTCCTCTATTTTTGTCCTTTTGTTTCGTATGCTTTGATCTTATTAATTGTCGTCGAAAATTATTGAGGAATGGAGATTCTTTTTAGTTTGTAATAATATAAAATTTAAGGTTTTATGGGAAAAATAAGACAATTCTGAAAATAAAAAGTTATAAAAAATATAATAATTTATTTTTCATTTTAATCCAATAGACTCAAATTAAACTAACCTATTCATAAAAAATAATTGAACTAATCCAATTGTAATCTAGTTGATTTGATTTGAACATTGACTGATTTGTTTTTAATTAAACCAAACCACCCTAATTAAATATGACTATGTTTAGATTTTATTTTATTATAAATCTGAAGGGAAACGTATTAACTCGATTAAGTGTTTGACGAGTTATTGGAATTTGGATGTGAAATGAGAAACAAGGAATGAGAAAGAGAAAGAGAAGAGCAACGTGAGCGTGGGTTAAGGTATATAAGAGAATCGAAAGTCAAACTTTAAAGTGATGGGAAGAATCAAAAGTCAAATGATTGGGCAAAAAACCGATTTTTGGATCACAAAAATAGTATGAGAACTTGTTTTTCTTCTTTCCTACTTTTTCCTTCGGTGGCGGGGCTGTAACCAGGATTAGTAGTACCAATTCTCATAATTAATCTTCCAAACAGTTATTTTTTCATGAATTCCACAATCGTATTAAATTAAAATAATTTTTTAATAAATAATTAAAAATCTATTACATAATTATTGTAAGACTTAATAAATCTATAAAAATTATTATTATAATTATTACTAATAATTATTTTATTTTATTAAATAAAATTAAATAAAAGATAAGTTTTAAATTGTGAAAAATTTAAATTAAATTAATATTAAAATTTTAAAATATTTAATAGAAAAAATTACTTGATATAATACAAAAGAAAATTAACTCTTAAAAGTACTTTCATTTAAAAACTTTTAAAAATATCCTTATTTAAAAATTTATATATATAAATTATATATAAAGGTTTATAATCCTCGTGAAAAGATGTCAAGGGTATTATTAATGGTCCACTTACGTGTTTGACAATCTGATTAACCTTGTTCAATCACTCATGAATACTTGAGAATCTGTAGATGGGAAAATTACAGCTTTTTTTTTTTTTTTTTATAATTAACACAGCTTCAAGTTGAGATTTTATTGTCATAATGTTTAGTTGGGTGGAATTTTTTTTATTATAGATTTATATTTATGGAAATTTTCATATTTAAATAAAACTTGTTTATATACTTTTTAAAATTTGAATTTAGTTATATATCAAACTTTAAAATTATAGTATTTCTCAAATTGAACAATACATTTTTTTTTTCATTTTATGTCAAAGATTTGTTAATCTAACACAATGGGGTCCACAAAAAAAAATGCAAGGGATAAAAGTAATAACACTTGGAAAAGATAGGTATGAAAATTACATTAAAACCCCTTTCCCTCATTCAGTCTTCTAACAAATACATCAAAACTCCCCAACTTAATATTTTGAATAACAAGCAGCTTGATCATAATACCAATTTAAGAAATGGATGAAGCATGGAACTTAATTTAGTTTTCTTCTAATTTTGATCTGATCAAATATATTCACCAATGTCAGATGAATTGAAAATAATTTGATTCCTTGCAACCTGCTGATCTACCATTTAAAAGAAAAACACAAGTACTATTATCTTTTGTTCCTTATTGCTAGGAAAATATCTCTAACTTGAAGAAAATGCATAATGGAGTTGGATAGAGTAGAAGATGTTCCAAACCATCTTAAGCAAGCCGGTCAACATCCTCGTTGCATCCCTAACATGACCTCCGCTCTATAAATTTGATAGGAACCATATGATAACACTCTTTAAACTACCAAAAGATCTTCATTAATGACTCAAAAACAACTTATACAAGCAAATTTAAATATACATCTAATCCAAAACCTTAAATGCTATTAGGCTGTAGATCTTTGTCATTTATATGTTATTTAACTTTTTTTATTGTATTTCAATGTAAAACTTTTTTTTTTAACCTCAACCTCAATGGCTGGAGCGTTATCTCTTATACTTTCATTTAACCTTAACCTCATTTATCTTTGATATTCTTTTTCAGTTAACAGAGAGCAATTACAGAAGTAAACCAAATTTTATAAACAAATTCCTTCTCTAATCCCACCTTGGCAATCTAAAAGCTAGGAAGGTGTTTTGCGCGTCCAAGGATATCATGCTAAAAGTAGACTTCTTTCCCATCCTCAACCTTCAAACTTCTTCCACCACAAAGCCATTGTTCACACTCAAACATTCATCACATACACGCACATTGTGATCGAGTCAGATGTTCTGAATTATTGAGTGGACTCCAACTTGAGCACCTAATATTGTATGTGTGGGTCATTTTAAGTTTTACATCATTAAATTTTTTTTTATAATTTGAGACTTTACAAAAAAAATCATTTTAATTTATTTTTCTCTAATATGAAAGACAGGGAGTGATGATTTAATTCATTTATCCACTAATCATTCGATTTATTCATGCATAAAACCAACCAATCCATCCAATTATTAAAAAAAGTTAATAGATGGATTGAATTGGATTACTATTTGTTATTAGATGGATTCAATTCACAATATTTTATAATCCATTAGATTAAGCAGTATAAATTCTATTACACATAATATTTTAAAAGATTGATCCTAAACACTATAATATTAAATGCATATAAATATTAAATTTTATTTTATTGAAGTATTTTTTAAAACGTGTAATATATTTTTTTTTAAAAAGATGAATGGATATCCATTCATATATAAAATATGGTTAATGAATGAATTGGATGGGATTTTTATTAAATAAAGAAATAATAAATTATTTTAATTTTTTAATATATTCTTGAAAGTTTAAAATATTTTAATAATTTAATTTTTTTGGACCTCTTCATTATGATTTGATTCAAGATTAAAAATTTATTCAATACATATGTTCTTCAGTTGAAGAGGAATATGAATGATGCTTTCTAAAATGAAGCACACAGTAAATTTTCAAAAAAATCACCTAGAGCGAGGGGTTTCCTTGATTTGAAATTACATGACCTTCTGATGCGCTCAAAACTCAGGAGGAACTGAAAACAAATTAATATTGTTTTCTATTTGATAATCTCCAGAGATTGATCACCATTGTCATAAAATATACACATGCACAACCAATCAGCAGATTCGGCCCATTTAAAGGATGAAACAATAAAATTAAGGAAACCCAAGAAAAAGGGGGAAAAAAAGTTGATCTTATTAGGAATAGCTCATTGCTGGATCAATACTGCTTTGTAACTTCCCTCCACTTTTTAATAGCTTGAGATACTGCTTGCTCAACTACTTGTACATCCACATGATGGGCATCTTCACTGTTCTCCTGGAACATCAACGTAACAAAAAATTCATTGGGCAATTGGCTCCACCGAAATTAAGGTCAGTTAATGATAATGTTCATGATAAAGAAAGAATTTATCATATGCATTTTATTTTCTGCTTGAAATGAGAAGTTTTATTCATATGCTCACTGTGTGTTTGATATAGTTGGTTACTTTGATTCCAAATGCTTCCAAACAGAAACTGTCCACACTAGAAGCCCTAGCCTGGAGCACCTCAAGACCAAGCCTTTCAAAGGCTTCCAATATGAACACCAACAACCCTTGGCAACTCCTTTGACTCAGAACCTTGATCTTAAATCCCTCCTCCTCCGGTTCCACTTCAACCTGCAAAAACATTAGCAAGCATACACAAAATATGTAGAAAGGGTTATAAAAGACACAAGATTCCTTTCAATTATATAATTATATGAATTAGTTAATTATTGCTTAGGTATCATGTAATTCTTATATTATACCATGGGCATTGGACCACCATAGTCAGTGACTTTTTGGGCTGCAGCAATTGCTAATTGGTTCAACTCCTTCAACTTTTGCTTTAAACCACGTATGTACTCTGATGCATCCAATATCACTGAGGTTTTACGGCTCTGCATAAACAAGCAGAACAATTATTCCATCATATATCAATATGAACATTCAAATCTTGAACAATATATTTTATATAGAGAAAAAGAATAATGTAAGCAAGGCAAGTTAGCAGAATTAATCTCATGGAATATATAATAAGAATAAACAGTTGACACACACACACACATATATATATATATATATACATATATCAAGTCGGAGAAAATAAAGATGTTTGAGAGTAATCACCGCATGGGAATTAGTGATTGAACGAAGCCGTTGTAGGTTCCTGTACATGGCTGTTCTCTTGTGAGCTCTGGAAACCATTATCCTTTCTCTCTCCGTCTCTAATTGTAAAGAGAAGAGAACTATATATAAAGAAATCCAAACAACAGTTAATGGTCAGTGAAAAGGACGAGAACACTGAATCTTGTTGGTCACATGTGATGCAGATTTGGAGTTACCGTAGGTAGGAACTGTTTTAACTTTTAACTTCTAGGGACAATCTTGTTCTTTTCCTCCTGCTAAATTCTTTGTCACCCGAACCAACTTTGTTTTGCCAAGATTAAGGCCTACTTTGATATGGAGGAGAATTTCTTAGGCTGGTATTCCCTACTCCAGACATTAATCAAATCAATAGATATTAGAAAACATTTTTTGTGATTATTTTTTAACAGCTTAGAAAAATAAATTGTGACTTTTATAAGCTGTTTTGAATTTATTACAATATTTTTTTAGCATAGTATATTAAAATAAATTATTTAATAAATATTATCGTTAAATTTATGACATAATAAATAGGTCATATAATCAAACGTATCTCAATACTCGTAGAAATATCATGTCAAATATAAAAATATCAGTAGTTAAAATGTCACATATTCCATTAAAAATTTGCATTAAATTGCATGTTTTTACAGATGTTGATTGTTTGTTAAAATCCCATTTTATTTGTTTTGAAGTAATATATAAAAACTAATTTCAGCATAAAATCAAGTGGTCCTATACCCTTAAGAAAATACTCTAAACATCGTGGACAAACAGATCCTACAATCTTTAGGCCGTTATGCATTCAGTATTAGAATCAACCCGATCTTACCATTGTAGTAACATTAAGGGCTCACTCGAGAATAATGTATTATCTAACATTCAGATGTATGCTATCAGTCTTCAATCCTTATAAATTTATAATTATACTCTCAGCTGATGTGCACGTTAACTTAAAAGACGAAGTGACTTTTGTAAATACTTACCCTTTCGCTTCACAAGATCGTTCCAGGAAGGATAAGTTTAACGCTGATTTGAGGAAGAGGGAGAGTCCTTCACCAAAGATGAGAACTTGACCATTCATAGTTAGGTTGATAATGGTCTAGATCCTGTTAGTGTTCTTTTACTTTATAAAAAAAAAGGAGTTAACTAAGAGTAGCATAGCAAATTTGATCTATGGATAACTTATATAAACTAAATACAACATCTGTTAATTTTCCCTTATAATTCAAATTGAACCTTCAAATTTATTTTCTTGAATTTGGTGACCCCGCAAATCTTCATATTTAAAGCAGATATAGACCGTTTATGTTACACAAAATATAAATGAAACTATTTGATGATTCAATTGAAAAACACAAATTTGAAGTAATGCACAGAATTTAAAACTATCTAGTAAACAAATTGAAAAAATTGAAAAATAAATTTGTTTAATGTCAAATTTTCAATTTCACCCAGGATAGTTTGCCACTGTCCATACCAATCAAAGTGGATAATATAGAAATAGACAATCTGCAAGTTGGTCTAGGTGTGTCTTGTGTCAAATTAAGCCTTGGCTGCATCATACATATATATATACGAAAGATGAAGTGTGTGGGGTCAGTGATAAGGGAGTAGTATATACGTTTGTGAAAAGAAACATTCTTCTGCATGGGAACGTGATAAACCGATGAAAGAGATTGTGATGCATTGGCATCGGTGTGGATAAGTAAGATGCTGGCAAGGAATCTCTATTTGCTGATTGAGACACAAATGAATAGTAGCAACTAGCAAAGCTAAGCGTCAAAAACATGTCACAGCTTTGAGAAACCCCTTTGAGTAACCCTTTGAATGCCTCCAAGCTTTTCTCACGGGGAAGGGATCTCTCTCAATTTTCTCTAATTTCTCTCTCTACGCTTGATTTGGCCTGTGCTACCAAGAAAAGTTAAATAAATTTTGTTTTTTTTTATATAATATGTGTATTGAGAAAGAAGAAACAACGATACAGCTTATTTTTTTTAATTGTTTTTCAGTTTCTAAAAAATCTGAATGGTTAAAAGGTTTCAGGACGTGTCGTGTTCATTTCTGTCGTTTTTTTATCCGATTGTTATCGAGCAATAAAACTAAAAGGATTAAAAAGTAAATCTTAGATTTTGTGTTGGAATTTTCTTCTTCTGTAGTACAGTTTTCAAATTTTAAACAGGTTATAAATAGAAAAATAAATTAACCTTTTTGTCCTCATGGAAAATTTTAACTTAGGATCCTCAATTACCTTAGCTTTGTTTGTTAACACAGTAAATTAATTTGCAAAGTTCCAGTTCTTTTAATTTTTAATAATATTTTTAATTAAATTTTAACTTAGATAAGATAATCATAAATGTACGTAAATAATTATATATCAGATATTCTCTGTTTGAGTCAAATAAAAGTATTATAAACCGTAAAAATTTTCTTTCAAGTATTTAACATATAAAAGTTTGTAGCTAAAATTTATGCTGAAATTGTCTCAATTATTCAACCCTTAACATTGTTGTTGCTGTTGTTATTACGTATATCTTTAGAATATTTTATTTATTTATTTAGTTATATTTGGATAAATATAATAAATTTAAATAAGATAGAATGGAATAAAATGAGATGAAATAGAATTTTATTATATCATTGTTTAGAAATTTTAAAATGAAATGAAAAATTTTAATTTATTGTTGTAATTAGATGTGATCTCAAAATGTTAAGGAAATCAATAAATAAAATTATTTTTACCTCAATCTCAAATTGGGGAAGGATCGGGAAGAAAAGTAGAGAATTTTTTGTAAGTGTAGGGATAACTAATATTATTTCCTTAAATCTATATTCATTATATTTATTTTATGTAAGTGTATATAAAGCCTCTATTTAAAAGAAAAATTATAAATAAAACTTTTGAAAATAGTCTTATTAACTCTTTTCAATTTATTTTAATAAGTGATTTAGTCTTATTAAGATAAATTCTTCCCTTATTTCAATAAGTTTTATGGTCAAATAAATTGTATAAATTTTAGAGTAAAAAGAAGATATTGAAGAAGCATTTAATTAATTATGATCATGTTAGTTGGAAGTTTCTTTTAGTGGTTTTCAAAGATATCGTCTTGTTTAATGATTTTTGTAATCTTATTAAATGTTGTCTCTACTTATTCTATGCAGGTTTTATTCAATGGCATCAAATTGAGAAATTCTTCTCTTCCAGAAATATTTGCCCAGAAAATCTCCTTTTCCCTTCCTTATTTGTTTTGTGACATTTGGGTCACCTTATTCAGAATAAGGTTAGTCAGAAAATTTGCCTCAAGTTATGTGGTGATAGTCCTTGTGAGACTAACTTGTAAATTAACGACAACTCTTGCAATATTTTCTAAATGTCGTTCATTTAGAAATAAGGCCAGTCCTTTTTTTTATAGCTTAATAATAAACTCGAAGGACATAGAATATAAGAAGAAAAGAAATAAAGCTAATCAGAATGGCCAATGACTGAGCTATTCCTCCCCACGGTAACGTTGCAAGGAAGAGCAGACTAGAATCTCGGCAAGAATGCTTGATTATCTGTGTCCTCATAAAAACCTATTCAAGACTAGATTTTTCTATGAGCCAGACAATCCCGTAGTTTTGATTAAAATATGTGGTTATAAGAAGTAATTAACTTGACCTAATTGGTTCTAATTTTTATGTTTTTTTTTACTTCATATATATATTCACTTCTTTTCTCTCTCTTTCTAGCTAAATGGATATAGGATCGGTTTGAATTGATCGTTTTTATTGAATGCTTATAAGAGAAAAAAAAAACTAAAGAAGTAAAATAAATATTTAATTTTTTTACATGTTAAAATTAACTTAACTTATGCTCATTTAACTTTTAAAAAAAATTCTTTTATTTAATTTCTCTAAAATTTAAGAAACATAACTAATTTTAACTCATAAAAAATATTTATTTTACTTTTTTTTTTCATAAGTATTTTTTAGAAGTTCACCTGCCACCGTACCATACTGATCCCTTATGAGATAACCAAATTTAATTATTTGTATACGAGTAATTATTTGTTGACACTCCTTAAAAAGAGGAATAGATTGACTGATAGAAGAGAGAAATATGAACAAAAGGAGAAAAGAAAAAGGAAGTAATGTGTGATTATATATATATATATATATATATATATATATATATATATATACTGCTTTTTCGACTTAATGATTAGTGGGTGACTATATCCTTTCACGGCTCTAATTACTCCATAGCTCAACAACTGATATCCACCATGCTTGGAGAGTCATAATCAGCCATATCCATATCTAACCCTGTGGGAATGGGATGCATCAAAATTCTCGGAAAATAGTGTCTCCAGGTTTTGCGCCGCGTAGGTAGGACTAGTCTCACTGAACAAAACGAAGAAGAATATATTGGTTTGTTAAATCCTTTTAATAATCTTTTTAAATAATTTTCTTATTATTGTATAAAGTAAATAATAAATTTTAAAAAATTATATTTATTATCTTAAAAATATAAGAAAATATTAAATTTATAATTTCTTTATTTAATAATTAGACGATTCGTAACGTGTGACACACAAATGATTGCATCTATGTCCCTATACACTCAAGATTTCACATTCTTATTTAAAATCCTTCACAAGTCAAACGTACCCTTCAGCTTTCATTTAACAATCTGCACAATTATACTGAAGATATCTCTCGTAAAGAAACAAAGCAAAGGAAGCTAGTGATTGCGAAGACAAAAACGCTTTCGAGAAGGAACAAAAAGAACTTATAATACGCATCAACAGCCAAAAAAACAAGAAGGAAGAGAGAGAATCGAAAAGATGTAATGCACATGTATGTAGACCAGACATAAATGACACATTTCGATCACCCATGTTCAAGGTGGGGCTAAAACAGCGACAAACCTGAAGATGGTCCAATGTTGTACATGGTGTGTACGCAAGAATCTATCTATCTATGGCTCAATGCTATGCCTCTGTTGCAGAAGCTCCTACCCCAAATCCTTGACTCATCCAATCGCATTTATATGATCATATGCGACCAAATGAATAACAGTTGTGTATAGTTAGGCTTAAATATGCTCCACAGAATGAGAATGCGTACTACAAAGGTTAACATGCATGAATGTGACTGAATCTGGCGAACAAAAGGAAGATCTTACATTATTGTTGTAATTGAAAACTCATTGCCCCTTTGGCTTGTAGTATGAAGACGACCCGTGTTTGGGGTTTGCATGAGATTGGACATTTGGTATATGATCACTTGAGACAAAAAAATATTCTCAAAAAACGTTATAGGACTAAAGAATTTTTCTTCCCGTTGATTGCTTCCGAAAGTCGAAAAGTTTTAATTAACCCATTCGCGTTAGAACCGTTTGTAACAATCATAATGTATGGTCTTAAATAATTTGATTTTTCTAGTTATTATCATATTATCTGCCAATTCCTTTCTATTATTCAAATTTTAAAATAAAAATAATGTATTATGTATGACCTTTCACTTGTTAGTTAAAGAGTCACATTCCATTCATATTAGGTTTGAAATTTAGATACTTATGCTCACTAGTAGAGAAATAGTTTTCTAAAACATGATTTTACATCTGTTAATAAATAACTTATGTGAAAAAAAGATGTAGTAACACTTTTAAAATTTAAACAAACCTTTCTACTCGGTTTGATTCATATTCAATATAAAATGCATTTATTACATCGATTTAAAAAATAAACGATGTGATAAATATTTTTAAAATTTAGGATTTATGATTCTTATCAAATATGACCCAACTGATGTAAAAAAGGAGGCATGAGTTTATTTTAAATTTTTGTGAAGATTTTTTACATTAGTTGTAATTCACAACCAATGTAAAAAGTGTTTTTACATAAGTTCCTTCAAAAACTGTTGTAAAAAATAATGTTTAAGTTTTGTTTTCTTTTTGTATACTTTCCACATCAATTATACCATACAAATGACATAGAAAAATTTTTCTACATTGGTTGTAACTTATAATTAATGTTGAAAAAGTGTTTATGATTTTACTTTACCATTTATGTACAATCATTTTTCTCGCGTTCAGTACACAAAGTACTCCAGTGTTTCACTTTTTTCTCGTCTAAGTCGTGGAATCTTTGTCACAACCTTGTTTCTTCTAAATTTTGTTTACAAATCATCATTGGTATATAAATTTCTCTCTAATCTCAAGCATAGTACATTCATTTCAATGCTTATTTATAACTTTAAAATTTCTCCGATATAAACAATTCCTTTATTTTCAAAGATATTACCCTCGTTTTTAACTTGTGGAACTGACACACCTCTACATCATTGAAGTTAGTTATGATGTCATTTCAAGTTAATATAAACATGTATATTTATGCTTTATTTGATTATGTCATAAATTAAGTTGTATATTTATGCCTTAAATCTTGCTCAATGAAGTCTGTTTATTATGTTATTTCTTTTATTTTTCAACATTTGTGTATTTTGAACTCTGTGTCAATGTATATGTGTAAGTTTTTTTACCATTTGCTATGGCACATAATGTGTTTATTGAAAACCTTGAATGAAATTCTTAGTACCTTAGTTTATTGCATTTTATCTTTATACTTTGAATATTATCAGTTCAAGGTTTAGAGTAAGCATATAAGAGTTACCTAACATTAAGAATTCATTATACTAACTAATAAAACCCTAACTAATTACAAATGAGAGTAACCTAACACCCTTCCCCCTCTATAGTTTCACCTTATTCTAAAGGTAAATAGTTTTGACCTAAAAATAATTCTCATTCCTTGATCAAACACTAACATGTGAATATCCCTATGGTCCCTTATTGTTTTGATTTATCTATAATTATTTTGAGATTTTATAACTCTTTGTGAATGTACTACTGCATATGTTCTGCAATAGGTTAATTATACTTCCAAAATCCAAAATTTTCATATTATATGTTGGTGCTTTTTCAGTCTTTGGCTGTTGTCATCTCCCAATCTCATCTCTATTTTAAAATGTAAAAAATATAAAATTAAAGTGACAATTTTGTAATTAAAAATAAAAATAAAAAATTGAATAAAAAATATATTTAGATAACTTAAACTTATGACTTTCTTAGATTTATTATTAAATTTAAGCAATTTAGACTCATGACCTCTTATTTATATATCATTTAATTTGTTGTTAACTCAATAATACAAAATTTTAATTTCATAACACTTTCTTTTAAATCTAACTAACTTTGCCTCAATTGTAACTTAGGTTATAAAATAATTTTTTATCTTTAGATTGTGATTTAAGTTTCAATCTTTACTTTATGTTTTCTTTTTCTTTTTATTATTTGGACTTATATTTTTTTCTTAATTTGTTAATGCCATAGGTTTTTTTAGTTTTTTATTTTTTTTATTTGAACTCTAATTTCATATTAAAATTTTGAATGTGTCACTAATCCAACGCGGAAGATGAAATGGATTTAAATTTGAATAACTTATTTATTTAAATTCAAAATCATCTTACTTATATATCTTTTTATTTACCATTAGCTTACCAATGTATAACTTTGTTATCCTAACATGCAGTAGTCTATAAACCCCTTTCTTTAAGTTACATTCAATTTTAATGATAAAAATTTAATTAATATTATATTTTTACTATTTTAATTAATATTATTTTATTTGGATGCATATATATAATAAAAATCTGTTTGGTAAAAAAGTTTAAGTACTTTGTATTTTTAAAATTTTATAAATTTCAAAATATTTTCATTATAAATCTTGTTAGTCAAAAACAAAATAAGAGTGTGTTTAGCATAGTACTTTAACTAATTATAATTTTATTTTGTTAGTTAAAAAATTATTTAATTAAAAAATTGTATTGGATAAAATAGCTGAAATACGTAATTATTAATAATTTTTAAGTATTAAAAATTATTTATTTTGAAATAGCGCCACAAGTTTCTGTTACAGTTCTCTTCCAACCCTTATGCTTTGCATTGATGAGCGACACTTATGACAGAGCATCTCGCCAAGTTATGCAAAAGAGCTTCTCACTTAGGAAGCCCTCTCCCTTTAGCATTTTCACAAGAATGGAACACTCCAACATTGAGAAAAGATTAATTGACGAGCAAGATCTAGCAGATCGAAGTAAAAGAAAATAAAAGTAGAAGTGAGGGTCGCATCTGAAGACTCCCATGAGAACATGCAAGAAGATAAGGTCTCTAACAGCCTTATGAAATAGGTGTTTTCTAACCATAACTCTGCCTCTTTTATCCCACCAATAGAGTGCTTGAATCTAGGGATATTAGCATGTTTCTTTATGATGATGACATTGTGAAAATAGTTATAGAAAAACTTAATATCCTCCTTTCATCTGAAATTGATGAACAAAATACAAACTCTAATGATAACCAGATAATATATCTAAAACTTAAAGTTCTCTTAGAGGACGGTAAACAGTGGTGTTTTCTATGAAAATTAACTCTAATTATTTAACTGCTAGGTAGATCTTTAATTACCTTAATCAAAAGTTAACAAGTATATAGGGTAAGAATGAGTCTTTAAAGATTTTTAATAATGAGTTTTTCCTAGTAAAATTTGATATTAGTGAAAATTATAAACTAACCCTTTTTAATAGACCCTAACTCATCCTATATCACTACCTCTTAATTTAATGATGGAGACCTCTGTTTAGGCCTCAAGACCAAGACTTTAGGAAAATAACAGCTTAAGTAAAAATACTTAATCTTCCTTGAAACTATACAATGAAAAGTTTCTATATGACAAATGGGGTCTTGCCTAGGTTTATGCTGAAAACAAATTCTCACACTTTCTTACTATCTAGGGGTAGATTTGGTAGAATATTATTTAAAATATAAAACTATCAAATTATTTAGTAAAATATTTTAAAAGATGAGTGAAATTAAAAAATTATAACTATTTAAAAATATATTGACATCAATATTTAAATTTTAAATAAAATATGAATGATGATGTTATTTATTATTTATCAGTTAATTTAACAATTAATTTTAACTAATTATTTTACTTTAATTAACTAAATTTTCAATTGTTTAAACTTTTAATTAACTTTTCCATTAATTTTATTAAACACACCCTAAATATGAATGCAACTTAAAATTTAGTTACTGACACTCACTGTAAATGATTATAGGGAACCGTTACCCATTCATGGTCTTGCGTGGCGGCGGGCAACTTCGGTCATGCAATTACCAAAAGAGTAATAATAGCACATGTACTTCAAATAATTTTCTTTTAAGGAAAATTTTAACTTAAATTAATTAAAATGATAAAATTTTATTAGTAAATAAAATATTTATTATTTTAAAAATTAAATACTATATTTGAGAGAAATATTATTCGGTCAATTTTTTTAAAAATTAAAATAATTTTTTTTTGTTAAAAAGTTTAAATAATTTAAAAAATAGTTTATGAGATAAATATTATAACTTTTTAAATTTTAAACCAATCATAATAATTATAGAAGAGTATGTTTTAAAAAGTATTTTGTTAGTATTTTTTAAGATTTTAATAATAAATTGTGTAGACATTTTCTAACACTTTTTTTTAAAATATCAATATTTTATTAAAGATGAATTTAGAGTACAAGAAATATTATAATCTATTACAATTCTAAAAAGAATTAATAATATATATTAAAAGATCATTAATTCAATTCAAATATACAATTAATTTTTTTAAAGGTCTTATTGCAAGCCATTTTTTAGAATGATACTTAGTAGAATTAAATGTTTCACTAACATTTAACACATTATTATTGAATAAAATATTATTATGTTGAAGTCAAATTATTCATACTACTGTAAATCATATTATTACAATTTTTTCTATTTCTTTTTTCATATTGAATTTCACATATGCTTAATAATATTTTGTACAAATTTTCAGAGAAACATAAATTGACACTAAACTTTTCAAATACTCTGTGTAACCTTCTAACATTCTTAGAATATGTTTAAATATACAATTTATTTAAAAAATTATTTAATAATTTTTTAAAAAATTATAATTTATGTTATAAATTTAATTTAATGACCAAATTTATTTAAAAAATTCATTTTAATGAGTTATATTAAAATAATTAAAATTAATTTATAAAGTTATAAAATATTTTACCTACATTATTTGTTCTTTTCAATAAATTCTTAACTATTAATTAAAATTTATTAAAATTATAAAAAAGGTAAACATTCGATGAAAATTAATAATATTA